>NC_141599.1:25578452-25906952 GCF_047967505.1 Dipteris shenzhenensis
AAAGGAGTTGATATCATCTTAGGAATGCCATGGAGACATCAATATAATCCTAAGATAGATTATGACTCACATCAGATGTGGATTGAGAAGGACAGACAAGATTAAAGAGTTTTATGAAAACTAGAATCAGTCCTTTACTAAATCATACACAAGCCAAGAGATTCACAGAGCAATTAGGAAATGTGAGAAAACTTCTTTGACTTTAGTGAATACGGTAATAGCTACTTATCCAAATACTAAGCCTACACACCAAAAGCTTACCTCTCAATTTTTGATTGTTTCTTAGAGGGTTTACCACTCAGATTACCATGTTCTTGGCTTGAAGATCATAGGATAGAAATCCTACTGGACAATACTTCACCTTGCAAGGCACCTTATAGAGTTAATTAGTTAGAACAAAGGAAAATTCAAAAGCAAATGGAGTTCACCTTATGGGGCACCTGTCTTGTTGGTCAAAAAGAAAAGTGGAACCTATCGAATGTGCGTAGACTACCGTGCACTAAACAAAAATCACAGTGAAGGGCCAATACCCAATTCCTAGGGTCGATGATCCTCTAGAAAAATTGAAAGGGGCCACGATCTTCAGTAAGAGCAATCTTAAATCTGGTTATCATCAAGTTTGTATAGTAGAGGATGATATATACAAGACTACCTTTCAAACTCAAACGCAGCATTATGAATTCCTAGTCATGCCTTTTGGGCTAACAATGCTCTAGCTATTTTCAGCTGAATGATAAATCAAATCTTTCTTAGACACCAAGATTGTGTGGTAGTATTTTTTGGTGATATTCTAGTGTTTAGCAAAGATATTGGGGAGCTTAAGAAACATCTAAAGTTAGTCTTTTCACTCTTGAAAGAAAATCCATTGTACATAAGTCTTGAAAAGAGTAGTTTCTTTCAAGATCAAATAGAGTATTTGGGTCACATAATATCTACCGATAGGATTTGAGTAGACTCAAAGAAGATTGAATGTATAGTCACATGGCCTAAACCCCTAGATATACATGAATTAAGATCATTCTTGGGATTATGTAGCTTCTAGAGGAGAATTTCACATTCATTGCACATCCATTCGTAGACCTTCTTAGGAAAGATAAGCATTTCTTATGGACAACCGTCAAGATAAATCTTTTGCAGCTTTGAAAGAAGCTCTCACGCTTGCTCCTGTGTTGCAACTACCAAATTTCTCTAGACCATTCTTTGTAGTTGTAACCGCTACTAGTGGAACCATTTGCAGCCATCCTTATGCAAGATGGACATCCTATAGCATATGAGAGCTGAAAATAAAAACCAACGGAATGTAATTATAGTACATATGATAAAGAATTAACCGCTATTGTGCATGCTTTACGAATGTGGAAACATTATTTGATGGGAGCAGAGTTTCTTATCAAAATTGATCAACAAAGTATCAAACATTTGTTCACTCAACCACTAATATCTGATAGGCACATCAAATGGGCATCATTTATACAAAGTTTTCAGCCCATGATTCAGTATCAACCTGGTAAAGAGAATGTAGTTACTGCTGCTCTCAGCAGAAAGCCAAATATTAATCACATCATTGCTATAGCAATTCAACCTTTCGAAGGCATGAGGAATGCTTACCAAGGGGATCTAGACTTTTTTGATATATGGAACAAATTAGAGAATAATAATTGGAATCCTATGTTGGAGTATTCTTGCAACGATGTATACCTCTTTTGTCAAAAGAAATTATGCATCACTCGACCCTTTACACAAATTTTAATGGAAGAAATGCATCAACCACCATATATGGGGCATAGGGGAGTGACTCCCACTTTACAAGTGATAGCAAGAGAAATTCATTGGCCTACTATAAGAAAAGATTTTGTAGCCAAATGCATCACTTGTCAGAAAATTAAGAGTTATAAGGGAAAGACTCCTAAATTGCTAATGCCTTTGCTTGTGCCTACACAATCTTGGGAACAAATATCCATGGATTTCATAACAGGTTTTCCTACTACAGCAAATCAAAATGATATGATATGGACTATAGTGGATTGCCTTAGTAAGCGAGCCTATTTTATCCCATGCAAGAAGACTTTGATCTATGTCCATCATGGCTTGCTAAAGATCATAGCGTGTGATTGAGATTCAAAGTTTTGCAGTAATTTTTGGACTGCATTGTCATAATCTAGGCACTAAGTTAGATTTCTCCTCATCTTTTCCAATGGACAAACTCAAGTCACAAATAATACTATTTTGGACATGTTAAAAGCTTATGTGGGAAGTCAACCAACACATGCTTTTTAAAGAAGATGATTATGTTCTCCTAAGGATTGAGAAAAGAACATTAAAGAGCATTGAGAAATGGCCAATAATCAAAATGTCCCCACGTTTTTATGGACCATTCAAGGTGATTCAAAAAATCAATGATCTACCATATAGGCTTGAATTACCAGATAATTGAAAAATACATAATGCTTTTCATATTAGCCTCTTAAAGCCATTCAAAGGATGTCTACCTATACATCCTATCTATGAAGAGGCTCCATTGATTGTTGATGAATAAGAAATACTAGAACGTGAATGCATTATTGATCATCAACAAATCTCGACCCGAAAAGGAAATGCCTATACCAAATATTTGCTCAAATTTAAGAATAATCCAAGAGATGATGCTCAGTGGATGCCTGAGCGCTTCTTTCAAACTTTTCCAGACCTAATGAATTCCTATAATCAAACACGCAACTGAGGTCAGTTGCATTCCAAGAAAGAGGGATGTTATGGAAATTGCATTTCTAATATTTCTTGCTTTGGATATTATTTTATTCTTAGTCAAGTGTGACTATGGCAAAGTATTCCATAGAAGCACATCAGACATGGTGAGGGTCCTAGTGGATGCTCTTGGGGACACCTAACTAGCCTACAATTTGCCATGTAGATGGTCGGTATTGTGGGTGATTCCACGTTAATTCTGGTGTTGCTAATGTTATTGGTGGTGTTTGATTATTGTACTTTGAGGGCGGTTATATTCGGATTGATTGATTCGGAGATTCGTTTAATTGATTGTTAATAACTAATGTCATTAGAGGCTTGAGTACAGGTGATGGAACTAATGGTAAGGATTGGAGTTAGTGCGAGGGTATTGATTGAGGTTTTGCACGGCTCATCTTATATTGCCATGGTCTATTTTTTATTTCCTTGATATTGTGAAGTTTGGTTATTATTTTTTGGAGGACATAAATCAATTTTGGGCCCAAAGAGGCTATGTAAAGAAAGTCCCTTATTTTGCAAGAGAGGGATAGTTTTGTCTCCTAAGATTTATTGAAATATTATAAATACACTAGATGAGGAAATGTAAGCGACTCATCTAGGGGGGCGAGATTGTACCCAGTTGGTTGTCGCTGTCACTCTGTGCTTTGGTTATCTCTTTCAATTTATCAAGTGGTGCTATTGTGAGCTTTGGGGAAATCTGATTTTGGTTTCAGAGCAGATTCAGCATTTGGCACTTGTTGAGAGAATATGAGAAAAGAGAAACCTATTAGTATTATTATTATAAACTTTGTAAATATTACAAAATTCTAGTAGCCCTGTGCCAATCTACTATAAATTTTTTATTACAAGAGTCTAAGTAGATTCACCATTTGGCATGTGCTAAGAGAATATGAGAAAAAAGAAACGTGTTCGTATTATTATAACATTTATAAATATTACAAAATTTTAGCAACCTTGTGCTCAATCTACTACTAGATTTTTAGTACGACAGTCTAAGCAAATTCACCATTTGGCACATCCTAAGAGAATATGAGGAAAGAAAAACATGTTTGTATTATTACAAAATTTGTAAATATTATAAAATTTGTGTGTGTGTGTGTGGCCCTGAGGGTAAGACCACATGGTGGCAAGTAAGCCCACCATTTGGAACTTACTCTCGATCTAATAGAATGCTAAGTGACTTCTGTACAGTAGAAATGGATAAGTATGATAAGTGTGAAAAGTGTTTTTATAAGTAGTTCCTAACTCTAAATTCACAAGAGGTTGGATCCAATATTTTTGCACAAGAAACCAATAGTTAGAAATCAAAGCAAAGAGTAGCCATTACTAAATTGAAAGCTTGTATGGTGCTAGCCCAATGAAGGGCTAGCTTGCGAGATCATTGTGTGTTTAGATTTAATAATCCCATCAATAAATGAACCATACAATCAATTCAGTCATAGAATATATTAACAACATTAACTTGAAATAATTCAGATATGGAGAATAAATACTTGAAGAACTCATTTAATTTCAAATATATTCTTACAACCAAACCCTGGTAGAGTTATAAAAAATGAGGAGATGAGTGTCAAATCCGCCAGGTAGTCTAGGCTCCAAGGGCAGGGTCCACTTACCTAACACCATCCAAATAAGCCATATGTTAGAACAATACAGCTTAATTTGGATAGACAGGTAATGATTGTTTCCCCTCGCTTGTTATCACTTTACCTAGGAACAAGAACTTCCCTCAAAATTCTGGCATATAAAAGTATAATGATTTCACAAAGGAAAGCACTATTAAATAATGCATTAGCTCAGTCTTAAAAGAAATGTACCACTAGACTAAAATTGTATTTCAAGGAGGAGTAAATTAATTAAAGAAGACATAAATTAAAAAATAATTTAGCTAAAACTGCATTTCAAGAAGGAGTAAATTAATTAAATAAGAAATTAACTAAAGAAGAAATCAATTTAAAAAGTTTTTGTGTAAGTGTGTGTGTATGTGTGTGTGCATGGCTCACCCCCAACCCAGAGGGTAAGACCACATGGTGGGGAGTAAGCCCACCACATGGAACTTACTCCCCACCTAATAGAATGGTAAGTGACTTGTGTACGGCAAAAATGGATAACTATGGTTAGTGTGAAAAGTGTTTTAAAGGTAGTTGTGCACTCCAAATTCAAAAGAGGTTGGATCCAATATTTTTGCACAAGAAACCAATAGTAAGAAAGTGAAAGCAAAGAGTAACCATTACTAATTGAAAACCAATTGTATGGTACTAGCCCGACTAGGGCTACTAAGTGTACCAATAGACTAATAGACTAAAGTTGCATTTCAAGGAGTAAATTAATTAAAGAAGAAATTAACTAAAGATGAAAGTAATGAAAAATGGCTAGATACTTGGGTTTTCAGGTCGGCCTGGACATCACGCCAGCTCAGCAGTTTCTCCCGGTGCTAGATTCCATCCGACGGAAGCTGGCTTTCTGGAGCACTGCTAAGCTTTCCCTTGCAGGTCGCACCTTGGTAGTCAACCAAGTCCTCCTTGCCACGGCTTGGTATGTGGCTTCCTGTTGGTGTTTCTCGAGATCCAATGTGGCACAGCTTAGGAGGCTGGTTCAGAACTTCCTTTGGTCCGGGGAGGATGGCCTCAGAGATACCAGAGCCAGGGTTGCTTGGCAGACTGTTATTCTTCCGCAGGCTGAGGGAGGCCTGGGAGTCATCGATCTAGAGCTGCAGAGTCAGGCCTTGCTAGGCAAGTTAGTCATCCGCGGTTTGACCCCGGGGGGGCAGACGTGGAAGATGCTACTTCAGCACGGGGTCGGTTCTTGTGTCCCGCGACGAGGTGGAGAGTGGGCTCCCGTCCCTCAGGTGGATCTTCACTTCCGCCCCGCTTACTCAGCCCCGTTCCCCACTCGTTCGTAGCCTCCTCATGGTTTGGAGGCGGCTCCGCCTCAGTCTCATTCAGTCCCCTCCCCGCTGTCAGGAGGAGATTGATCGCCAGCCGCTTGTCTGGAACGATCAGGTCAGAGATGCCGAGGGCCTTCAGTTGGGGGAGAGATCACATATCAGGTGGGATGGTTGGACGAGGGGGCCAGCCCGGTCCCTTCGAGTTTGGAGGGACACGTACAGATATTTGGAGACGGCTGATCTCGTAGACGCCACTGGAGGTGCTCGTGGAGCCCAGGCGAGACGCACGAAGATCGACGGCGCGATCCCAGCTGATTGGTTGGTTCCACCGGAGTCTCAGATCCTCATGCCTGGTGATGACCGTTGGCTGGGACAGTTCACCCCCCGTGGCATCCCACTGGTGGTCGCAGGACGGATGGTCGACTCCTCTATTTCTTTCTTCGCAGTTATGGGGGATGGACGACTCAGGAGAGAGGATGCACTCATCGACCCCCTACTCCCATGGCAGAGGGTTCGGATCGTAGGCCTTTTGGGGAAGGTCTGGCGTACCGACCCTAGCATTGAGCAAGATCAGCTACAGCTTTGGCGACTCTGGCTCTGGGAGGGGCGGGCCTTGTCAGAGCTTGAGTGGGACCCAGGAGAGTGGAGCTGGCCAGAGGTTGTGACAGGACAGGGGCCAACCTCCTTCTTCGCCTACAGCACGACTTTGGGCAGGCGAGTTCTTGGGAGGATGCAGAGCCGCCCCCCCACCCAGCGGCCCAACTGGTATGCACAGGGTATTTCCAGATTCTTTTTGCAGGCCTTCTGGAAGGCCTTGTGGGAGAGCTGGCGGCCGCGGAAGATCTCCTACTTCCTGTGGCTTCTCGCCCACAAAGGTCTTCCGGTGGGGAGCTGGTTGAGACAGATAGGCCAGGACGGACGCTGTCAGATTTGTCATGAGGTTGAGGAGTCACCAAAGCACTGCCTGTGGAGCTGCACTCGCGTCCAGGAAGTGTGGAGGTGGACTTTCGGGATTCTCACTCGCGCAGCACCAGAGCTAGGCTTGATCACGTGGGGTGCGTTCTGTTGGTGCAGCACCGCACCTGGTCTACATCACTTATTCGAGGCATGCCAGTAGGACCCCACTTTCCTTATCACGCAGGGTACATGGGGGCTGCTCGAGGGTATCCCGTAGCACCTAGCAGAGTCGGATACAGGAGTTCAGGAGAGGCAGCCAGTCTGGGAGATTATCAGCAGCATAGCAGGGTGGCACATTTGGACCTCGCGTTGCGCGCAGATCCTCGGTGGCACCTCCTTATCGACTGCCCAGGTCATGACTGATATTTGGTGCGAGATTATTCATACCCTCAGAGGCCAGTGGGACCAGATTCAGGGAGATTCCTGGTCCGGTCAAGAGAAGCGGAGACGCTTCCTTCGGACTTGGAACACTCAGGGCCTCTTCTTCGAGCAGACCTCGCAGGGCCTTCGGTGGTGCTACTCACCACCCCGATGGCTGTTCATTCACACTCGCCTTATCCCGACGTGAGAGAGTGATTTATTGTGTTACCTTTTAGGGCTGTGTCCGATTTGTGAACACAGCCCGTCAGCTACAAGCTGACCTTTTGTATCTTGTTCTCGAAGTAATATAATTAGCACTGTTTTTTCGGGGAAAAAAAAAAGTAATGAAAAAAGTTTTGATGTAAGTGTGTGTGTGTGTGGCCCACCCCCAACCCAGAGGGTAAGACCACATGCTGGGGAGTAAAGTGGTGGGGAGTAAGCCCACCATATGGAGCTTACTTCCCACCTAATACTTCTATACAATACAAATGGATAAGTATGATAATTATTTTTTATAAGTAGTTGTGTACTCCAAATTCACAAGAGGTTGGATCCAGTATTTTGGCACAAGAAAGAAATCGTTGGAAATTGAAGCAAAGAGTAGCCATTACTAAATTGAAAACCAATTGTATGGTACTAGCCTGACCAAGGGCTAGTTGCGAGATCAATGTGTGTATTTAGATTTAATAATCCCATCAATAAATGAACCATACAATCAATTCAGTCATATAATAGCTTAAGAACATTAACTAGAAATAATTCAAATACTTAAAGAACTCAAATTAAGTTTAATTTCAAATGTATTATTACAAGAAAAACCCAGTAGGGTTACAAAAATGAGTAGACAAGTGTCAAATTAAGGTAGTCCAGGCTCCAAGGTCAAGGTCCACTTACCTACCACCATCCAAATAAACCATATGGTAGAACAATATAGCTTAATTTGGGTAGACAGGTAATGCATGTTTCCCTTAGCTTGTAATCTCTTTACCTAGAAACAAGAGCATCCCTCCAAATTCCAGCGTATTAAAGTATAATGAATTCACAAAGGAAAGCACTAATAAATAATGCAGTTTAAAAGGAAATGTACCAATAAACTAAAGTTGCAGTTAAAGAAGGAGCAAATTAATTAAAGAAGAAATTAATTAAAAAAGTTTGTGTGTAAGTGTCTGTGTCTGTGGTTTTACTAATCAAAATGTATTTGTGTGTGGCCCACCCCCAACCCAGAGGGCAAAACCACTTGGTGGGGAGTAATCCCACCATCTAGAACTTACTCCCCACCTAATAGAATGCTAAGTGGCTTTTGTACGATAGAAATGGATAAGCATGATAAGTGTGAAAAGGGTTTGTATAAGTAGTTGCATACTCCAAATTCACAAGAGGTTGGATCCACTATTTTTGCATAAGAAACCAATAGTTAGAAATCAAAGCAAAGAGTGGCCATTACTAAATTGAAAATTGATTATATGGTACTAACCCAACAAAGAGCTAGTTGCAAGATCAATGTGTATGTTTAGATTTAATACTCCCAGCAATAAAAGAACCATACAATTCGATTCAATCATAGAATAGCTTAACAACATTAACTAGAAATAACTCAGATATGGAGAATAAATACTCATTTAATTTCACATGTATTCTTACAACCCAACCTCGGTAGGGTTACAAAAAATGAGGAGATGAGTGTCGAATCCGCCAGATAGTCCAGGCTCCAAGGGCGGGGTCCACTTACCTAACACCATCCAAATAAACCATATGTTAGAACAATATAGCTTAATTTGGATAGATAGGTAATGCTTGTTTCCCCTTGCTTGTTATACTTTACCTAGGAACAAGAACATTCCTCCAAATTCTAGCATATAAAAGTATAATGATTTCACAAAGGAAAGCACTAATAAATAATGCATTAACTCAATTTTAAAAGAAATGTACCAATAGAGTAAAGTTGTATTTCAAGAAGGAGCAAATTAATTAAAGAAGAAATCTAAAGTTGCATTTCAAGGAGGAGTAAATTAATTAAATAAGAAATTAGCTCAAGAAGAAATCAATTTAAAAAGTTTTTGTGTAAGTGTGTGTATGTGTGTGTGTGTGTGTGTGTGTGTGTGTGGGTGTGGGTGTGGGTGTATGTGTGTGTGTGTGTGTGTGTGTGTGTGGTGTGCATGGACCACCCCCAACCTAGAGGGTAAGACCACATGGTGGGAAGTAAGCCCACCACGTGGAACTTACTCCCCACCTAATAGAATGGTAAGTGACTTGTGTACAGTAGAAATGGATAAGTATGGTAAGTGTTAAAAGTGTTTTTATAAGTATTTGTGCACTCCAAATTCACAAGAGATTGGATCCAGTATTTTTGCACAAGCAACCAATAGTTAGAAAATCAAAGCAAAGAGTAACCATTACTAATTGAAAACCAATTGTATGGTACGAGCCCGACCAAGGGCTACTAAGTGTACCAATAGACTAATAGATTAAAGTTGCATTTCAAGAAGGAGTAAATTAATTAAAGAAGAAATTAACTCAAGATGAAAGTAATGAAAAAAAAATTATGTAAGTGTGTGTGTAATTGTATGGTACTCATGAGTGCGTGCGTTCATTGGGCAGGCTGTATGGAGTAGAGCAACAGTTAACGTACGAGTTGTACAGAGGGTTCAGGTAGCTTGATGGCCATTGGCTATAAGGTGTTGGCTTTGAGGTTGTACTAGCTGTACAACAACCACCCATTTGCCTTTGAATATGGATTGCTGCCAAATCGGCTGAATGGAGGTGTTTTTCAACTTAACAGGACATGTTTTGAGTCTATGAAAGTGTGCAAATAGCTCATGAATGAGCTTGGTTGAGCTCCTGGTCGGTGAAAGGGTTCACTAATCCCTTCAAGTGATTTAATAATCCCATCAATAAATGAACCACAATGTTCATTTCCCAGGGTCGGGCCCACATGCAAGTTTCTTGCTTGAAGTTTTGAGAGAGATTCATTTCTGTTGAGTTTCTCACAAGAGGTCTTTGTGTGATTGAGATAGAGAGAGGTCTTATTTCTTTAAGAGATTTTTGAGAGGTTTTTTATACCTGAGAGAGAGAATACCTGCTTCAACCCAGTTCAAGAAACTTGCAAACAAAGCTACAAAACTTTGGACAACCAATGGCATCACAGTCAACCACAACACGCTCGACTCAACACTTCATCAACGTCTTCGATGACTTGACTCCTACATCTCAAGAGCCACAAGTAGCCTACAGCACTAGCCAAAAGCATCATTCAACAAAGGCAGCTCTACTGCACACACAATTACACTAGCAAACAACCTCCATAGAACCTCATCGAGCATGCTCGCAACTCGAACCTTATTGGTAGTAGCGACTCAACAAAGCTTCAATAGAGCAAGCACAACCCTCGCGGCACTCTGACCCACATCCACAACAACGGCCCAACAATGACCTTCATAATGCACAACACATAGCCCACTAGCACACCTCAAATGCCTTCATCAACCCAAATTACTCATGCAATGAAGAGCCATAGTAGCTTCACTTAGTACTCCTCTACAGCAACCTGAGATGTAGCTTGAACACACAAAAGGACCCAAGACCAAGCTTCTCCAACAACATCACACCACTTCAATGAATCCTTTTCGACCTTACGAGCCAATTAAAGGCAGCACAAAGTAATGTACACAAGCTCATGCAAGGAAGTAGACCAACCAACATGACTGGCAAAAGATATCAGCAGAAATGACTGGCATCTCCAACTACTAGTAGCTCACATCAACTCACCTCAAGCCCATGACTCAGCAGCAATGCCACTCGGGCAAGCATAAGTGACTCTAAATAGTGGTGGTTAAATGCTCATGCCCACCTCTGAAACAACCCCAATGACTTGCCCATAGATCACAGCGCACGGAGCTCCACAAGCTACATCAACCACCCATGGCGGCGGCGATCCATTAATGTAAATGAAATCTTTGAGGATATATCCATAGATTTTGTCCAACCTTATCATCTTAACACGTGGTAGCACTACACAATGGCCACGTGGCACCTCATCCATAAGGCCCACATCATCACAACAAGTTATCGTGCTGCATCACTACCCTTGTGCCACATCAACATTCCCATGGAAGCTGACCATGTCATCACCTTATCCCAGCTGCCATGTGAGTACAGATGCCATGTCACCACATGCCACATCAGTAGGTCCAATCAACAAGCCTAGTCATTTTTGCCATGTCATCATAGTGACACATCAGCATAACACATCATCCTTGCCACATCATCTTCTAGCTCAGCAGTAGTAGGGACACGTCACGATGGCACATCATCGGGCCATGTTTCAAAGCCCTTGCTAGGTACACTTGCCTCTTTACACGCACAGTGCCACATATGTGTAACTTGGTAATCATCATGTGAACATAGTGGCACATGCCACCTAATCATTTTGACCACTCCCTTGGACAAAGTTTGGCACAAATTGCAAATGGCCATAACTTCATCACACAGTGCCACATATGTGTAACTTGGTAATCATCATGTGAACATAGTGGCACATGCCACCTAATCACATCTAACACTAGAAAAATACTCTTGGCATTTGGTAGTTTAGCATATCAGTGTGACACTTGGCAAAGTCATTTTCCTCTTGGATTCAGGATTGTTGCACACATCTTGTACCCATGTAAAGTCACACATTGTTGACTATTTTTGGCATTGGTTCCTACATACATACATCAACTTGTATAGCCTCTTGGCTACTCCTGACAATATTACAAGCTTGATCATTGGCACACAGTTGTTCTTCCATGCACCAGACCACCTCTAGCATGGAGTTATTCATATCACACAGTTGATGATACACTAGTCATGACTCTAGATGAGATTCGTGAGTGGAAAGAGAAACTACTTCGACAATTCATTACCATAGGGTATGGACCAGTTTATGATGTAGACTTGAGCCTCATTGGTCTTGAGAGATCAGATGTAGATAGACCACATGTTAGCATGGATCAGCCCATGGTTTTTGATCATACACACTTGTTGGTAAGCCATCAGCATGAGGCACTATTGACGGTAAGCGCTTAGCACAAGGCATTTCCCATCCACATCAGCATAGTCTGATTCTAGTGATGTACAACCACTGTCACATTCATGCATGGATCTGACTCCATCCATTGTCACACTAGATGCAGATACATAGCAGGAGTTCAGTTATGATCATGCATTCTTTTAGTAGATAAGTCCTCGGTATGTGGCACTCATATCTCTAGTAGCATGTGGAGATACATGCCATAGTGCATTCAGCTCTTCATGTGATTCTATTCTAGCATCCATCATTGATGCTTTCACCTATGAGATGGAGCCTATCACATCCATGGACATGGTTTCCGCAGTTCAGATCAAAGTTCAGATCAACAGATGAGTTCTAGACATTCCAGCATCGACTTTGTCATGCCACATTGCACCGCCCTTGGTCACCATGTCTTTTGATCAGCAGATGTAGTGGGTATCATCAGGTTCAGCCATAGTGTAACCTAGAGAACCTTAGTGTTTCAACATGTAGATTAGTGGTTGGATCCAGGATTACACATCTATCCCCGACATTAGCATTCGGCACCTCATATGCCTCAAGGATATCTTATAATTTTTCAGTCGTATTTCAGGCAGTCGTATTTCAGGCTTCTAGGCCTTTATACTATCAGCTCTTCTTGACAAGCCTATGACAAATACTACATCCTATGCTGATGGATGTTTAGCCATGTACATATCAGACGGACCTTCAGCTCATGACAGTTAAGCATACAGGTTTGACAAGTTGTCGTACCTTGTCAGTTTTAATTGTAAAGTGTTGGATGATGTAAAAGGGGTGTGCAGTGATGGTGGTATGCCAAAGTGGGTACACACAGATCTTCCAGGTCCCTTGCATGATGCTCCTATACTTACACATCCTAAACCAAATTCTTGCGACTCAAAAGAAATTACATTTCCGAGTGTGTAGAAAAGGAAGAGACAGAAACTTAGGGATTTGGTTTGAAAGTCAAAGTTCTGAGCCAGATGCTTGAATTCAAAGGAAAACATGAGCATAGTTCTAGTTAGGGATAGTTTGGAGGGGGCTCTATTGTAGAGATGTCCACATGGCATAATCTCTTTGATGGATTCCATATTCCCTTATCCAGCCCTCTAATATTTTAGTAATTTCTTGAGGGCCCCTTTTTCTGTCTCAATTTTTTGTAATGAATGGTTCATATTTGTAACGAACTAGTGCAAAGGGATATGCAGTGTATTAAGTCACATGGGGCCCCAAGGGGAAAGTGCACAACTTAGAAAGTGAATTCCAAGAGGGAAAGACCATTAGGTGCACAATGAATTATAATTATTTTTCTTCTATTATTGAGCCCAATGGCAGTAGTCAAGATACAAATGACACTTAGGCTAGACTCTACACACAAACATTGCTCTAGCAATAAGATGACTCTAGGAATTTATATACATGACTCTCTCTAACATTCATAGTGGGCATGCCCACCACATTTACAATCATTCGGATGTATGTACCCATCAGAAGGGTAGGTGCCATTACATTGTATACCCTATCTCTAATCTCGTTGCTATTATATTGAGACCGGTGTTAGTGTGATGAATACTTGAATAAATACAAGTAGATTTGTTTATTAATTGGTTGTAGCAGGATTAAGGCAACATTCACCCACAAGATACGTCTAGAGAATTACACCGATATGTGTTTACAAAGTACAACATTGGTGTGGAGAGGATTGCATATGTTTAACAATTGGGATCAATGGTAATAAAGCACAATGATTGGAATAAATAGTAGGTTTCGGTGAGAAGAATATCCTTTGGAATTAGGACCCAAAAACCATTAAATATTATGTTAAGTTCAAGTGAATAGAAAATTTTAGGATTAGAGAGTAAATACCATGCAAAACTACCCCAATGGAGCTTTTAAATGAACATCAATACCATGCAAAACTACCCAAAGGAGCCAAGCTAGAATCCCTTTCTCTTCTTTTGTAGGAAACCTTCAAAAAAAAAAATTCTTTTGTAATGTTTTCTTTCTTCATTCCCTTTTGTAAGAAACCTTCCAAAAAAAACTCTTCTTTTGTAATATTTTCTTCATTCCCTAGGTTATTGGGGGATATCCAAGGAATCCCTTTCTCTTCTTTTTTAGGAAACCTTCCTAAAAACTTTTCTTTTGTAATATTTTCTTCATTCCCTAGGTTATTGGGGGATCCAAGGAATCTCTCTTTTTAAGGAAACCTTCCTCCTACATCTGGTGACAAGGAAATGCTTCCAAAAAAAACTCTTCTTTTGTAACGTTTTCTTCATTCCTTTCTCCTACATGTGGCGGAAACATGTAGGAAGAGCAATGGAATGGCAATTAGAGGTAGATATTCTCAAGGAAACCCTTCCAAAAGAAAAACTCTTCATTCCTTTTTCCTACATATGGTGACTTGCAATGGAAGGGCGATTAGAGGTAGGGTAGAATATCACAAAAAGACTTGTTTATAGGGATTTGAAACGGGCGGGATCTCATTAGTAGACCTCCTTTGTCAACAAACTCTAATAAATTTCCTTCCACGCTTCCACGACACATTATAGAACATAGGTAATGGGGCAGTGATGTCGGGCACCCAAATTGTGCCCCTTTGTTCTTATCTATCACCATACTCTAGGCATCTACTTTTGTATTATTTATTGCATCATAAGGAGGGATCTGTTGCCATTTATATCGGAGTTCACAAGAATAGTCTTGCATTTTTAATTAGTTGGCTCCTTTCTTCAAAATATTGAAGATCTTGAGGAATTCCATAAGTTCCTCCTTTTGGTCATCAATATCTTTTGCCTCATTTTTGGGTGCTAGATTTCCATCCAATATCTTCTTAATAATCTCCTTACTGGGCTAGTTGTACTTGCTACTCAATTGCATGTGTTCTATTGATGCAATTAGAGGATTATCTTTCTTAGCTGAGAGTCGCATAGATAATGAGAGGGTTTTCCATAGTAGTCACTACTGATGTGCATACATGATGAGAGGGTCTTCCACGGTAGTCATTGCTAACATGCATCTTTCTAGCAAAGCTATATGACTCAATCCAAATAAGCAATGATCTAGAAATTATGAGATATTTATGTGGATATGTCTTGCTATAAACTCTATTAAATAATGTCATGTGGAGTAGGGCCTCTTCCCTTGAGCTTTGTAGAATAATGTCATGTGGACTACACCTCTTCCCCTGACTTGTGCATGACAACATCTTGATATCATCATAGCTTATAGTCTCACAAATCTAGTTCACTCATCCTCTTGAAGATCTGCTTCCCAAAAGGCACCTGCATATAGAGCCACTAGTCGAAATAGAGAGTAAAACAAGTGATTTCATGTTCACATGCTAAACGTGTGCTTGGAAATAGGTAGCTCAAAGGAGTGTTGCACTTGTAGCTATTTTTCATTTATAGGTGGCCATGGATAGTGACAGCCACCTCGCCTCAGCACCTAAGCTATTCGTGATAGTATTCTTAAGGTTTATGTCATATACTTAAGGGCTTATGTCATTTGGAGAATAAGTGGGAAATAATGATTTCCTTTAATGCCTATTTCTCTTATGGCATGTTATTAGTCCTTCTGTTGATCTTCATTAGACATTCGTAAGAGACTCCTTCCCTCCATCATATCTACTATGTGAGCTTGTAGACCTATTAGGGCATATTTGCATGAGGCCCCAGTATGTGCCAATGGGAGTGAATGGACCACCAAGTTAGTTCACAAGAGGGGGGCTTGGGGGCAATTAAGTGGCGGTAGGTGAACATGGGTGTCTTAATGCATCCATATATTTTTTATTGAATTTGTTTGACCTCTAGGTGAGAGGTCTTTGAGTGTCATTGCACATGGCCATCTCCATGTGGCTTCACCCCCGTCAACCTGAAGTGTGGCATGAATGCTAGGTGGACACCCCAAAGCCACTTGTCGTATTGAGCACCAAGGCAAGCACCACATTCAAGCCTCCTGGAACCATCCCCATCTTCCTTTCCAACTTGAGCCTTGACATCTTTTTTTCTCGTTTTGAAAACCTTCTCTTGAGTGTAACATAGATAGACTCCATGGGACGTGCTCTAGAATTTAAGGGAAAATCTTTTGAGAAATGATTAAACCAAACAGAAAGGCCCTCATTACTTATAGAGATGTCAATGCAAGCCTTCATGATGTACATAGGGGCCTGTAAAAAATAGGGAAAGCGAGGGAGCTCCCCTTTCTCGCTAAGAAAATGGAGAGTGGGCGGGAGTGCATGAGCCATTTTTTGAGAGGGAAAAAAGAGGTGTTACCCCACGTGTCCCAACTGTCAAATGCTTGGGGAGGGGGTCAAGTGTAAGATTATAATTCGAGCTACAAGAGTAGCATTCTGAAGAAAATTTGATCCAATGGTTTAGATTTTGATTCCGCCGACCCCAACCTTTCATGGAGAGAACGAGGTGACAACTGACAATTCAATACGGAAACTCAGCATTTAAGCAGATTCCCGAGAGAGAGAGAGAGAGAGAGAGAGAGAGAGAAGAATTTTTTAACTTCACTCCACAAGGCAAGGCCCTTACGAGGTCATGAGATGTCGATCTAGGGATCGAACTGGGGGTCATGAGATGTCAATCCTGGGATTGAACTCAACACATCCAAGAAGAGAGAGAGAGATTATCTTCTTTGTGAAATGGGTGAGCGAGACGAGATGACTTATTTCGATTGATTGAGAACCAGAACCAGATATGCAGTTCCTTGGAAGTTTGTATAGAATGCATTAATGATGGAAGTTTGTATAGAATGCATTGATCATTATCATAGAAGAGAAGAGAAGAGAAAGAGGAAGATTATCGGCCGAGCGGGGATGGATGCTTCAGCGCAGTGTCCACTGACGACGAAGAAAGTATCGTTTCTGCCCATTTCTACAAGAAACAGTACGAGTTCTCTTCTACAAGAATGAATCCAGCTCTCAAAGGTTTGAATCATCACTTCTGCAGAATGCATTCCGCAACCTTCTCCACCAAAAATCCCTCCAGCTTTGAATGATCCGCAGCCCACAGGAACAAGCCTGGCACTGATCCCGCCTCCTCCTCCAGCTCTTTGAAGGATTCGAAAAAGACATCCGCCTTAAGCCCCCTTCCGCCCACTTCAAGGCTGGCAAGCAGCTTGCTTCTTGGAAAGATCTTCGACACTTCATTGTAGCCTCGCGTGTACTCCGCAGATGTCGAGAAATTGTTCGCGTAGAACTGGTAATTGACGTAGTCAAATTGTTCGTGATAACGGCGGTAGAGCTTGCGATAATAGGGGACAACGCTTTCGAATGGAGCCATCGTTGCGATGCTGATCCGTTTCTGCTTCTTTAGTGTCTTGATCAGCGTGCCGATCAATTTGGTGAACGTTTTTGACTCCGGAAAGGTCTCGTAATCTATATCGATCCCGTCTAGATGGTATTGTTTGACTAGAGAACCGACAGATTCGAGTGCGTTTTTCAACCACGCCTTTGGATCCTCTGGATCATACCAATTTACCAATTGCGTTGCACCTGTGGCGGCAACATAAAAACTGTACCCGGCTAGACTCATGAGCACTTTCAAGTTAGGATGCGCAGATTTCATCGCTGCCACGGATTCGGGAGTTATGGGCGATACCCAATACGGGCTAAACGTGCCATTTTGTGGCACTCCACTCGCGTTTACATCGATTGCGAATGCGAGAATGAGGAATTGGTACATATCATTGTTAATTGGCACATCGGAAAGATTGATTGGCTTCCTGATACCCCCTATGTAATCCGCAAGGAGCCCGGCCTTCCTGTTCCGTGCGACATGCGAGCTGCAGGGCGCCAGGCAAATCAGTTCGCCCACTTGAATCGAGCTGCAGTTAAGGACAGGATTGATACGAAGAAAATCATTTGCAGCAGAGGCCAGGGATGAGCAAGTATCCCCTTGCTTTGCGATGTATAATCTACCGCAGGTGCTATGATCCAGACTTGCTGTACCTCAAAACAGGAAGTTTAACATTCAGACCAAAGGAACGAAACTAAGCGCAGGTTCAATTTCATCTCAAAACGCTCGAAATGGATTAGATTGAGATCAGTGAAATAGAGAGAGGGGGCAATACCTGCAACGATCTGAGGACCAGTAACTATGAAGAGAGGAAGGAGAAACATCAAGAAGCTCAAAGGACGATGTTTCCAAATACTTGGCGTTCCTTGCATGGTGCGTGAGAATTGCACTTGCAAGTAATTTGTGAGAGTGAAGCTCTAGCAGATGATCAGCGTCACCATCGCCAAACCACTTCGATCAGAAGGAGCAGATGATCAGCGTCACCATAGCCAAACCACTTCGATCAGAAGTAGGATCCCACACTTCTTCAAATTAGCTCTCAGGTATCTCTACATCGTCGTCGCTCTTGCCGGCCATGGCCGTTTCCTATCAAGCTCTAGTTGTAGATACTAATTCTATCGCCGATCTCTTGGTGCTCTCCGCCAGCAGCCCACGGTTTTGAATATGGGATATATATAGAGAAGCATGCAGCTAGAGTCTCCACGGTTTAATGCCAGGTGAATGGTAAGTAAGACCGTTTGTGAGAATGCCCGCCTGAGCTGGCTGCCCGCGTTCAATTCTTGCTACCATGCTCAAGTCAGTATGTCTCCACAGTTTAATGTCAGATGAATGGTAGTATGGCCGCGTCAGCTGGCTGCCCCCGCGTTCAATTCTTGCTGGGATGTTTCTCTACCTTCAAGGCATAGGCCACGAGATGAATGATAGGTAAGATGGTTTGTGAGTATGCTCGCCTGAGCTGGCTGCCCGCGTTCAATTCACGGTTTAATGTCAAATGAATGGTAGTATGCCTGCCTCAGTTGGCTGGCCCCGCATTCAATTCTTGCTAGGATGCTCCTCTATCTTCAGGCATAGCCCATGAACAGTTGGCCCTCGTAGGTCGACCATGGGTGTGTGCCCACGAGTGTTCTTGCCTCTTCTTTCAAGGCTTAGGCCATGGGCTATTGGCCCCTCATAGTTGGCCACAGGTGTGTGAGTGGATGCATGTGTGGAAACAAAAAACACGTCAGGTGAATGGCAAAATTTGGAAATTACATTTGAATTTGAAAATAGAAGCTTTTGAAACCTACATTCTATTTCAGTAACAATATTTAAGATTTTCAAGTTGAAGGCTTTGGTAGGGCTTTGGTATTTGTTAAGAAAAATGTTTCGTTTAAACATTGCAAGTCCCATGCATTGCCAAATGTGAGACAAGCTTCCAAGCTTTGAGGAGGAGCTATTTGAATTCTCACAACGAACACATTTTCAGCGTGCCCAAATAGTTTCATAACTTAGGAAGCTAAACAATTCCAATCTCAAGAAAGGGTAGGACTATCCACTTTGAAAAATTGCTAAAGGTCAAGCTTAGACTAACCTACAACCATTTTCCTATTAGGATTGGAGGAAGGGGAAAAATCTAGTCAACACTACCATCCCACCTAAAGAGGTTGTATTTGTAGGGGATACTAGTGAGAAGGACAAAAGGCCTCCATAGGCTATCATTTTTTGTTGTCTTTGTCTAAAAAATAAAATTAAGGGGAGCAGGAATTGATACCTACTATACTACAAGATCAAGGGAATAAGGATTTCCTATAGCCAATAACAAATACAACTACAGATATTCTTGGAGTAGACAATTCCAAATTGTATAAGAGACTTAAGGCTGAATTGAATGCACAAGTTGAAAAAATGTTTAAGAGAGAAAAAGTTGAATTGAGGAGGGGATATGCCTACACAAGATGAGGCTGGGATGGGGGACAAGACTCCTTCATCAACCTACTACAAAGAGGGTAAGGCCACATATGATATTACTTTGAGAAGTAGACTCTGAAATGTAGTAGTCCAAACTTTGATTGCATTAAATGTTAGCCCAAGAGGGAAAATGAAAGAGAGGAAGAAGAATGTTGATGCATCTAGATTATCTAGTTTATTAGCATGTTTGAGTGTGGAGCAACTTTCCTTTTTTAGGTCAAGTTTGTTTTGAAGAGTTACCTTATTTTTAGGTTTGTTCTCAGCCAGTTTTGGCTTGTAATATGTCCTTTCAGCTCATATCTCTTAGGAACATGCAAGAAGTCCTGTTTGTATCAATAAAGAAAACCATCTTTTTCCTTGCAAGAGAGAGACAGAGAGAGAGAGAGAGAGAGAGAGAGAGAGAGAGAGAGAGTATTGTTTTTCTTTTTTGAAGAAAAGAACTCTCCATTAATGCTAGAAAAAATAGCCCTACAAATTAGGAATCCTTGAGGAGTAGATTGTGGGAAACATAACAAAGAAAATTGGCCAAAGAGGGACTTGCCTATTTCAAGAGAACCTAGCTCACTGCCTAGGGAATCTCTAAAACAAGGGCTAATAGTCAAGTAGGAGAACTACACAACTAGTGAATCCCTCGTGGCATGAAAATATAGAATGGATCTGCAGGGCAAGCCTTACGGAAATGTTCTTGCCTTTTGACGATCATAGTAAATCCTTATGTCCCATGCTCCCTTGTGGCATGTAGGGTATTAATGATATCTTCCTAAATGGCAACAAGTGTGGCCACTAGTGGAACAAAATGCTCACCGATCACCATGCAGCATGTTGCTACCTAGATGTTCCACAGTGTAATATTAGCCACACTGTCTCTCTAGAGAGGGGAGGGGTGGTATCAAGCAAGTGGGGTGGTCTCATGTAACTCAATCTTGAGGATGCTCTGACTTTGTATCTTGTAAGTTGGGGAAACCTCATCAATTGGGAAGGCATGATCCCCCTCTGGTAACCATGCCGCAATGCCCCAAGTGAAATCCCTCTTGATCCTCTGTACCCAAGCCACTAATTAAAGAGATCTCATTAGCTAGATCCTATGTGCTCTAGGATAGCTCCATAAGCAATAAGGGGCCGACTCAAAAACTACATCAACGAATTGGTGGAACCTTCCATCCACATGGACCTAGTTAAGGCATGGGCTGATGGGTAGAACCCACCGGCTCAACCATAGCTACACCCAAAATTTAGATCTATCCTCTTGAGGCACTGGTTGCTCAGCTTAATGTCTCTCTCTTGTTGGGGTTCATGCCATCACCTCCGGATGCCGACACTGTCCAATACATGTCATGTAAAAGAAAAAGGCATCCTCCTCCATGTACTTGGAGTAGCCTACTCTAGAAGGACAAAACCACTCTCCCAAATCCCACTAGACCTTATGAAGGGGATGGCCCTCCCAAAGCCAAAGGTGCCACGGAGGTGCATCTTGGTTCAAAATGAATGATGGGTCAATGGACCACTCCTTGCCCAACCAAACCCACTACTTTGATCATCCATTGAAGTGAATCTAGACTCCCATCCATCTTTTTGTCTCCCTCAATACTGAGCCTTTCACATAAAGAGCCATGTAATTCACAAACTATGAATCAAAAATCTCATCCTCTTGCCAAATTGGAAACCTCATCTTTGTGAGGCTTGCAATCTGTGAGATTGCAAAAATAAACCCAATGCCTCAGCCATGAAAAAAAAAAGAAAGGGGCAAGGTGGCAACCATACCAAACCAAGCAAGAGACAGAGAAGGCTTTGCTTGTGTGGCCACCAATAAGCATCTCACTAGAACTACCTACATACAAGCTCGAGGTTCCTCTAATCCATTTGTCTAAGAAGCCTAAGTGCCCTCCAAGATAGACTAGTCCACCCTTTCATAAGACTTCTCAAAGTCCAAGAGAAGGATTGCAAGATGCTAAGACTCTTCCCTAACCCAATCTAGTGTGCCTCCCAAAAGGCGAAGATGTTGTCCAAGACGTTGTGTTCCTAAAGAAAACCTATCTGCATGTCATGAATGATATCCACTAGATGGGGACGCAATCGTAAACTCAAGACCTTGGCTAAGATCTTGTATGTACTATCTAGAAGGGTAATCATTCTCCATTGAAAAAAGTCAAACCTATTCCCTCCATCAGGATCAAGCAAATCCAACCATGACTCAAAGACTATAGAAGAGAACCCAAAATACAGAAATCTCCTAAAAGGCTAAACAAAGGGGGTTGTGGGTGTGCTCCCACAAGTACCTAAAGAAGTATGGTGTTTGTCCATTCTCTCTAGGGAAATTTTGTGGAGGAAGGGCCTTGGGGAACTCCTAGAGCTCTTCATTGGTGAAAGGCTCCTCCACCTTATTCGAAATCCCTTTCAAATGTTAGCAAGAAAGTGCATGGGTGAGTGGGTGTTGGCCATCCCAATGAGATGCAAGCTTGAGAATTTAGGGATGAGGACCCTAATCCTTATTTTTGTATAAGTACACATTTGAAGTGTGTGGTGTGGAATGAAGTCCAAACACTTGGATAGTGATAATCTCTCTCTCCCATGTTTTGGTTAGCTTTTGTTTAATGAGAGTTTCCACCATTATGCTCTTTTCTTCTTTGCACTCATAGTTTCTACAATGGTATTAAAGCCCATGGGAACTCTCTTTCTTTTTGTCTTCTTCTTTTCCATTAGGAACTTCTAATCTAGCCTGAGAGTTTTATTTTCAAGTCAATGGTTGTATAGTACTACTGGCTTATGTTTTTGTCAAGGCTTGTTGTCAAGGTTGGCATAGAAACCCAAAAAAGGCTTTTTTTTTTTGTAGTGCTACACTTTGAGATGTCACCCTAGTCCTTTGAAGATTGTACTAGACACAGTGTCATTCAATAATCTTCAAAAGTTGACCTGGTTCATTGAAGACTCTATTGGCATCTATTCCCACCTCTTCTCAAGACCATTGAAGGTTAAAGAAGGGCCATAGTTCTTGATTCATCGTAGTATCTAAAATAGCCACTTGTTGAGAAGGAGCTCTTTTGTTGCTATTGTATTTTTTCAAGGTGGTTTTCTATCATGGAAGGGCTAAATATTTTGCTAGGGTGAAGGATGGCCTGAAAATTTTTTGAGTAGCGATTGTTCCTTTCTATGTTGCTTTCCTTTTTGGTTATCTGAGGTTCTCACTAGTTTGTCAAAAGGAGCTTCTTATCTTATTGTATCTCATTGTAGCTATCCTTTAATATCTATGGAGTTTGCTACTATTGAAAGGCTCCACATTTTTGAGTGATTATAATATCTCTCTCTCTCCCATGTTTTGGATATCTTTTGTCTTTTGAGTTTCCACCATTGTGCTATTTTCTTCTTTGCACTCACACTTTTTACACACCTACCTACTCATACTCGAAGAGACCATTGTCGAGATGCAGGCCCAAGCATCTTCATGGGCTACATGAACCTAGGGATATTCCTCAAAATTCTAAAACAAATTAAGGCATGTGGTAGGATCTCTTGGGGGTCAAAGTGCATCTATCCACTCTCCTCTCTCAATCTCTGCAAACTATGTCCCTGTTGATCAAGGCCTAGTGGTCCAAAAAAACTATCTAGTCACCCTATTATACCCATTGTGCTTGTGAAGAGTGATCAGAGAATCCTACATCATGAATCTCCATGTCTAAGAGGTCAAGTTGTGTGCACTTATACCCAGCCACTGAGAACTTGAGTCCCATTGCTTGAAAATCCCTATGTAAGCTAGGTCCCATCTCAATGCTATCTTGCACTCCTGTAGGAGGTGCCATCGGCAAAGGACCTAAGATTGAAGCTCCTTGTTGCTCCTTTGAACTGCTTCCACTACCCACAAGGCCCATCCTCCTCTGATGGAGTCTCGAGCCATTGCCAAATCTCTACAATAGCCTGATGTACCTCCTCTTGGAGCAAGGCATCATGCCGCTTCTCTAGGTGTAGCAAGAGGTGTAGCAAGATGGAGGATCGTTAAACATTGTGGTACCGGCCAAAATGCTAGTGGATCCCCCTATGCATCGCCCAATGATCCACATAGAACATGTCTAGCCTCTCTTGAATTTTATCATGTTGCTATTATCCAAAGGAGAAACAAAGGCTACTAGACTCTACCTCTCACTTAAAGTCCTGCTTTAGATCACCAAAATAATCTACTCCCATGTGCTCTTATCTAAAATAGAGGATCTGCCCTATTTGTACTCTTCAAACTTTAGATTGTTGAAGTCACCTCAAGAATCCAAGAGTCCACATTGGGGAGGCTCTCAGTCACCCTCCTCTAAAATCTAGGGCATTACTGTCTACAAGCAAGGGCAAACACATTCAAGATACCTATACTGGAGTCACATAGCCATAAATCCATCCATATTTCCCTCTCTGATAAGAACACCTTGATCATATAATTTTTTAGGCACCTCTTATGAGACAAAAATGCAAACCTCTCCACTCCTACCTTTTTTGGGGGACCACATCTCAAAGTCTCGCACTGGGACTTGCATTTGACACCTATTGTTGAAAACATATTGTTAATTGCATTGGTTACAATGGCGCCAGTTTGACATCGGTACATTTTTGCAAATTTCATAAAGATCGTGGAGTAGCTTTTATAGGAGAGTATGCCTTAGACCCAAACAGTCCCAAGTGAATTGTAAATAGAGAGAAGAAAGAGAGTGGAAGGATGAGAAAAGGGTTGGCCCTCCCTTCAAAAGGTGAGATATATATAAGACCAAAAGTTTGACTTTAGTCTTCACTTATTGTTTGCACCTTTGGAAATTTAAGCTCTCTCTTTCTCTAGGAGTTCTTGGAGTGTTTTCTTATTTCCTTGTACTGCCTTTGTGATTGCCACTCCCTCTTCCTCTCATCCCCCTCCTCCCCCCCTCTCTCTCCCTTCCTTCCCATTCCTTCCCCTCTTGTGGAATCATATTGCAATTGTTAGAGTGACACTATTGAGCTGACAAGCACTTGCATTGCTCCCAACCCAGAGTAGAGTGGAGTAGAGTTCACCGATGTATCGACAACATCCCCTTGACACGTGAGTAACCGTCAAGGCCACACATTTTTGGTGCCACTACCGTAGGATAGCTTGGTACGCTTTTGCATTGCGTTTTTCCTTCTTCCATTATCTACCCATTGCCTTGCCTAATGCTTTCTAGCTTAATTAGGGGTGTTGGTTTTGGAGAATAGGAAGTGGTTGGTATTTTCTTTGTTTTGGAAGCATTTGAGGTGAATGTGAGTTGTTTTTTGGTGTTTTGTGTTGTCAAATCATAGTAGAAGCTAGCTTAGAGGATTGCTAAGGTGGTTATCCAAGAAAACTACTATGAAATGATGTTTTTGGGTGATTCTCGAGTTCTTACGAAGGCCAAAATTGTCGCATCATAGAAAAGTTTCTTTTTTTTCTCGAATGTGTTTTTTGTTATTTTTTATTTCCAATAGGTAGAATAGGACTCCTAGAAGCTCTCAAATCCTACACAAAAACTCAAAATCGAGAAAATCATCAAAATCCAATTGACAAATTGTGCTTAGAAGAGATGTTGCAATAATTTTAATGTAGTGTCACGTTGCAATAGGGAAAGTGCGACGTACATAGCATCATAACATTGTAGGATGTTGCAATAATGTTATAGATTTACCATGTACTATCTGAAATGCTTATTTTGGCAAGTGATCTCCATATTGATGCAAAAGTTGTTCATAGCATTGATGAAACCCTTTGCATCACTTCTCTAAACCTTTTCCTTTGTAGCAAAGGTGCCAAGCTATCACGAGCTCACAGACTCAAGACTTTTCTAATCCTTTTTTCCCCTTCTCCCTCATTCACAATAGGCATTGTGTAACTTTTGCCATACATCAACCTCATCACCAAGATTGATCACGTCCTATTTTTTCTTAAAAAAAGAAATCTAATAGGCTTAACAACACCAATGCTTGGTTTACATGGCATGTTGCTTATTTTCTTAGATTTTTCCTCATCTTTTGTAATCTTCATGCATCAATGATGTACAAGTGCACCATCTTTGCAATTATTATGACATTGTGTGAAGAGCACAAATGTGTACTCTCTCAAGCATATTTTCAGGAATTAGACTCCAAGCTAGATCTTTCCCCCCCTAGAATATCATGATTTCCACCTTAGTTTGATCGATCTCTATAGATTTGCAAGACCACCTTTGTGAAACTCTCTTTTTCATGCAATGATGGATGAGAATGGCTTGTTTCTATTGCATGTGATACATTATACATATACATACATTTAATGGTCTTGAGATCAGCTAGATGCCACTCGATATGGTTAGATCTATGGCCCTCGATTTCAAGCTACACACTATAGTTATGACCACTGATCACAATTGGGGTATTGTTTGTTAAAGGAACAACTCCAAAAATAAATGTGACTCTTTGGACACCTCCAAACTAACTCATTTTTTATTTTGAAATATTCTAATCATTTTTTATTACCAAATCCAAATTCAAATATCCATGTTAACTCAAATGCATCTAGCCACCAAATCTCTTGTTCGGATTGCATTTTGATCATTGACCACCTCACTTGGATGAAGTTGTAGGATAATCTTTAGTTGACCATTGCATTCCTACCATAGAGAAATCATAAAACTTGACCATGCCTACAAAACTCTTTAAGATTCCATCAAAAAGTTGTTTTGACTATGATTTTAAGTTTTATGCACTCTCCAACCTTCCCTTTTATATTTAGTGTACTATGTACATGTTGAGGCTCACAATTAAATTAAGTATGCCCAAATCGAGAGCATGCCAATCCCTATTAACATCGTTTGGTTTGGAAGTAGGGCCTTAATGTTTTGCTCCCATAGAAAGATTCTTGTATAAGGATATCATCTGCACATTTGAGTGTCCCATTAAAATCATGTCTGACAAAGGGGTCCACTTCATCAATTTGGTCATTGACATCATGACAAAGGAACTATTGATTCAAGACAAAACATAGACAATGTACTATTTTTGTGCAAATGGCTAGTCCAAGTCAACAAACAACGTGCTCAAGAAAATGAGCATTGAAACACTTGGGAGAATAACTTCTAACTAGCACTAGGCCTACGGAATGGCATTCAAGGTCACAACCAAACACACTGCAATCCGATTGGCATTTGGCTTGAGGTAGGCATACTAGTGGAATTCCTTGTACCAAGCCTGAGAGAGGTCATCCAACATATGAATGGCCAAGAAGAAGCCCTCAAGAAGCAACTAAATGAATTGTGTTGGATTGATTCTAAGAGCATCTTGGATACAAAGCGTAACCTAGTAGAGGAGAAAAGTGTGGCATGATCACACCTTTCTCTTCTTGGTGTGGCATGACCCCCACATCAAGAACGAAAAATTCAAATATGTGATGCTCATGTTGTTGTACACTGCCCCACTTGGAGTGATGAAGAAAAGCCTCCATCATGTGTGGGTAGGTCCATTCCAAATTAAGAAATGGCTCTATCATTATGAGAGTGCAAGTCCTTGCTCTATCTAGTATCAAGGCACGAGACCTTGTTTCATGAAGGCATAAGCCCTTTGCTTTAGTCAAGGCACAAGCCCTCCTTCATGAGGCATCTTTACTACAGTGCATCTAATCAGGTAAAACTCTACACCCTTTGCATTATTGGTCTCAGTATTCATGGCAAAAGTGTTGCCCACATGTAAAGCATTTCTTAATAGATCGTAATGACCTTCAAATATTGCAGATGTCTATGCATCCTCCTTGTCTACAATAGGTTCTACATCTGGCAATGGCATGAAGGTGTCAAACCCCAAGCTTTCACATGTCCATATGATTTGGTCTACCTCTAGAGCTTTATATCATCTCATTTTAATTTAGAAATCTTTTGATTCTATTAGTTGGATCTTCTCTTATTAGTTTGAGTGATTATGTTTTCAATGAGGTTTCCTTGAGTGATTTCTTGAGACAGAGGGCTTTTCTTTTGTGAAAAAGATGCACCACTTATCTCCATTTCTTGTTGCCTTTTGCCTGTTCATTCGTAGCCCTTGTGATGAATAATATTGAGAGACAATCCTTGGTTCTTTAACTTGCAATATTGTCATTTGTTTAAAGGGTTCCATGACTTTTAAAAATCTCATAGGACAAAATGAAGGTTGTAGGAAAAGGAGCATCTTTGCTAGGCACACAGCACCACACAATGAAGGACAATCTCACATCAGTGCCTAGCTATGCACAATGATAGCTATGATACACACACCTAAAAAGACTCAAGATCAACTGTGACACACTCACCACCAACTTTGATGTCAAATTTCATAGAAGCTATAGCATACAAGCAAAGCATGACACAGGGCCATAGACAATAGCTCCTACAAATAGCATGATGCTCTACAACAAGCTTCAAGTGTAGCATAGAGGGAAGCCTCTACTCAGGGAACAAGGCATTTACATAGCAAGCAAACTAGATCAAATGACTACATGTAAAGCAGGTAGACTAATAGATATTGACCTACACAATATCCAACCTACCTGCAAGGTCAATGCAAGCTATTCCTAGACAATAGGCCAACAACAAGCTACAACAAGACAATGGCACAGTGCACATGCAAAGACATAGTCAACACAATGACGAAGCAAGAAATAAAAGCAACCATAGGACAACCACAATGAGCTACACACAAAGTAGCACAAAACGTAGCAGCAAGTCTACCTCAATCAAACAAATAATCTACATAGCAAGGACACTACATAGAACCTAGGCACATGGCAAATAGGTAAGGTAAAGATATGGTAGGCTAGGCTAAGATTGTGACACATGAAACCATGCCACATCAGTAGGCCACATGTCTTCAATGTCATCACCAATGCCTAATTAGCAGTGCAATCAGCTCCATGCCACTTGCCAAGTCATCATGGGACATAGTAGCGTTATAGCATCAAGTCCATTCACGATGCCATGCTATCATTAACACATCATCACATGCCACATCATTAATTCCATGTCATCAAGCCATGTGAATATGCCACATCATCAATGCCACCTACGCACACACTACCACACAAGCACACTTTGTTATTAGCAACATGTGAATAGACATTTTTACCACTCCTAAACTCATGCTAGTGCTTGGTTATCTTACCTGTGCAAGGGCCTTCCTCTTCTATAAGATTCAACTTCTATAATGGCTCGATGATCAAGTCAACTCCTAGTTGGTGTACCACAATGCTCAGCATTTGCTTTACTTTTTGCTCATCCTCTTGATCGTTAAGGAAATGGGTGCAACATAATTCCTTCTGCTTGGCAATCTAGTATGCTCACTGAGCCTTGTTGAGCTCAACTTCTACTTGAAATGAATCAATCTCACCATGCATATGGTATTCATTTTGATAAGGCGAGTTTCCATATCTTGGAAGACTTGAGCTCCACATCTTTATCCAAGAGAGCCAAGTAAAGATGATGTCGCCACCAAGGATTCAGGTGAAGCTCCATGCTTTTTAAGGGCTAGAGGACGAGAATACTTTCAGCCACACAAAGAGCTTCTATCAGGTGTGTACCATTAATGCATGTACCATTAAGAAAGACCACATGAAATATTTAGAATGTAAGTTGAGACATGTTGACATTATAATGTAAGTTGAGCACTTTGACATTATAATTTTCAGACAATATAAGAGTCTCCTTAGCTTCATTATGGTTCATCAACTTATTAGTTAATAAAGTCCAATAATAATTGTTCTTTCCAATCATGCATCCTACTCTCAAATACCAATAGCACATTTGTGTAGTTCCCTTCTCTCTCTCTCTCTCTCTCTATATATATATATATGTGTGTGTGTGTGTGTGTGTGTGTGTGTGTGTGTGTGTGTGTGTGTGAAATTATATCAGACCAAGGAGGGCACCTCATTAATTTAGTTATCACCATAATGATGAAGGATTTCCTCATCCAGCACACGAAGGCAATGGGCTATTACCCCAAGGTGAATGGTCAAGCTGAAGCAACCAATAAAACTCTCAAAACAATCCTACATAAGAAATTCAAGGGCAACCAAAATGGTTGGGATCAAAAGTTGCACATAGAACTTTGGGCTTACCACACTACATTCAAGGTCACCACAACACCATTCCGGTCTCCAAGTAGTGGTGCCGGAGTTCTTGGTACAAAGTTTGTGTGTAGTGGTACAACACACAAATGGCCAAGAAGAAGCCATCAAGAAGCAGCCGCATGACTTAGCCATCCATCAACTCGTGAAAATAAATTTGTGGTATGCTTCATGAGAGGTGCCCATCAAAGATGTCGACAAAAGATGAAATGAAATGAAGAATGAGGAAGGTGTTGTGTGGGTAAAGAATGCAATAAGGTCTACGCTAAGCCCTCAACCCATCATGTATATACTCTAGACTCATTTAAAAGTTTCACTGGTCTCTAAAATAGTCAATAGATATTTTAGTTTTTAGTAATAGTTTGAGTGTACTTTACAAAATTAAATCTCTCTAAATACAATTATTAAAAAAAAGTTGGTCGACAAATGTTTTAGTTATCCATCACAAATTGAAGGACCAAAAATTCAAAATTACCACCATGATTAGAAACTAAAAAGCTTGAGAATATATTTTCTATCTTTTGGCATGACAAACTTTTCCAAGAGTAATTTACATTTCAACATACAAAAAAATAATAATAACTCAAGGCAATAAATCTAGAAATTGTTAAGTTATGCATTCACTGTTCATGTCACACTTGAAAATATATTTGATTTTTTCAATCAAATATGAATAGCCAAGATACAAGGAGGCTTCCATTTATCGAGCATTGATGTTGCTTCAAGTCGCCTTTTTACTTCGTTTTCATTCAATATAAAGAATAATTCTTGTTAAAGGTGATAGCAACATATTCTCAAAATATGCTTCAAGCTACAATTATTTGTAACCTCAAGCCATTGTATTTTCATATTTTGGCATATGTATCTCTATCTGTATTGTGTCCACTACATCACAATTCATAGGAATCCATGTGCCATGATTATATTTTCAATGTCTATAAGCGTATCTCATATAACAAATTCCATGCACAACTTCATACCTTCTTATTTACTAACTGCACATCTAAAATGATCTTCCTTTTGAAAACCCTCTCTGACATCACATGTTAATGTAGAAGATTATCACGAAACTCCTCTATCCTCCATAACGACGAATGTGCTCACAAAGACTCACATGGTCTTTGTTTTGTGAAATGGACAAGTGTAATGAAGGGCATGAACCAACTCACATCCACATATTTTGCAACGAAACTAATTTCTATGGTAATTGAATATCTAACCTCATCTTCATCCTAAACGAATCCATAATGAAAGGATCGGGAAGGGACCACATTCTAGACTATCAAAGTTAGAAACAGGACTTGGAGGAAGGTTTACCTTCTTTCTCAAGTACTTGGTAGCATGTATCATAATCATAAATCTGAGAAGTTGTGAAGGAGACAAGAATCCTAGACTTTGTGAAGGAGACAAGACTCCACATTGAAAACAATACTACTCAATGTCTGACTAGAAATCTTGAAAAGTTTCTATGAGACCCTCCAAGGATTGGCTTCCAACTTTAATGGAAGAAAATGTCTCCATAGTACCCAACAAGGATCCAAAAGATGTCAATGTGCCAATCTCTCTCTCTCTCTCTCTCTCTCTCTCTCTCTCTCTCTCTCTCTCTCTCTCTCTCTCTCTCTCTCTCTCTCTCTCTCTCTCTCTCTCTCTCTCTCTCTCTCTCTCCCTCTCTCTATCTATCTATCTATCTATCTATCTATCTATATATATATATATATATACATAATTTTATTTTTTTTCTCATACACCCCTCCTACTCTCTCACTCTATCCCCCACACATGTCAGTATGACCACCTCTCTCTCTCTCTCTCTCTCTCTCTCTCTCTCTCTCTCTCTCTCTCTCTCTCTCTCTTTTTTGAGAGCCAGCTTTGCTATGTGAGGCACTTACACACCCACCAAGCATCTCATGGAGAACTCTTTCCCCCCACCTTATTTATTTGGTATGTGGACCCTCTGTCTTGACTGGAAACTTAGAGAGCAACAAGATACTAGGACTCTCTCTCTCTCTCTCTCTCTCTCTCTCTCTCTCTCTCTCACACACACACACAAATATACACGCGCGCACACACCCCTCTCAAATTTACTACAATGGACACATGATGTGCCAAAAGCAAAAACTAGATTTGGGCACGCAGCTGGATTGAGAAAGAAGATTGCATTCTAAGACCAAAGAGCATGCCCTTCCTTGCGCACATAGCAATTTGCATTCCACACATAGCACTTTGCAAAAGTCATCTTGAAATTCAATATTAAAAATGACAGTAGATGTGCTAGATAATTGGAAAGTATTTTTCACTCGACACATAGCACATAAACAACCACATATTTGTTCGGGGGGAAAGTTGGCATGCTTTCTCTCCAAAAGTGATAAGACCAAAGAACGTGCCCTTCCTTGGTTTTATAGCATGTTGCACTCAAACACAAAATAATTTGCATTCATAGTATATGCATAACACATACAAATTTGCATTTTGCACATGGCACTTTGGATATATCATATAACCACATTTGATTAGGGGAGAGTTGGCACTTGCATAGGTACATAAAATTATGTCATTTTAGACAAAATAGAAGTCAAGATGAATCAATGTACTCGGTACTGAAGGTATTCCAAAACGAGATACAGGAGAGGCTTTCCCGTTTTATTGATATACTATACACATAAAATTTTGGCGAGCAAGAAATCATGTGTAGAAAGAGAAGCACCAAACAAATTTTGAATTAAGGCTCATGATTTGCCCCGTAATGGGACCCTCTACTGAAGATTTAATTCTTGAAACCCACAATTCTTGGTTAAGAAAGGTACCCACTACATTCAATTCATCTCCTCTCACACAAGTGGCTTTCATCATGGTGGAAAAAAATCTACAATGACAATCTTTGAAGATTCAACGAGCAACTCCAAGACACGAATATGCAAGAAAAAGAAGACAAATGAAAGTCGTGTGGCTTATTGATTTAGCAACACTTACTAGCTATGTAACCAATGTAAGGTGGCGCTTGTAGCCATCACTAAGAGAACAAGGATTTGCATTCCATGCAATTCCAGTAAGACCAACCTTTCACATGCAATGACATGAACAAAAAACTAACAATAAGAATGAATTCCTTTCAGCCTTGGATGAAACTCGCAATTCGGATGAAGGAAGAACGAACTTGTATTTGCAAGACTAAAGTACATTTATGGAAAATAAAATATGGGCTGGTAAAGTCCGATACATTTAGAAACTTAAAGATGAAACAATGAGAGAGAGAGAGAGAGAGAGAGAGAGAGAGAGAGAGAGAGAGATTTTTATCAAAACGAGTACCCCACACACCCCTAATTACATTAGAACAACTGTAAAAAAGAACTCTGCATACTCTAAGTATTCAGTCCACATCATCAAATGAACTACATAACAAAGCAAAGGCATAAACCTAGTTATTATTACAACACAACTACTTGAACAACATAAAATGAAGCGTCAATGTGAGGAAATTGCTCTTAGTTTTGGGAACATGTGAGTATAAATGTTTGTTCGTATTTTGGACAAGAATTGGCAAACGATTGGGACGCCAGAGTTTGTATGTATGAAATTCTTTCCATCTTATTGTGCCTCCATGATGTCTGTTCTTGGTAAGCTCGTTTGTGGGTTCCTTGAGCAAGCAAAGCCGTCCGGTTTGTTCGTCGCACAAGCCCAAGATCAATATTCTGCAAGCCTAAGTTGGCATGCGACAAAGGGATCTCGAATGTGTTCCACTTGGTAGCTCCAATGAGCTCGCAAGCTATGGCTATAGGAGATGAATGATAAAGAGGAAGACGATTTGCAGCTGAATTAGGTGTGTTGTTATCACTACAAACAAATCATAGGTGATTTTTTCTTTTTTGGAAAGCAGACCCCATCCTAAAAGGCTAGATGTATGTATTTCCGTCCAATTGAGCAATGGCTTGATATTGTGATGGACCACAACAAGACTGTGATGGTGGAATCTGAAATCAAGTCATGCGTGATTTGAAAGTAGAATCTTGCTTACATGTGCGCTGAATCATGCGTGAGGAGCATGCTTTGACAAAATGGAAGACGCATTGTTTCTGGGGACAAGGATGGCTTCATTCACTAAGTTAAATGATCCATAGCAAAAATAGAATGTCTTCCATTGCTGCCAAAGATTTGCAAAGATCATTGCACTTAGAAGTACTCTGCCCATGTACTTGGTTAGTAGACGCACCAGCAAAATGGAACAAGTTTAATTTGCAAGGAATCCACCAATGCATCATGTGTTTTCCAATGGTTGGAGCTCTCGATCTCCCAAACTCTATTGTACTGCGCTGTTGGGAAAGCCTAACTTAGAATGATCCATTACATTAGCTCCTATTGGTCATGCATAAGCATTCTATTCACTCGATCCATTCTCCTTCGAGTGAGGACGTCTTCAATTGTAAGTTGGAAGAGGTTGGCCAATCAATCCATAGAAAGTAAACTGCTCGAGTAACTTTGCCCAGACTGAAAGTCAAAGTGTGATATGATTGATGCTCCCATCTCGTTTGTGTAACATGGAATGAAATGACCCTCTTGGAATAAAAACAAAGTGTCACAGTTCTTTTCGAACAATTTCTAAGGAGCAAAAGTGTTTCTTTAAGAATGTTTATTCATTGGAGTCTTGGGCTGTCGCAGTCCGTAACAAGCTACGTGCCTAAAATAATGAATCTAAGGCTATGGAAGACGACATAGCTAGGTAGGTGTGTATAATAAGCAAACGAAAAAAATAGCCATCAAGCTCTAAAAAGAGCAACATGTGGCTAAAGAAGAACTTGAATTTTCAATTGATGGCACTACGTTGCCTACTTAATGTAAAAGTAAAAAACAATTGTTATGATGCATAAATATACATACAATGTGAAGGAAAGCAAGCTTGATTCTCAAGATTCTAGTTCATGTCTCAAGCCATATACACGTGTTGAACCCTCACCTTGAGAACCTTTTTGTCTTCAAAAACCCGACAATGCAACCTTTCCAATGCTTTGATTGATGCTATTGTACCAAGCCAAGTGATTGTGAAAAAGTTCTATATTTCAAGTAGTTAGACAAAAATTTCACTAGGTGGTGTGGTTGAAGGAGATATTTACTATTGAATTACCAAGAATGTTTTGGAGCTGTTCTACCTTGTTTTGGATACTACCTTCACTCACCCTATTGCTCAAGTAATCGGTTGCAAAAGATATTAACATGTGTAGGAGATTCTAAATTTACTTGTTGAGACCAAATTTTTTGGGATTAACATCGTAATATAACCAAGTTTCATTGAATATTCCAAAGTTTATCTTAGAAGGGGTGATCACACATCTTGAATTACCAAGAATGTTTTGGAGCTGTTCTACGTTGTTTTGGATACTTACCTTCACTCACCCTATCACTGAAGGAATCGGTGGCAAAAGATATTAACGTGTAGGAGATTCTAAATTTATTTGTTGAGACCGAATTTTTTGGGATTAACATCGTAATATAACCAAGTTTCATTGAATATTCCAAAGTTTATCTTAGAAGGGGTGATCACACATCCAATGTTATCATTTCTCTATCTAAACCTTGTCTGGTCTGCGTGAAGTTTAAAATAATTATTGTTGGAATTAAAATATCTTGAAATGCGCTTCTGCAATAGCACATCTCTAATAGATCCCCCCTTTCATCAATAATTAACAGAGAAAAATCAAAGGATCCTAACAAGTCTAATAGTACAAGTAGCTGCTCTACTTTTTAGGCTACCCAACTTCAACAAACAAATCTTCCTTGGAAAAAGATGTGAAACTTGAATGCTCAATTTTAGAGATCATTATTCAACCATGGGATTCACTCCTAAAGGTAAGAGGCTATTTAAATTTCTAAGCACTTCAATTGGTTCTTCCTTGCCAAGGCTTTGTCAGTTAAGCAAGCATCACATATTATAGCCCAAAGGATCTATGGCCTTGTCTCCAGCAGTTCTGCTTCAATGAGTCGTCCTTCCCTTGCACAAAAGGTACAAAACCTCAATATTTACTTTTTAAGGCCATTATGACAACCACTCCTATCCAATATCTCAGCGATTTGTTGTCGACAGGCCAAAAAAGTATGGAATATGTAGCTAGAGATTACAGCATGGCTTTTTCCTCAGACAACGGCTGACATGTCCTTGTGGGTAGAGCCTATGGGGCAGCTACCATAGACTGATCACTTTTGTATTACACATTTTCATGTCTTCACTGCAGCAAAGAAAGTTAAACAGACTGTACATGTAGACTAGAAGTCTCAATTTGTCCTTTAACTTCTACAAATTTTATACACAGTAATGACTAATATACAAAATTTAATCTATTCAAACTCCAGTCCAGTGAGGTTACCTCCCTCCCAGCTCTTGGAAATGAGGTTTTTAATTTTCCTTGATTTATTGTTCAACCAGCATGATGTTTACCAGTTTTGTAATCATGTTGCATTCCTCTCCTTCACAAGGCAGCTGTTATGACATGATGGATTCCTCAGTCAAGCGACCACCAGGGTCCATACGCCAAGCCCTATCCACCAGTGGCGCCAATTCCCTGCAAAAATTAGTTCCCAGATCAGCCTTGAAGTTTTGTATAGACAAGATGATGCCCAAGAAGCTAAGGTGGAGCTAGGCACACTGATCATTTTCTGAAACAAAACAGCAGGGATCATGACTAAATACATACATACAGCAGTTGTTGTAGATAAAAAATTTGATTCAAGGAAAAGAAACTGCTCAAGACTTTTAAAAACTGCATGTGAAATTTATAATGGACATAAAAGCAGACTTTCATACTTTAGATCATGACTGACAACCACCAAGGTTATCTCTTGCTTTAGGCTGGCAAGTATCTTCACAACATCTAATCTTGCTCTCCAGTCTGCCAATAGTAATGACTATCAAACACTCAAAACCAAAAAAGAAATGGAAAGTACACCCTTGCAATAACAATCATAAAATAAAAGATTATGAGGCCAACATTGAAGTCTGCTTTTAAAAGACAAGTTACCTAACCCAGCAAGAGGCTCATCTAGTAGCAAAAGATCTGGCTTGCGCACCTGTACAATTCTGGTTAATAAAGGCACCCACTACATTCAATTCATCTCCTCTCACACAAGTGGCTTTCATCATGGTGGGAAAAATCTTACAATGACAATCTTTGAAGATTCAACGAGCAACTCCGAGACGCGAATACACAAGAAAAAGAAGACAAATGAAAGTCGTGTGGCTTACTGATTCAGCAACACTTACTAGCTGTGCAGCCAATGCAAGGCGCCGCTTGTAGCCATCACTGAGAGAACGAGGATTTGCATTCCATGCAATTCCAGTAAGACCAACCTTTCACATGCACCGACATGAACAGAAAACTAACAATAAGAATGACTTCCCAGCAGCCTTATCTTATGGTGAAGAATGCTATAATTGACTATGGTCTGAAAACACGCAACTTCCCTCTTCCATAGCAAAACAGGGCAATATAAAAGAAACAACATTGCGAATGATTTCCATGCAAACTCTCTCGTGCAGTGGCACAACTTGAAAAATATTAGTAAAGATTCTGTAGAGTCCATACTGCAGCACACACACTGACAGAATTCATTGTCAAGTTTGAAAATACACTGACAGAATTCATTGTCAAGTTTGAAAAGGCGAATACAAGGACAAACAAGAGTCCCTGTGGCAGATGCAACATATCTACTAAAATAAACATGTAGTATGAACATCAAGGTGCAGCAATCAAGACTAAGACCAGGAGTTAATTGTCACAGATATGACAAATGACAATGCTAATTTTTTCTTCAAACAGACACCCTAGCTCAAAGCCATGTTCTCACTCAGGGCAGCAGAGGAGATAAATTTCATATTTTTAGATCCATCGGTCAGGGCTTCCGGCTTTCTTTATCTCCTCGTAGCTGAGGCAATGAGTCACTTCCTCCACTTGCAAACACAGATTACTGCCATCTTCACATCAGGAATAACAAGGAATTTCTTGAGAATGAGCTTGCGGATGATAGAGCTATATTCATAGAGGCCTCTCTCAGGAATTCGTTGGATGAATAGGGTTCAATAACAACCTGTTAGCCCCCATATGCCGAGTGCAATGGGGCTTGATACCTGTAGTAATATGTGGGCACATGAAGAGTAGTAGTGGAGACTGCCACTTGGGCAGCAGACATGCTGCCACTGGGCAGCAACAGATAGTCCTTCTTGAGTTTGGTTTAGGGCAGCCAATGAGGCCACCCTGGTCAACAGATATGGCTAATAGTGAGCCCTTAGTCTGGGCTGATTATGGGCCTGAATATAGCCCAGCCAAGTGTCTATTGGGCTGGAGCAGGACAGCTCTGAATGGGCCTGGGTTGGAGCTAGCAATGGGACTTAGTAGTGTTCGGCAGAGACTGGTGAGGGCTGCAAAGGACCAGTACTGGTCGGGAGAAGTTAAGGTCTGCATCTGGTTGGCAGTACAGATGCTGGGGCAGCAGATCTGCAAGGGAGATGGGCCAATGGATGCATGCCACATCGCAGAATGGGCCAGGACCAGCAGCAGACTGCACAAAGCAGTAGGATACAGCAGGTGCATAGATAGGCAGAAGATAGGGTCTATCAGGTCGACAGAGGACCAGACCTGGTCTGCTGGCAGCAGAAATAGTCAGCTGAATTGGACTCGGGGTTGCTGATCTGGTCAGCCAAATCAGGGAGACCCAGAGCCCTATAGAACAGCCCACTGGTAGTAGTCCTATCCAAGATCTCCTTCAGGTCTAACTGGAGCTGGCCCCCATCATCTGTCAAACACTAGAGCTGAGTCCCTGCTGACCTGAGGGCTGTAGTCTGCAAAAACTACCATGTCATCCTGTCACCACTACTACAGCCAAGGGGGCTCAAGAGGAGTGAGACGAGAATTCTGCTTGTTTAATATCCATCGCATCTAAGTCAAGTCTATCTATCTGCTAACCACTGTAAGTAAGGCTTCTACTCCCTGACCCCCTCAATGGAAGCCAGATACTGCCGAAGTGCAGGTGCTCTCCCATGGAGGGTCTACCTGTGCTATAGCACGCTCTACTCAGCAACTGAAATGCCACCTATAACCTCCTCCTCCTAGTGTACAAATGCTCTCCAGGTTATAATAATAGTGAATGTAAATACATACATAACCTTGATCACCGTGATTAGGAATAGGCATTTTTTTAACACAAGGCTATCTCCAATACACAAAAGGTTGAGGGATCATCATACCGCAGACGACACCTGATGGAGACGGAGAAAAAGCTGCTGTGCTATGTAAGGATCTTGAGACCGGGTGGGCCATCCAAAGGTCAACTCCTCCAAAACTGTATCAGCTAAAAAATACCTACAAAAACAACCCCCCCCCCCCCAAAAAAAAAAAAGGCAAACCAAAGCAATATATGAATGTGACAAGAATGGTTTCTCACAAGGCATTCAAGTATCTCCCCTCAAATTTATTTGACTCTGAGTGCAAGCAGAATGTATTCAGACAGAAATCTGATAAAGAAAAAGTTGTCAGTCAACAGCATCTGGAAATCCAATCACTTGAAACTTACTGAATCACAATTAGCACAGAACAGATGTCACAATAATATTAAAAGAAGAAGACACTATATCATTAAGCATTCCTCATCTTAACATAAACTGGATCTGAGAACCCCAAAAAAAAAACTAAAAGGCTCTCCAGCCCTCCAAAAATTAAGTTACTTCATGCTACTGCCAGATTAACATGATTCACATCTTTAGAGCACCTCGGCTAATGAACTAGAGATATTTTTAAAAAATAGATCAAATCACAAAAAGGACCCTTGAGATACTTCAACTATCTTTACTCCATGTAAGCATTCCATCCAATTCAATCAATGCATCAGTGCTGGAAATGCATTCGCCTGCTGAGTCCCCCAAACTTACAGTGACCTTATCATCAAATTCGCATAGCCCATTTCATTAAGCAAAAGACCAGTTATAACAATATCATTTCAGTTTTATTGCCACTGATTGGTGTCGTTACGTAAAAGTGCAGAGCACAGAGGCATAAATGCCCAAGTTTGCCAACACATTTTTATTTCACAAAACACAATGCATGAACAAGAACTGTTGATTCAATCCTTGCATAATCTTATAGATAAGGCCAACCAGGATTCTATTCCGGCAAGAAGAAGTTTGGATGAAATCAGTCCAGCAAGAAGCAGCTAGATCGGGAGACTATTGACAAATACAAGAAAGAGGGCTTGTGTATCAGATGTGATGGCGCTCATAAATTCTTAGAATGCCCCTTACGTAAGGGAAAAGACCAGAAACCGGGACAACCTACAGAAGGTAAAAGGCCAGCAAAAGTAAAGGCTGTTTTGGAAGAGATTGAAGGTGATGAGGGACCCCAAAAACAGCTCCTGAAGGCGTGGGGTTGGGTTGGTGACAAACCTTTCCTATTTCTTTTTGATCCAGGTTCCACTGATAACATCATTTCTCCAGAGTTAGCTTCTTTCCTTGGGATTGTTCCGACTAGTACGCAAGGGAAGAGAGCTTCAGCGGCTTTCCGGGACGCCCTGATGAACGTAGTCACACCAGTGGGATGAAGTCAAACAATAATTGTTCTTTCCAATCATGCATCCTACTCTCAAATAGCAATAGCACATTTGTGTAGTTCCCTTCTCTCTCTCTCTCTCTCTCTCTCTCTCTCTCTCAATCACTTTTGATGGACAGATTATTGAATATGTCAGTGCCTCCAAGTATTTGGCGATTGACATCCCAGCGGATCACAGATGGTGGCAATGCATACACAGAAGAATGGATACTGGTTGAGGGAAACACTACCAGTTTGAGAATGACTGCAAGCACACTGACACCAGGAATTGGAAATTTCGAAATGTATTGTTTGATGCATATGTAGTGCAGACAGTGTTATATGGAGTGGAAGTATGGGGAGGCAGTATTTCAGCATCTACATGGAATGAGATTGAAAAAAATGCAGAAAGCATTTCTATGCAGGCACCTTGGTGTCAAACCCACTACCCCATACTCAGTGCTTCTATTGGAAACAGGTAGGAGGCCGATCGAATTTCATGCATTGATCAGAGTTATGCAATATTTGCTAGAGGTGCAGCAAATGCCACCAGATAGACTACCTTATAGAGCATGGACTGCCAGCACAAAGCTTCAAAAGAATCACAAAAGTAAGATCATTTGTACAGGGTGGGCAACAAACATAAGGAAAATGGTTCAGCTGATGGAAAGTAGATGCATACTTGACCATGCCGCCTGGAAAGGTCACCATGCAAGAAATTCAAATGTCCCTTCTGAGCACTTTGCAGACCCACTAGTTGACAAATGAAAAGAGGACAAAGATGGAGTATTATCAAGACAACATAAACCCTTCATGTTGGTCTACATACATGTCCATGGAGCCCTCTGCTCAGCCCTACATTAGCACACCTATTCCCCTTCTCTATTGCAGGAATATAGCCAAGTTTCGCACCAGATCTCATACGCTTGTTATAGAGAAGGGAGCTTGGATGCATCAGCCCAAACACACCAGAGTTTGTACTCTGTGCGACTTGCAGTTAGTTGAGACGGAGGCACATGTAGCTTTACAGTGCCCCTGATATGCACATATCAGGGAGGACTACCAACAGATACTGGAAGACTCCGCTCAGTTGACATCAGTTCTCTCCACTGCCTCTCCAGCAGTGTTGGAATCTTTTGTCACCCGTCTTTTTACATGTCGTCAGGAACTCATAGATTCCTGACCCCTCTTTTTCAGAAGACTTTCTTTACATTGTATTGAGATGGTCCCATGGGTCATTTTTGGCCCCTCGTGGTCACTACCACTACCTCTTCAGAGACAGCTCCGGGCTCCTTTCCAAATTCCTCGCCTACCTAAATCAAAGATGCCTCGCGGCCTTCATTCACAAGGGGGTCCGACACAGAGAGTACTTACTCAGGCGATGGGGCTTGGCCACATCATCAAACACCTCTCAGAGCAGGATCACAGAGTTCTTCCCATCAAGTGACATTGATCATCCAGTCTCTAGCCGCAGACGTGACAAAGACCCCGACCCAACGACCACAACACGACACACGAGACATCGAGGGGACATGACTCTGGGGGATCTCCCGTCATCGTTTAGACCCGAGATACGTCCCACGGGAGTCACTGTGGCTTTGGTCTTGCGTCGAGCCTCGTCCAAGAGACCGAGACGCACGGCACCCCTTGACGGGTGCCAACTTCCCATCATCGGCTATGCACCAGCCAGGGCGACATGACATACGGAGGATTCCGCTCCGCTCCAGTCCTTTTCTTTTTATTGTTACATCCAGATGTATTTAATTATGTATGATCAGACTTAGGATTCAGCACGGGTGACGATGCTCATTTCAGTAGCTTCACCCTTACTGTGATTTGTATCAGGTTTTCTTTCAGTCTCATAGACCCATCAGTCTTCCGAAGTCTTCAATAAAATTTCGCTCTTTCTTTCTCTCTCTCTCTCTCTCTCTCTCTCTCTATATATATATATATAGTAGTGAAATATTGACAAAGATCAAAGCAAGCTTGCCCAACATTGAATGGGTGAATGATGATGAGCAGGATGATGACGACTCCAGGCCAGCTTCTATTTTGCACTATAGAGGGCATGCAATCCTTACTCTGAAGTCAAGATATGCAAATCAAGCTTCTTCAACAATCTTACAAGTTGAAGGACACCAAAGTATGGATAGCAGAGGAGCTTACACAAGCTCACAACTCAAGATTAAGGCAACTGAATTAGCTTAAGTCAGGGCTGCCAAAAAGGATGGAAAATGGGCAGTTTACCGTGAAGGCGTAACATTAATCAGAGAGTTTAAATCAAAAACAAAAGACTCTTGGTCTTAAACTGATGTATGGCTGTTTACTCTTCCAGATTATCATATACCTAGATGAATCCAAGAACATTCCCAAACTCATCCTCTATAAACACAACATAGTGCAGTTTCAATCTCATGATAGTCACTCACAAGGTTGAAAACCATAAACTCCATCATGCATAGCAGGGACTAGCTACTATGACATCCCCACTTACGTCATCAGCACCCAACAGTGGGTGTAGACCATAGTATAAAAATATGCTCTCACACATACAAATCCACACACCCACACATACTTGAGCATCCATTTATACAAAGTCTTCGTACTAAGTTTCTGTCGGAACTCCGGAGGTGAAGGGCAGACTCAGCCATGATGAAGGCTAGCACTAAAGGAGAAGGCTAATCAAAAGGTAGTCCAAAATCTCTTCATTCAAGCTACAACTACTTGTGAAGTCCAAACGTTTTCATTTTAGTCTCTCCCCAACAAGCATCTAAATCTAAATCTAGCTGATAGGGCAACGCACCATTTGAGATAGAAAGAATTATCACAATACCAGTAGGCCGCAACTTGGATGAAAACTTCACAAGGTGAAATTTGCATGTCCGCTAATACGGCAGAAGCACATACCTAGATGAATCCAAGAAAATTCCCAAACTCATCCTCTAAAAACACAACATAGTGGAGTTTCAATCTCATGATAGTCACTCACAAGGTTGAAAACCATAAACTCCATCATGCATAGCAGGGACTAGCAACTATGACATCTTCCAGATTATCATGTAGGTACTCTAAATAATATGGGTTGCTTTTTGCACTCCTTGGGAGCTGCCATGTGCCCTCCCTAAAGCAGATGTACTAGAGGGTTTCTTGCTGTCCCATAGACCTTTTGGTCTCCAGTGGACGTTACTAGACTCTCTCTCTCTCTCTCTCTCTCTCTCTCTCTCTCTATATATATATATATATATATATATATATGAAATTATATCAGACCAAGGAGGGCACTTAAGTCCAAAAATCTACACAGAAAATAAAAGAGGAAACGAAAGAGAAGAAAAAAGAGGTAACAAAAACTTTTTTGAAAAACAAAAGGAAGACATACTTAGCAAGCAAAGCAACACTTATGTCGTCATCAATGCCCAAGCATAAGCAGCTATACTCGGTTTCTAAAGACGGTCGAGTGCTTACTAAAATACGTCAAATAAACAAAAGAGAGAAAACAAGCAATAAAGAAGGAAGAAGATCACTAAGGAAAAATAAACAAGCAAATCAAGAAACAAAATCTTCCAAAAAACAGGAATAAGATCTCTCTCTCTCTCTCTCTCTCTTTTAAAACATAAAAAACTAAATGGACCTTTTACACTTATGTACCGCTTCCTACAAAGATGCAAAATTACATTCCTAACTTAGAAAGCGCATGCATAGTCAATCAATTGAAACTAAAAGAAAAACGGGCTATTCAGCTCCCTGCTTTTTTGTTTCAGCTTATGTTCAATCATTCTAGACACACCTAAGGCCGATACACCATAGATAAAAGACTTCATATCTAAGATTGTGCGTACTTTTTTCATCATTTTTCTTGGATTATACCTCTTGTGAATTAGTAAGTTACTACATTGAGTGATAAAAGGCTCCTTAGTTGTACAAAGGCGGGAAAATCTATGGAATTGGGAAGAAATGACTCCATATTTTGCCAAATCAGAAATGTTTGAGTCAATGCGAGGCATTTTTATAATGTGTAAACCGCTATATTCAGGTTGTTCATGTTTATCGTATATATCAACCTCGAATCCTACGGTAGATTGAGAAGGTCTAAGCTCTAAGAAAAACAAAAGAATCCCCTCTTGAAATAATTGATACTGCCATCAATGCAAGGTCTGCTTCCCTGCATGGGCACCTGTATCTCAGCCCCCTCTGAGGTCCAAACTGCTATACTCCTCCCAGATCGATGAATCTATGTGCTCCAGATTCAATGGGCATCCAATTGCTCACAAGCCCTCACTGATCCTCTAAGGACACTGCAGCAATAGTGATCTTTCTTTCTGCTCAGCTGACAAAGCTTTAGAATGACTGTCATGGGTACGATCTACAATCTCTCCTCCTGGTCGAGCACCATCGAGACCACGTCCTCCCAAGTCAACGTATTCATCCTTCCCCTGGTTACCAAGGACAAATAGGATGCAGCGTACTGAGAAGATAGTTGGGATAGCAATGTTATGGCCATGTCCTCAGAAGATATGTCCCCTGAGAAGATAGTTGGGATAGTTGCATCCTCGAAAGATGTCCGTTGAAGTTCATGAAACTTGTTGATGTGCTCATGCATTGATGAAGACTTCTTGGGATCCAACAATCTCGTCTGGACTTCCAAAGCGACCCTCTTCATGGGAGAGGTTCGATTGTACAAGGACACCAAATGCTCCCCTATACTTTTGGCCGCCGTCATATGCTTCACATGATTAATCACCTAAGGTGTACAGTTTAAAATATGAACGACCTTACCCTCGCATTGTCACAACTCCATTGCTGAGACAAGGTCTCAGCCTCATGCTGCTGCCGCAGGATCCCTAGGTTGGATGCAAGGGGATCAAGCATGTCAACTCCCACCAAGATGAAATCTACCAAATCATACGACTGTAGCACGAACTCCATCATGACCTGCCAAACACCATAGTTGAGGCCATCCAATTGACGGTCGATCAAGAAGGTGGGAAAAACCGGAATTTTTGCCTTGCTCTTCGCCATCTCAGCCAGAGTAGACATGTCGAAGTGAGAAGAGAGTCAAGCTGGAAGAGAGAATGGATGGGAAAGAAGGTAGAGAAGGGGATGGATGGAAAAGGGAGAAGAGAGGGGTGAAGAAGATTATGAAGAGGCTTGGGGCCTAAGTACCTTCACATGCCAAATCAGGGGCCAGCGCTCAAACTCCTCTCTGCACCTAGCTGGGGCCCATATGAGTCCCTTGCCAGTCTCTGCCAAACACTAAGAAGGCTCCGCATCAATGGAGATCCTCTCCCAGTGAGAGGGGCCTCCGAAAAGAGCCACCGATGTGACTGTTGCCACTGACCTCCTGTGCGTGGGAAATTCTTGAGAAGCCCCCTCTGTAGTAGGAGCTTCCAGGGCTCTGTACCTAGGGTAAGTCCGCGAACCAGTAGCTTGCTCAAAAGGGCTCTGCTGCTCTGCATCTTCAAATCAATGAAGCCCAAGCCACCTCAAGTCTGTCGGATGATGACAATTTGCCAAGCAACCCTGGCCCTGGTGTTCCTTGTCCCATCCGAACCAGCCCACAAGAATTTGCACACCACGTGCCTGAGTTGTCCCATGCAGCCCCTATGAAAGCACCAGCAGTAAGTGATGTACCAAGCCGTGGCTAAGCGAACTTGGTTGGCTACGAGAGACCTCCTTGCTAGAGAGAGTTTAGCCAAGCTCCAATATAAAAGCTTTCGCCCAAGCACACTCTAGAACCGGGGCGATGTGCTGCTCTGCTATAATGTCAATCCCCACCTAACACCCCAAATATCTCGCTGTCCGCCCTTGTGGGATCCACTGAAAACCAAAGGCGGCACCCCAATCTCAAACCTTTTGGACCTCCTCCATCCCTGTGAAGAAACCGATCAATTTGGTCAAGTTGATCCAAGCCCCAGAGGCCATGGCCAAGCTCCTGTGACTGACTTGAGGCTCGATGCTGACCACTCCACATACAGTGCCGTGCCATCTGCAAACTCCAAGAGCTCCTACTCCTACCAGATCGGAAGTCTCATCCATGTCAATCCTGCGACCTCGGAAAATAGGAAATAGCCAAGCAGCTCGCCTACAAAGAGCAAAAGGAAGGGAACCAAGGGGCTGCCCTATTGTACCAACCGGGAGAGAGAGAAGGCCTCGCCAGTGTGGCCACTGATGAGCATTTGGCTAGAGCTCGCTGCATATAGGGCTGAAATCCCCCAAATCTACCGGTCTGAGAAATCCAAACGGCGCATAGTGCCCTCTAGAAAGGACCACTCCACCCTATCATAAGCCTTTCGAAGTCCAAGAGAAGGAAGAAAGGGGTTGTGACTCCTCCTTGGCCCAGTCTATAGCCTCCCAGAAGGTGAAAATGTTCTCCAGGATGCTGCATTCCTGAACAAGGCATGCATGTGTATCGTGAATGAGATGGGGACGTACCACAAGCTCAAGACCTTGGCTAGGATCTTGTATGCGGTATCCAGAAGAGTGATCGGCCTCCACTAGCCGATATCGGACATGTCCCCCCCCTTCGGGATCAAGCAAATCCAGCCCCGTCTTGGAGACTAAGGGAGTGAGCCGGAGTCAAAGATCTCTTGACGAACCTGCCTCAACACAATGACGATAAACTCCCAAAAACTCCGAAAGAAGGCTAGAGTTAGACCATCCTCCCAAGGGCCTTCTAGGGAGGGAGGGCCTTGAGGGCCTCCCATAGCTCCTCATCCGTGAACGGTATCTCTAGCTGTCTAATCACTATCAACAGGACCACCGAAGGGACCTGGTACCAAACTACCTCCCTGCTTAAGAGGACAAAGGAGTCTCCACCTCTGACTGGAAAAGCTGTCGGTAAAAATTCGTAGTCATCTCAAGGATCTCCTAGAGGTCCGATCACATCCAACCATGCTCATCCCGCAATCTCTAGAGCTTGGTCCCTATTAATCGGGGTCCCACGGTCTGAAAGAACTGCCTGGTCGTCATGTCCCCTACTGCACCAATTGGCACAAGAGGAATGGTACGAGAACTCTACTCACCGCACCTCTGCAGCCTATAGCTCTAGCCTCGCACTCTCATAGTGATTGTTGAGCCACCGTGAACCTGGATCTTGCTCTCTGAGTCTCTCAATGGAAGCTAAGTCCCGTCTCATAAGGCTCTCTCCCGCTCATGGAGAGCGTGTCTCCACCTAAGGGCCTGTGACTATAGCTCTGTGCTGCTCCTCTGCATGGCATCGGGCAGCTCAACCCTCGCTAAGCCCTCCTTATGGCTGCAGCCAAATCTCTGAAATTGCCTGCTGCACCTCTTCATCCTATAGAAGCTCATCCAAGATGCGAGCCCCCTTTTGGGGAAGACCTCTACGGACTGATCTAAGTGTAGTCCATGTCCTTCATCGTAAAACCATGGTACCAAGGAAAAAGATATACCAAGTGTGGGCCGAGGAAGATTAGGCTTTGCTCCACAAGAGACAAGGTGGACTCCGTAGTGCGCAGCTGAAGGAGGACTCCCCTACCATTGATGGTGATGCTCTGGATATGGTCACCTTCCAATGCTAAGCTCGCAAGGATCCACTCACGAACCTGTCGCCTTGCAGGAGTAAGGCCTACGATCCTGCCTACCACTGCTTTATCCTACAATGACTGAACCGCTTTGATCACCTGTTGCTTATCTTCCTGAGAGAGAAGCACCTTGACGGTAGTGTGATTCGAGACTGTTGCCATGAGAGTCCCTCAGGCCAGACCGAGGTCACCACCAAGAAACTTCTGCTCCAAGATAATGCAAAAAACCACCTGCTACAAAGAGGAAGAGGAGGGAAAAAAAGAAAATACCTTCACCGCTCCACAAAGGAAGGAACAAACACCTTCTTAGGCTTCTTCAAACACCGAGAAGCCCTGTGATGAACGGGAAACCCCTTGGGAGAAGTGAACAGCTCAAGGTTAGGGTCACAATCCCTTTGCAAGGGGAAGGCATCCTGGAAGAGGCCGCCACCTGTCTGAGAGGCCTCCCACCAGCTCGGGCTGGTGAAGGCAAGCTCAAGCCCAAGAGCCCGGGTGCCCTTGGCATCCAGCTAGCCACAGCGACTGCGCGGGCGGCCACACTGTTGGACTGCCAAGCCGTTGCCTAGGCCCAGCCACGACCTGCGCACGTAGCCCCCTAGGGACACACAGCTGTAAGCTGCATAAGCAACCCCAGAGGGCGCACGAATAGCCACAAGGGGGCGCCCCACAAGCCACGTGAACAGCCAAGGGGTGAGCGAGAAGGGAATGCAGACGTAGAGGTGGGAGAGAGGAGATGGAAGGGGTGCAGGGGGGAGAGGCAGAGGGCGAGAGGGGAGGCGAAGGAGGAGACATAGGGGGAAGAGTGAAGGGGGAGGCAATGGAGGGGCAGCAGGAGGAGGACAGAGCTAGCACCTCATCGGCCATCTCGGCACTTGCCCTTGATCGGGGCTTCCTTCTACCAATAAAGGATGGGACAGCATCTATGTGTGGTGGACAGGCTGAAAAAACAAGCCTTTCATACATACCAAGACCCAATATTCAGCATCACAGGTTGCTTGGCAGTTCCGTGCAGATATTTAAGCATCATACATTTCTTCAAGAGATTGTCATTGATAAAGATGTTAAATTTATGGGTCACTTTTTGAAGGAAATTTTCACAATAATGGGTACTTTACTCACCCCTAACACTGCATACCATCTTGAGATTGATGGTCAGTCTGAAAGAGTGAACAAATCGGTAGAGGAATGCGTAAGGCATTTTCACCATGAATCCAAAGGTCATGAGATAAATGGCTTGCACTTGCTGACAACAGCACTAAGCATCTCTGTATTGAATGAGCCCTTTAATGTATGGGTGCAAAGTGGGAATGCCTTCCTCAATTGCACACATGGTTGTGAAAAATCAGCAAGAACGGGAGTTGGAATTGGCTAAAAAAAATATGCAAGATTCCGAAGCAAAGCAGAAGAATTAAACAGACGAGCGTAGGAGACACTTCGTTTTCAAGGAAGAGAATTATGTGCATTTGCGTCCCACAAAGATCGTTATGCTTCACTAAAGGGTAATACCAACACAAAGCTTGCTCATCGATATTATGGCCCTTACATGATTCCAAAAAAAAATGTACTTAAAAGGAATGACAAGCAATATGTAACTCTTAAGCCTTCGATCTATAGCAATTGAGAGCTGAAAAAAAAAACAAGTTGTCAATAGGCCTTGTGAATGGAAGAGCGGGAGAATGCAATCACAATTTCAAGATGCATAAAGTTAGTTGATGTGATCCTTGATCAGACGTAGAGGTAGCCTCACTTTTAATGTATGCCACACACAACGTCCGAATTGGAATCTGTTTAAAACGGCTACTTTCGATCAAATTATCTACCTTTCAGGAAATTGAAACACAATGCCCGTCTTTGCACGGGATAATCCTTGCTCAGCTCCAAGGCCCGCTTGCTTTTTTGTTGTTATCGAACCTTCGGTTGGATTTGCTAAGCCCGCGAGAACCTGTCAGTGCAATAAGCATGATCAAGGAGAAGCCTATGTCCTCCAGCACAATGCGACATGTTAACTGCAAAGAAGTTTGCCTGCAGAAGGGTCGTCTTCCCGCTTCCACTGCGTCCAAAAATCAGGCCCAAACTGTCCGAAAAGTTTGAGCAGACTCAAAATCAAATCGCATTGTAGGTTCAAGTTGTTAAGCATCGGTCTAATAAACTCAAATCACGTTGAACATTCTGCCCTCTTCTCAGGTAGAGACAATAAAAAATCAGGCTAAGACTGCCGGAATACGTCGGGACGATTGAAAATCAAATGGTCTTGTAGGTTCAAGTTGTGGAACATGGGTCTAAAAAACGTGAATCACATTAAATATTCTGACCTCTTCTCAGGTAAAGACAAAGTCACTCGATCGAGCAGATTCACGTCTGTACCGGGGGGACGGTAAGTTACTCCTCGAACCTTCAAAAAAGAAGGCCCAATTCAAGCTGGAGAAAGCTAGCCAAAATTTCGAGGAGCCCAAGAAAAATCAAAGAGGTACGTGGAGGGGAGGGCATGATTGGGTCAAACCTGCAAAAATTCTGGAGAAAGGTCGGATGCTGGGGGGGAGGTGCTGCAGCAAATGAGACGAGGGAGCCTTCTGGGGATGACGAGCCGGGTGGGAAGAGGACTCGGAACAGAGAAGGGAAGATGATGGCAAGGTGGTGAGCAAGGGGAGGTCGACAAGGCACCATCCATCTCAAGACTCTACAGATGTTTAGCTTCTACTTTGTATCCGAGACCGTGGGTATTAGTCTTTCCTCATGATACATTGATAAAGAGACGAGCCTTCCTTTTTCTCCTTACATGCCACCACGAAGGTTGGAGACCTTCTAGGGCCCCTCATTGGGAGAGTTATCAGGTTTTGCTCTTTTGCAAAGGATCTTCTCGCGGAGGCTTTGAAGATCCCGAGTAAATAGAAAGTTCACTCTATTTTTCTGGCTTTCTATTCATGCAGGGATTGCAGTGAACAGGTGGAGGTCTAAGACCCCACTTGTCCTAGGTGCTCGTCTGCTGCTCATGAGTCGATTCATCATTGCCTTTGGGATTGTAGGCATGCGAGAGCCATTTGGATGGGAATTGCCAGGGTCCTCAGTACTTTTGCTCCTTCTCATTTCTTCGTGGCGTGGGGATCAGTGGCTTGGCTCTCTCTATCAAGGCCTCAGATCTTCTATGAGTGGCAAGATGCTTCTTGGGCCATATCGATTCAACGTCACCTAGTTGAGGCTTGCTCTCTTGAGGATGTGCATATCTCCCACTATAGACCAATACATGCTAATGGGGATACAACTTGGGAGATACTGGCTAGCATCATTGCTTGGCATATTTGGAGGGCTAGATGCACAGAGGCCTTAGACGGATCTTAAGTCCATCCCTCGCACACCTTGGCCAGTATTTGGGCTGACACCGTTCACACACTGATGGCCAATTGGGCGAGCATGCAGGGTTCTTCCCGAGCAACCTTAGCCAGGAGGGTTATATTCCTTAGGGAATGGAAGGGTTCCCCCTTTTTCTTAGAGACTACAGTAGGGTTGAGGTGGCACTTTCAACCTCAACCTTGGTTTCTTTCCACCTCATTCTGAGTTTTCTGTTCCCTATTTCAGGGGGGTTTCCTCATGCATAGCATGATGTACTTCTATTTTGAGCTTGCTCACGCGGGTTTTTTCAAACTTAATAGAAGTCTTTTTCATGGAAAAAAATAAATGTATATGCATATATACATTTATCAATGCATGGGGGGACATACTCGATAAATGTTTAACTTCACCTTGTATCCGAGACCGTGGGCATTAGTCTTTCCACTTGAATAGTGCCAACAATAGGTAGTTGCTAGGGGGAGAGCCTACTCCAATTCAATTTCATTTCTTCTATGAGTCAATTGCACACCTTGTCTCACTAAAACGCCCTTCGTTCCACTGTCGCGCCCCGGATGTATTATTTCGCATGAACCAAATCAGCCTGTCATTCATGGATCTGACGGAGCCCTGTGTGAGCTTTCAAGAAGCTTTGTGTGTGCGCTGCAGAGTGTAGGTGGCCATTTTTTCATTGGTTAGACAGAGCAGGTTGTTAGCTCTCGATTTCTAGAGGAATATTGACGGCAATGCTCACAACCAGATGGCAAGTTCAGATTGGAATGGCGCACAGATGCTCAAATTTGCACCCTCAAGAATGGAGGTGCCAATTTGAGCATCAATGGTGCTCCAAGTCTACTTCAAAGTTTGAGCCAGCCACCAACGGTGCATTTCTTGTCTCGTGTGCACTCCACCTAAGAGGACACTCGTGCCAACCCCGTGCTTCTCCAAATCACTTCTGCATGACATATGAATTCTCTGATGCAAACACAGCCAAACCAAAATTGAGATGAAGGTGATGTGGTAGAAATCCAGCCAATGGCTCTTCACACTTAGAATCACATGGGCGACTGCCAATTTAAACCACATATTCTTGCAAAAGTGTCGGTGATACAGGATGGACCCCACAACGAATTCCCAGTTCTTAATGGAGCCATTTGGAGGAGGAAGGTGCAGGCAAAGTAGTTCTCAAGCTGGTACATTCCATGTCATGTCAAAAGCTCCACAACGTCACCCCACAGTGAATTCCCAGTTCTTGGTGGCGCCATTCGGAGGAGGGGAAAGTGCAGGCGAAGTAGTTCTCAAGCTGGTACATTCCATGTCATGTCAAGAGCTCCACAACGTCACAAATTCACCAAGCAAGAGCCTTTGCATAACTGGCCTCTAACCTCAATCCCTCGTATCGGGTTCACATCTATGAACTCCTAGTGCAAGTCGTGGGTGACATCGCCATTTCTGGTGATCAATGGCTCACTCTCATCACCTAATGTCATTGATTAGGCCGCAAACAAACTAACCACCCAAGCGTGGGCAAAAGGGATGTGCCTAATGTGGCCACCAAGTGTGTGATTTTGACTTGATCCGCAAAAAATGCAGATGCCCATGAGCATGAGCTGCCTCAACCTCCCGCCCATCCATAAAATGCATTGACAAGGGGTTTTGAACCGTACCCCATCTAGATAACATGTCCACGTAGTGAGTTGAACACACTGCCCACCCCTTCTCTCCCATGGGCAAGTACCAAGTGTTGTGTACCCACCCTTAGAGACCCCGTTTTAAAAACCATGACCAGCAAAAAGGGGGGAGGGTGGTAGGAGCGCCCGAATGGAGGTGAGGCGAGGGGGTTGGCCTTCCTAAGCTATGAACTTATCAAGTATACAAGTTTTGGCCAACATTTTCTTATTCAAGATCTCTAGCCAAAATCATATGCTATCCAATCAAGCAGTGTCCTTCTTCCACCATCTATTATGATAGTTGGCTATGTCATCGCTTGGTTCAAAGGCTAGTTGCCTCATGAAGGCTTTAGTGCAAGTGACCATGGAAGTAACTTGCTCGAAATCCAATAAGAAGGGGAATTCACCTCCACGTGACCTGTATTTTCTTTCATCTCACGTTTACAATCTCCTCATCAATAGTTGACCTCCACATGTCTGACACAATTTACTAATGGAATGGCAATGTTTAAGGAGTTTGACAAGTCAAGTATGCTACTAAATTTTCTAACTACACGTTTATTTTATTTTGTATTTTTGTGTTTTCTTAGCATGTGATATTATTTGCGAATATATTTACAGTACTTTATTTGGAAGTTTGGAAAAAAAAAACTTCAAGGAAATTTATGGAAATTGGTATAAGTATAAAAGCATAGTCATTTGGAACTTTTATAAAGCAATGAGATAGTTTCAAACATTTGCACTCTTGCTATCTTTAGTTTTCTACAAAAGATCACTTGATAAATATTTTGAGATGCTTGGAAGCATGGGTTTATCTTGGAATACAAGGAGGACAAGTTATTGGATCGCATTTCCCTTCAAAGGTCCCTATTCCAAGAATTTGGTATGGTTTATTCACAAATTTTGATTTGTTTGGATTCAATAGTTTAAAATGTTTGTGGTTTTCAGCTATAATTTGTGTTATTTTATTGTAGTTACTATGTCACAAGTGTACTACTAAATTTTCCAAATGCAAGCTCATTTTACTTGTTATTTATGTGTTGTCCTTGTATGCCATATTAGTTTTGTTGTTTTAGATTCAATAATAAATGTAATATGTGGTGTTTCTTTGTAATTTACTAATTCAACTGTGCTACTACATTTCCTATATGCAATTTTATTTTGTTTGTTATTTGTTTCCTTTGTATGTGATATTAGTTTTGTTTGTTGCCTTTTACCATGTTATATGTGTTGATGTTTTTTATATTTAAATTTTATTTTAGCATGTTTGATTTGGTTAACCATCATTGGACAATCAAGAGCTTTTAATATTATTTATATTGGCACTTTCAATTATTTGCTGCCAAGTATATGTGTTTTTGAATGTTTAAATTTCAATCAATAGATTTTTGTATGTAATTGGGCTTTAATTTTTGCTTAATTAGATACTATTGTGAAACATGTCATGTTTGTTTATAGTTTGTTGATGTTGAATGTTATATTATATAAGGTGGAAAGTGTATGAAACCATGGAGGTCCCTTGGAATAAGAAAAAGGTGGACACCCATTTTCAAATTGATGTAGAGAATGCACGGTTTCTAAAGAAGAATGACTCCTATTTAGCAAGTAAAAGTGATTTACTAAGCCTCTAAAATACAGGAAAACATGTATGGACATGCGGTTAGATGGGAAGACATATCTAGTAGATCCATGTTCTTGTCAAGCTCCACAATTCCATGGGTTGACCAACTTTATAGTAGGATATTGTCAAAGGTTAAATGATCAAGGAGCAAGTAGCCTTCACACACAATATCAAGCTCTAATTTGCAAAATATATAGAAAAATTATAATGTTACACGCTTGGACTCAACATTTGGTATCATCTATACAAGCTACAAGTGTTCAAATAGCCAAGTACAAAACACAAAATGTTGGCATAGAGACAAAAATTAAGAATTACAACTAAAAATTCAAAGCTACTCAATTGAGAGATTACTGTTGTAATGTAGTTCACTTATAGATGCAAAATACATCTCTGAATTATGAGGTTGAAGGGTTGAAAAAAACATAAGAATTTATTAAATATACCCTGATGGGTCCAAGACATTGTAAGAGAAAATTGCATCCAAGAAAAGTGGTACTGGAAGTATCAAGCAAGAGCTTCTAATACTATTTTAGAACTCGTATTTGTCCATGCTGAACACTTTGGTGCTATGGGAGAAGTGTTAATGAAAAAAAAGTTAGAATCTACTACACAACATTCCAAATTCGAAAGTATAAAATTAGAGATAATGTCTAAGTCGATGCACAAAGTTGTGGAACAATTCAATACACCTAATGCACAAGGAGTATGTGATACTACAAGCATAAGAACATGGGGAGTATGTTATACTACAAGAATAAGTACTCATGCATATCAACTTATATGTAAGAGCTTTAAAAAAGCATGCCTTTCTATGGGAGCAAACATTTAGGGCCCCACTTCCGAAACCAACCAACGTCGATAAGGCTTGGCAAGGTCTCAATTGGGTCATCTGAAGTCATCAGTGATGTCAGTGAGCATGTATGAGGTGCCTACTTAAGGACCTCACTCTTCTTCATTCTACAAGCAAGTAATGCAAGTATTATGAGTTTGTGTCCATTCTTTGCTTTCCTTTCAGTTTCCCAACATGGTATCAGAGCACTTTGATCCTCCTTGAGCCCATTTCTGCCACATCATCATCTTCTTCTTCACCATCTCTCCCTCTTCTTGCTTAAGCTTGTTCTCCTCCGGTTCTCAGCCATTTCCCACGTCCTTCCTGCTGAAGATCCATCTCAAAAGGGCGAACTTCTGGCTGAGAGGAATTGAAGAAAGGCGCGCCCGTTTCGTCGCCATTACACGAAAGTCGTCGACTGTCTCTTCTGCGTTTTCTCCTAGCTCACTTCATCTTTCTCTAATTCCTTTCAGGGGGAGTTAGTCCATACCTAGAGCTATCCTGTGCTGAAATATGAGCAGCAATGGCTGCATATTCAAGGAGAAAACAGTGAAAAACCAGTCGTTTTTGAAGGGGAAAGATATGGCGACCTGACACGTTTTTTCGCCTCTACTTCCCAGAGGACCTTCTGTGGTATATCAGCTCTCTTTTGCCTCAGAAACCCCCTTTTCCTTTGCTCTGAAGAGTAAGCTACAAGCCCTCCAAGTTCAGTCTTTTGGTTTTGACAGTTTTGACAAGCTTTTGAAGATGATGCTACATAAAATGCTACTCTAGCATTTCTGGTTTTTTGAATCTTTCAATAACTTCAGTACAAGTGTGGCTTCAGTTTTGTTTTGAATTACTAGACCTGGTTTTGATTGGAAAGTATTTATTTCACCCACTTCTATGAAGCATGTAAGAAGAAGCATCATTGATTGAATATTGGTCACTAGTCTTTGCTACATCAAGTGCTCATATTTTGGAAGTCTTTCAGTTATTTTTGCCTTGTAAGAGAGATAGACACTGCCCAATATCTGGGTTAGACCCTCTCATGGCTACCCTATTTAATCTAGAGAAGTTCAATGGAAAGGGCTTCCACACATGGCAGATGAAGGTGAAATTTGCATTGATGAGGGAGAACTTATGGGGACTTGTCAAACCTACTCCTACCGCTTCTTCTACGGCCTCCAATGCTGGAGAATCCTCAACTCTGACACGACCGGCAAGGGATCCAGCTAGAGAAGAAAAAGCATACGGTATCATTGCTCTTGCTTTAGGAGATGATTATATTCACCATATCTCTGACTTGGAGTCTCCTTCGGAAGCTTGGCAGAAGCTTGACATGATTTTTGGTGCTAGCTCTCACATCTCTAAACTATCACTTAAAATCTATTTCTTTGAATTGAAGATGGCTAGTGGTACTACTTTAGCAGCTCATGTCAACTATATGCGGAGTCTTATGACTCAATTAGCTTCTATCAACTCTCCTATTACTCCAGATGATGCTATGGCAGTGTTACTTAAGAGTATGCCTGAAGATTATGATCACATAGTTACCACTCTGAAAAATCTTCCTAATCCTAATCTTGAAGGTATTATCTCTGCCCTCCAAGAAGAAGAAAGGCATATGGAGCTCAGGAAAGGCAATGACACTGCTTATGCTGTAAAAGTCCAGAAGGGCAAGTATACCCCTTGCAATCATTGTGGAAAGACAAATCACCTTTCAAAGGACTGCTTCAAAATTAATCCATGCAAGCACTGTGGCAAGAACAACCATAATGAGAAGTTTTGCAGAGCCAAAGCAAAGACAGAAAATGCAAATCTACTTTCAGTTAATGAGCCTCCACAAGATGAGGCATCCTTTGAAGATTATGCATTTTAAAACATCTCTATGTATGCTCCAGATCTCTCTCTTTATGTCAAGGTACTCAGCCTAGATAGTCCTCCAAAATGAATGAAAATAAACTATTGTGTTTTGTGTGTTTTGTAAACACCTCTGGTCACCTTATGATGTAGGCCATGTGTATGTTTTGCTCCATGGTACCTCCTGCAGACATTGTGTGCATGTACATGCAGGGGAGATAACCATTGGAAGGTCTTTTTGTATCCCTTTTTTGTTTACCTTACACCCATGGGAACCCTTGCTAGCATGAGAACCTAGCCATAGGTTTATCCTTGACCACCATGAGATGGCATGAGAAACTATGAGACTAGATGTATCCTTGACATAGCCTGAGGCATTCCCTTGAGGGGGGGTTTGTTGGGATATCTCAAGGTGTATGCCTCAGGCACACCTTGGTTTCTATGTGTGAGTGCTAGAGGCACAGTTAGGTGCCCATAAGCACAGTTAGGTGGTGGAAGAGCCACATAGGATGATTGAGAGAATCTAGGAGCAGATTGAGGAGATGATTGTGGAGCTCTGAAGTCATCAGTGATGTCAGTGAGCATGTATGAGGTGCCTACTTAAGGACCTCACTCTTCTTCATTCTACAAGCAAGTAATGCAAGTATTCTGAGTTTGTGTCCATTCTTTGCTTTCCTTTCAGCTTCCCAACATTAAGGTCTTTCTAGGTTGTTAAAGCCATGGGGTGGAGGTTTTAGCTGAGTTTGAGCAACAATTATGCCAATTCTTGCCACTAGAAAACAACTACTCAAGTGAAAAGTGAGCTTCAAGATGTTGAGGCATTGGTATAGTGACTTGTGGGAGGCATGCAATGACGGTTCGAGTTGAGCACCTAATTTGGATTGGAGGATCCTTTGCCCTAGTCTCCATTATAGATTGACTCATCTAAGGCCCATATGAATCCATATGTCCACCTCCCCTATGACTTTCTGTAGACCACCTTGCAAGGCTAGGTGGAAGAGTCCTTGACTTGTTGGTGCTCGCTAAATGGTGAAGATCCAAAGACTTTCCTTCTTGGAGATCCCTTAATGGGACCCTTCCCCTCTACATCATAGTCATGGATCACATGTGTAGCCATAGTGAAGTTGGATTTGAGAATTTTAGAGCAAAAAATGAGATTGATTTGCACATTGCTTCCAAAGCACTAAAACTGACATGGTGTTGAATCCATGCTCGAGTTGTCTCCACCACTTGCAAAAAATTGACAAACTTTCACCTCTATTACCCTTAGACTCCGAAGGAAAGGAGTTAAGGAAAGGCATTGATAAAGGCTTTGTTGAGGCCTTTCTAGGTCGTCAAAGCCATTGATCGTGACTTGCAGGGGCATTAACAGTGACTTTTGGGGGCATGTGATGATGGTTCGAGGTGAATGAGTGCTGATTGGATGGGGGATCTCCTCCATGGATTGAAGGGAAATGAGTCCCATCATTTAGAGCACATTCCCACGTAGGGGAATTGTACACTCTAATTCTACCATTTTCCAAGAACTTCGCCTTCCTCATTGGCTATGGAGAAGCTCTTGTTAACATTGGGGGTTCGGGTGAAGTTAGATGTGAAAATAGGGAGGGATTGAATTTTGGTGAGATTGAGCCAATTTGTTGCTTGTATTGTGCTACTGCAAACGAGCTTGAAACTGAGGGAATTAGCTACCGCACTAAAGAGGTAGCGATGTTTTCGACACAAAGTTCTCGAATGTACGGCAAACAATCAACCATTTTGTTCGTTGCTGCACGACGGGAATGTGCTCTTGGAGCCTGTTCACCTGAAGGCTCTGGTTTGCAAAACTACGAATGTCCAACTTGGTACATGTATGGCTGGTGTTTTCTGGAAATCCTTGCGGGGTGCTTGCTCTGGAGAAGGGGCTAGCAAAAAAACAGGTTGCCGGTCAATCGTGGGCAAGCGATGGGGTGGTTTGGAGACCTGTCTCGAGTGGATAGTCTCAATGAATGACCAGTGGCAATGTGCCAAGTGGCACTTGAAAGGCCACGATACTAGCGCCAAAGTTCAAAATTTCAAATAGCTTTGGTGCCGTCTCCCTCAAGAATCTCCAAAGCCAAAGCTCTCACAACAACAAGCAGCCCCGATCTTCACCGTAATCTGCACAACTCGTCAGTCGCTAACAACGCTCGTAGAAGCGAACGTAACCGTGCATCCTCATCACTTTGAAGAACAGAGCAACGCCCGATTGGTTATTGCCCTTCTTCCTCACTCATGCGGCCCAAAACCACCCGCGTAGATGCTCATCCATCACCCACTACATGCCTTTCCATATGTACGTTGCCACTCCTTATGCCTTCTCCGGAGAATGAGCTGCATATTCCCTTCATACTGTTTTGTTGTCGAATCTTTTCCTTTTGACTCTCGCATTGATACGGGTTGGACCGACTTGCCCAGATAGGAAAGTTAAAAGAGCAATCTAAATCGTCTTCCCAAGATGAACAAGTAGCGAGTGTCTCATTGCAAAATTATCTGTCTCTCAGGTGACTGTAGGGTGGATATCCCGAAGGATCTTTTGTATGATCAGGGAAAGGACTTTATATCAATCAAAATCCCGCACAATGGTTGTGTGACAATCGCAGGTCTTGTATCCATCTCATATATTATTGCTCTAATTTTTAAGAGCTTTTGCTGGACAAATCTACATCAGGAAGTTATGGACTGCTTGCCGGATACATAATACCAACATCATGCATTTAAAATATAAGACAATGGGATTTCTTCTTATCAGTCAATGCATTGTGTATCGCACTACACAATTGATGCAAGTGGTTTAAATCAAGTTCTCATGCTGTCTCTGACCAGGGACTGAATCGAAGAGGTACATCACCCGGAGTATTAGGAACAATGAAATTTTCATGCAAGATAGTCAGGGTAATTCTACACTGCACTAGCAATATTACTATGTAGGGCATATTTTTAGAATAGTAGTTCCTTGACTTGGCTTTCAGGTTCTTTAATCCAGGAGAACAGTAGCAATTTAGTCTAGATTGACTGATTTCAACGTGTCTTTTGTTTTCTCGAAGGCCCAAAGTTGCTGAAGGGGTTGTCCATTGAGCTTCTGAATCCCAAATCTCTAGATGTTCAAGGGCACCTGCTCTTAAAGGTGAGGTTCCTCTTTCCTGGATGGTTCTTTCTGCTGTGGGCGAGGGAGATAATGGTTGCATTTGAGCTCTGACACTTCTATCCATGCAGGCTGATAAAGGAGTAGAGCAGCAAAATGTTGTGCGTGTTTTTCCATCAAATTTCATGACGGCAAGACATCCCACAGTTTCATGAATTCCCTTCTAAGCATAGAAAACCTACTCGTTTTAGAATATTTCACGTATGTGAAGGGAAGCCTGTTAATATTGGGAACCTTGGGAACGTAGTTCAAGAGATAACAGGGTGACCCTGCATTTACAGAACATATGAGCAAGATTTTGTTCCAGCCTTGACAATTCGATAATAAACTAGCTGCAAGAATCATGAGACTCTATGATTGTGTATGCAAAACCTGATTTGGCGATTAAGTTGTGCAAAGTAATATGAGCTACACCGTGCAGACCCAGATGAATGAAGTTATTCTAGATCTCTTTTATTGGTTGGACGTTCTAGTCGATGACTAACTTTACTTGCTTTTATTCGTCATTGGAACTATTTTAGGAAGTCTTAAGGCTATACAGCACGGAACTTCCTGAGATGACTTTTGCTGCAAATACTGGGAAAGAATCACCCTTTCTTGAAAGATGCGTCACGAGTGGGTTCGTATCATGTCTTTAACTAGGCCATTTTAAGTCGTGCCTTGCTGTGCCCTCATGCACACAATGAGATGATTAAAGTTTTATTTGCGTTTTTAATGTTTCATGTCTAAGCCCCCTTGCTTCATGCAGGAAGTATTGCACATTGCTTTTAAAGCGAAGTATGGGTTTCGACAGCTATGGGGTAAATGCCTCATTTGTTTTTAGATAAGGTGTGAATATTTGAATAGACATTGTTGAAAGCATCACCCATTTGTATTCTGTTTGATTTATCAGACAACCTGGCCCCAGCTCTTCCTCTGTTTAACGTGCACAAATGCAACGTCAGCCCTTTTTTCTGAAGGGGTTTCAAACTCCGACTAATTAAAACAAGCAAAAATGACATGCATTTATGTTCGTTTGCCTATCTAGGTGCTAGCTGCAATGAGTTATCAGATTTTACCTCCTGAGACTTCCTACGCTGAGATCCCTCTTACTGCCGTCAGCAAGTGTTATCAGCACAAGGTACAGGAAAATTCTATGTTTTGTGTGGCAATCTTTTTTTCATTTTAACCTTATTTCCGAGGCTGTTGCTCTATACAATCTTATGTCAAGGTCTGGTGACCTTTAAGACAAGAAGTTAGAAATTACTTGTCTTACCTGAGAAGATCAATATTGACGTGATCTTTTAACAGTTCATATGCTTCTTTTGTTTATCCTGCTTTCAGGGGGTAGGTTCATTCCTATTTAATGAGCTGCAGAGGAGGCTCCAAGACATTGGTGTCCTCACCATATTTTGTTGGGGTGATCAAGAATCAGAAACATTCTGGCTAAAGCAGGTACCCATTTTGTATACACGGTTTCTTATTAACATGGTGAACTTGTCCCTACATGCCTCTACTTTTACAATCTGACATTTCTTCATTGTCCTAGGGCTTTGTTAAAGTTGCAGAAGTAGATGGGCATGGAAAGCCTCGCAAGCTACCTATTAAGCCTGACATTCGGCGAGCAATGAGCATTCCGGGTAATGCCACACTTCTGGTGTCCCACATGTATGGTAAGTCAGTTTCTATGCCAGGTTGTGACAATGGCTTTGCCATCACTCCACCTAGGGCCCAGTCCTGTATGGCTAGAGGTTTCTGTGAGACTGCTGGCCTACAAACTTTTGGCTCAGTAAATCCACTTGTCTTGAAGTCCTCTCCAGCGGCAGCAATTACCACACCTACTGGCATGGAATTGAAACCCAGCATTCAAGAAACCATAAAACTTGCAGCACAAGATAAGGGAACTTTGAGACTTTCAGGTGTAAAAGGCATGATGCCTTTAAACATAGATGAGGCTCTTTCACATGTGGCCAGTGAAAATGCAGAAAGAAGTATCAAGGTCACCAATGAGAATGTTGATGAGAACGTGCCTGGAGAGCCAGTTGTCTCCTTGACTCTTGCTCCACAATGTCAGCCAAAGACGGGGACAGGTAGGCAAAGCTTCTCAGCAATCCCATTGTGATGTGAAAGATTTGCTTGACAGCTTGTATGTTGATGTGGAAAGTAAGGTGGGAATCAATGATTATTTGTGCTTTTTAGCTGGTTTGGTTTCTTGCTCTGAAGACGATCAGGCTTTGGATTTGCAGAACGGTCCTCTGAGGAGATTAATGCTAGAGACTGTGCAACCCTAGGCATATCAGAGCAAGATAAAGAGAACCTTTGCAATACATCAGTACAAAGGGGCAGGAAAAGAGGAAGGCCTTGTACATCTCAGACAGGGCAATCGGGTATGCTTGCAAGGCATGAAAAGCAGCAGGGAGGCAGTAAAGGCTTAAACTATGGGAAGGTTCCTCGGTCTGGAGACCTAATAGACCTGCCAGAAGCAGATGCTGTAATTGCAGAGTCACCTACAAAGGTTTCCCCAATACGACGTCTAACGGAGATGGACACTCAAGTTAAGCAGAATCTTCAAGTTGGTGCCATGAAGGATTTCCCGCATGTAAAAAGAAGACATGCGATTATGTTTATGAACATGGCTGATGATAGCAGGCGACTACAACTCACAAAGGTCAGGGTGGTTGAGTTGTGCCTGAATCCATTATTATTATTCTTATATTGGTTATCTGCAGGTGGCCTTGTTACTGTACTGAGTGCTTGCTTTTATAGCTTCTGATTGGAGAGTCTCAATGTTTACCTTTGAGGGGCCAAAGGGAGGAGAAGGGGGGAGGGGGTTCCTTCTGTTTGAGTGAACAAAAACAAAAAGTGCTTGCTTTTATAGCTTCTGATTGGATAGTCTCAATGTTTACCTTTGAGGGGCCAAAGGGAGGGGGGATCCTTCTGTTTGAGTGAACAAAAACAAAAAGCAAAGGCTTCTCAAAGATCTCTGTAAAGGCCAAAGTAACCTAAGGAGGTAACTCATTCTTTGATTGCAGAACCCTTGACCTTGAAGTTCAAAGCGTTCTAAGAAAAAAAGGTTTTTGAAAAGACATCAAATCTGATATTTTTTGCCCCTTGCATTTCTTGTTTCTCTTGCCAACATGCCCCAACCTGCTCTCTCTCTCTCTCTCTCTCTCTCTCTTCCTCTCTTTCCCCTGTGTGTGTGTGTGTGTGTGTGTTTGGCTCCTGATTTGTACCATGATGTAAAAACTCTTATCTCCACGTATAAGCCATCCTTCCCCACCGAGTTTTGTAAACCTGCATGGGTCTTGGTGGTTGAGGCTCTGGTTGTGGTGTTGTGTGTGTTTTTGATCCTTGATCAATGTCTGATGAGTCATTTTGGCTCCCGGTTTGTATTCTGAAAACTCTCTATTTCACGCATAAGCCATCCTTCCCCACCAGGTTTTGTAAAACCAGGGTGAGTCTTAGTGGTTGAGGCTCTACTGAGTGTTGTGGGTGTCTGCTCGATCCTTGATTGGCATTTGATGAGGCGCTTTGGCTCCTGGTCTGTACCTGATGTAAAAACTCTCTCTCTCTCTCACACACACACACACACACACACACACACACACACACACACACATGCACGCACGCACGCACGCATGCACGCACGCACGCATGCACATGCACAACCACACCCACACCCACACCCACATGCATGCATGGACGCACACATAAGTACGCAGGGCACCAATTCAGTTGCAGCTGACATCTGTACTTGAGTGTTTCATTTCTTGGGTGGCTTTTACAAGCTGGAAAGAGAATTTGAGAATGACAATGCAGTGACCTTACTCTTTTAAAGTTACTGTGCAAAAATACTTGGCATGCTATTTAATAAGTCTTATCAGTGGGAAAAATGCCCACTCATAATGTGGATTCCTGGCTCGTTTGCTAATGCGAGTCCCCATTTATTAGTGGCTCTAACTTGTCCCTTAATTTACTCAGCTTGTGGAAAGACTTGGAGGAACTGTCACAAATGATGGCAACGAATGCACGCATGTTGTGACGGGTGAAGCACGCCGAACATTGAAATTTTGCATTTCTTTGAGTGCAGGGTATGACCATTTCCAAAAAATTGATGCATCAAGCACATTTTAGAATGGTTACATGCTATGATTCTTTGGGCTAGAGACAGATGCCATAAAGTTGGATGTCCTTTCATCGATGTCTTTGTGTAAGGTTGGTCTCTGTTTTTCCCTTGTGCAGAGCTTGGGTTATGTCACCTACTTGGCTGAAAGCAAGTGTAAAAGAAAACAAGTTTGTAGGTAAGGGATTTTTGATCCATTTAGAGTCTATTTTTTCTAGACAATTGCAGGCATCAGTGCACAGAGCTAATTTGCTTCTCTCCAGAGGAGGGACCTTTTGTTTTGAAGGACAAGGCTTTTGAGCTTAAATACAAAATTCCAATAGGTGATGCCATCCAAAGGGCTAAGCAAAGGCCCCATGGCTTACTTGAAGGGCTATGCGTTTATCCCACAAAGCATGTGCAACCCCCACTTGAGACCATTTCAGCCATCCTTTTGTCTGCAGGGGGCATGGTATGTTGAACACATCCTTGTTCAAGATCAAAGTTCTGCTCTGTGTTATGTTTGATCTTGATTTACAAATGGCATATTGTGTAGGTTATTTCAAGCATACTGGAAATCAAGGATCCTTCATGTACCATAGTAATTGCCTGTGAGGATGATATTTCAGAAGCCCTAATAGCAGCAAAAGCAGGGCTGCGAACTTACTCAAGTGAGTGGCTTATGTGGTGTATCATGAGACAAGAAGTGGATCTGACTACTACACAATTTACAGAATCGCTCTGAATGTGGATCGCTTTGCTAGAATGAGGCTTTTATATTAAGGCCAATTGCAGGCAGTCGAATTTACTTTGTAAATGTTCAATGCTAACATCTGCTCTTTGTACTTCAGCAGATGAATTACATCTGGAACTATTCATTGGATTACCATTTCAAATAAGATAAATACCGATGAGAGCAAACATGATGTCATATTTCATGATGTAGTAGTTGTAAAGTGGCAGCCATCTATATTGTATTTCAGGACCAATTATACTTTGAAGTACATGATTTCAGGTTTTGATCTGGCTGTGTTGCATGCTAGGGGAGGATGTTAGGCTAGACGGTCCACTCCTAAGCCAGCTTGGAGGAATTTGATCCAATTCCTTTGAATGGGGATGGGTCTGAGTGAACATATAAAAAGAAAAGGAGAAAAAGTAATTGGATGGACCTGAGTGAACATGCAAATAAAAAAAAAGACGAAGAAGAAAAAGAAAGAGGTAACTGTGAACTATGCCAGAAAGGCCTTGTCACTTTGGCTTTCATACAGCTCCCCTGCAGCCCAAACTCTTCAAATGCAAGGGCCCAAGCTTCTCCCTTGCAGTAACAAGGATCCAAGCTCTTCAAATGCAAGTGGCTTGGTCCACTCTTCGATTCTCACGGTTGTCACAAAACATTTGAAACTCCTTGGAGGCATTCCTAGAACCATAGCTAATTGACCATAGTCCACCTCTGGTCATTACTTGGCCCCCCTCCATTCTCATGGTGAATAATTGATTTTGGCGTCTTTGCATTCTGGCTTTGAGGAACAACTGAGTTTGCTGAATGATCATGGACAATGCCTTGGCATCTTTGTCTTTCGACTATCCATGCCTTGGCATGCAACAACTTCACCTTTTCCAGAATGTCCTTGACACCCTATTCTCTATGCATGTCGCAAAACGTCTATCTCTGTTTGTCAATTCCCACTTCGCAATCTCTTGGTAGCTTGTACGGTCATGGATACTATATCTATCTCTGTTTGTCAATTCCCACTTCGCAATCTCTTGGTAGCTTGTACGTTCATGGATACTATATGCACACGTAGGTGACCATAGAACAATGTTGGGAATGCCATTTCCTCGTAGTGGTTGTCCTTAAGTATGCTCAGTGGGGGGAACCCCTGGGATGGAGTGATGATGATTGGTTTGTCTTGAAAGGCGACAACTTGCTTGCTTGTGTAAATGCCATGCACCAGAGTATCTGTTTGAATGTCGTTGGCGTAGTTCTGTTGGTCTTTTGAGAATGGAGTTGCTTTCGACATTCTGTTCGTCATTTTGCATGCCCGTGATGTGCTCCACCCAAAGATGGTTTAGTTTGACGTTATTTTGTTCGTAGAGCAGCGTTAGAAGCAATTCTTGCATTGCACACATTGTTGCCGTTGGACGAACAAGCCCGCTCATGTAGTTATTTGTATTGTAGCCTTCTTTTGATTGCTACCAATACTATTGCGTTATCCTGTAAGAATCATGGCAGGACACGTTGTTTGTATTGTAGCCTTCTTTTGATTGCTACCAATACTATTGCGTTATCCTGCAAGAATTGTGGCAGGACACGTTGTGCTTTGTCGGTGTTTGCTGCGAACACGTTGACAACACTACCATGCCAACCGTATTGGCCTTCATATGTCAACTTCCAGATCTGTACGAAGGGTAGCCTTATTGCTACAAGCCTTTCTTCCACCCTATTTCATGTCTTGTTTTATCGTCCATGCCCTGAGTAGAATTTTGGGATTTTTTATTTCCATAGCTGGCTCAAGCAAAGCGAACGAATGCAACGCATAATGGATGCGTTTTGCGCAACAACGATGTCGTGCTGTTCTAGTAATGACGCACACGTTGAAGGTAACCACTTTAATTTTGAATTGAATGTCAAAGTGCTGCAGCATGCGCAAGGGTGTCTTGGGCTGTCCTCAATCTTCTTCTTGTATGTTGTTTGAGGACGTTTTCTTCAAGCCCTTGGAGTTGTGTCATTTTGAGTTGGTTGGGCCTCTGCATGGTTTTTAGCGATGGGGAAGCATTGTGATGGACTTGGAGTTTGGACAGCATAAATCTTGGTCTCCCTTTGCATGTGTGGAAGGCCTTCAACCCCCACCTAGACAAACATTGCGCCCAAAAATCGCATTCAAAATCCATGTTAATGCACATAGAGAAACCATACCTTGTCCTTTATTTTTCTTGCCTTTGGAGCAAGTTAGGTGTCTCCTCAAAGTACAATAGAAACAACCTCCTTTTGACTTGTGGGCGTTTACTAGAGTGTTTCATTGCTCCACATGTTGTTAGACCCTACTCCACTATAACCTTCTTCTCATCAAGATCTAAGTAACAGGTGTTGTCCTTCACCTTCACAAAAGGCTTTGGATCCTTTGTTATTCTCTATGTCGGTCATACCTAGATCAATGGCATTGTCTCATGGCTATTAGGTGTAATCACTAAGAACAGCTCACCTCTTACTAAATTTGATGTCGTTGATGTAGACTCTTCTTTCTTAGGCTCCTCCTCTTTCTGTTGATCCACCTTCTTCTTCTTGCAATCTTGCGCAAGATGTCCAAGTTGACCACAATAACAACAAATTTTCTTTTTCTTGTCGTTATTGTCAAAAGAATCTTTGCTTGCAAAGAATCCTTCTTTGTTCAACTTGAACAAATATGAAGAGGGAGAGGTGAAGAGTGGAGATGAGACAACATATCTAGAGAGTACACCTCAAATGACTAATTGCACACTATATTAGTTGGAAAAATGAATATATACATACCAATTTAGGGTTAGGATTAGGGTTTCCAACCCTTGTACTCTTTGTGTTAGTGCTATGCTTAATAAGAGCACGTTATCATAATCCTCGATACCTTTCCTCGAGATCAAGATCTTGAAGTAGGCATTTCCTCAAGATAATGACTATGGGGAATGTGAAGATTACATTCCATCATACCTATTTAATAGGAATGTCCTTCCTTAGCCAAGAGCTTGTCAGTGTTTCTCGAAAAGCTCTTTCCACAGTGGTTTGGTAAAGATATTTGCAACATTCTCCTTGTTGTCACAATGTTGCAATCTAATGTCACGAAGTAACACTCGTTCTTTGATGAAGTGCTCTTTGACATCAATGTGCTTTGTCTTGGAGTGATATAGTAGATTCTTGGCTAATGCTAGAGGGTAGTTTTTGCAAAAGGTATCCTCTAGTCACATGGTTTTAAAATTTAGGATTAAAGGCCTCTTTTTAGTCTAGAATCTCATTCACAACATATAATCACCTCAGAGCATACTTTGGTGAAAATAAATCACAAAATAAATTAATCGATATCCAAATTAGGGTTTGTATATTTGACTAAATGTCCAAGTACATTTGACAAATTCTAAGCTAGAGTTTACTATGAGGTGGTGATTGATTCCAAGATGTGCTATGGCCAGATGACTTTTATATGCATAAGGGTGGAAGAAGACCATTTAGTTAGGGAGGTAGGTTTTCTATTAGGCATTACCTTGGTAAAGTTGTTCCTCTTTTCTTGGTCTTCCATTGGCAATTTTATCTAGATGAAAAGCTAGAGATCATGAAGTTAAAGATGAAGCTTATCCATTAGAATGTCGATCATGTAGTTTTGGTCAAGCATAGCATTGCTCTATTCTTATAAGACCCCTTTGATGCCTCTTAGCCATCGCAGGCTAGCCAGAGTTATGGATCCTCATACAATTAAATATTACTCAACCTTCTCTTCTTAGATGAGCTAAGGAGGGTATAGGACCAAGCCAGAATAAGCCTAGGCTAGAGTAGTTTTCCCTAAAGGGTTGATCAATGTGATCATGCTCCAACGGTGTACAATGAAGGGTTTAATAAAGACTATAGTTTTGAAATATTTTCTTTCTTTGTTATTGAAGATTATTTCCATATCTCAAGGTGCATGTCTAATAAATTTGAGTTCGCCAATGATTGCAAAGATGACTAAGATAAAGACATGAATTTCAAATGATAAAAAAAGGAATTGTTATTATATTCCAAGAAATGACATACAATATTGGCAATCCATGCTAGCAAAAAGAAATTTACAGCTAATCCTTCTACACATTGACCAACTTTAAGCATCTTCGGATCACCTAAGGCATAGTACAAATTGCATATCCTTGGTGTTTGCAGCTTGCTCGTAGTGACTTGATTTCTATGGATGGCAGCTAGCTAGGTTACTATAAATAGGAATGTGATGCTTGCTACAAAGAAAGTAAGGCATTTGCAACTATACACCAAGGGGCTTCCACAATCCCTTCTTTCCTATACCACCTAGCCATGCCACCATTGTTGAGACCTTGTATTACTTTGTATACCATATCTATGAAGATGGCCTTTAGCATGAGGAGGTCAATAGTCTTTTTGGAACTTTTAGATCTCTCAAAGAGCCACCATACTAGGCAAGTCTCCTCCATCTCACTAGGGGAGGACCTCTAGGATGTGCATGGAGGGGACCTTTATTCTCTACAACCTACCATGGAAGGACTCTTGGTAGGGGTTGGCATGGGGATTAGGGTGTAGGGGGGGTGCTTGTGGTATACTTGCTCTCTGCTTTCATTGCTCCTCCTCACGATGTAGATGCTCATTTAGTGCATGTTTCTTCTTTGTAATCTCCTCTTGTTGAATGTCTTCTTTAGTGAGTGTTCCCTTTTGGTAAGGAATCTATTGTTTGAATGTGGTGGAGGGGGGTGGTATTGGTCCTTGTCTCACTTGGAGGACCTACTACTTGCTTGGGATTGGAGCATTTTGGCCTTTTTCTTGGTTCTAGCCATGAAGAGAAGGGGGATGCATTTAGAAGCTCGAGTGGGTGGGAGAGCATGTAGCAGCAAGGGTATGACACAATCATCTCCTCAATCTGCTCCTAGATTCTCTCAATCATCCTATGTGGCTCTTCCACCACCTAACTGTGCTTATGGGCACCTAACTGTGCCTCTAGCACTCACACATAGAAACCAAGGTGTGCCTGAGGCATACACCTTGAGATATCCCAACACTTAACAAGATCTGCTGATCAAGGCCTGATCAAGGCCTTTCCTTACCTTCTCTTCCTCAATTTTAAGCCAACAAAGGTGAAAGTCACAAACAATGGAGGCTTCATAAAAAAAATTCAAGTAATGGAGACAACTCAAGTGTGGATCTGACATCATGTCAGCTGTAATGTTGAACATGCTTTGATAGCAATGTGCAAACTCTTTTTGGTCTCGAATGTACAAGTCAAACACTCACAATGGCTACACGCTTGACCCATGACTATGATGTACACAGGAATGGTCTCACAAAGGGATTTCTAAGAAGGGAAGTCCTTGGAGCTTGGCTATCTGGCACAAGTAACTGACGGGTTAAGGATTTTTCCCACCTAGCCTTCCAAGGGCACTTACCCCTCTAGATGAAAGTCCTAAGGGAGGTGGACATGTGGATTCATATGGGCCTTAAATGAGTCAATTATGATGGAGTCTAGGGCAAATCATCCTCCATCCAAATTAGGTGCTCATCATGCATGGTTGGATCAAAAATTTTTATTGTTCATAAACTAATAAGGTTTGATGATGAATGCAAAATCTCCACAGCTTTATGTGGGAAACTACGGTAGCTTTGGGCCTTCTCATGTAGGAAGAATTCATCAAAAAGAGACATAGTGGTTATGACCCAAGAGTGGTTGAGAAACAAAAAACTTTTGAATAACACGATGCCATTTTGGATGAATTTGACATGAGCCCTTTAGAGTACCTCCCTATGTACACCAATGCAACCTAGGAAGCATTGTTTGCCATATCAGTAGCTCTCCCTACATGTCCCCTTGAACCTAGCATCACAAAAAATGCTTATTTTTATGCAGCATTCCATCTCATTGAGAAACAAGGGCCACCATATATTGAGTTTTCAACCCTTTGCTAGCATCCCCCTCAAACCTTTGAGGTTTTTTTGCGGTATCATCTAGCAACTAGCAATGTGTTTGCCAGGGTAGCCAAGGTTTTAATAACTAGATGCCCATTTTGGTTTCTAAAATTGTATTTTATGGTCTTCAATAACTAAACTAATATAAGCACTTAGCTAGCCTAGCCATCTACTAGGCTAATCACCAAATAATTACAAATGCAATGGAAAATTAAAGCATAGGGTAAAACATGAGGTGTGCATGTGTGGCCGTGTTAGATGCAAGATGCTTAGATAGCACTACTCAAGTGTGATTGTATATGCTTGTTGTATATGCCATACTAATGTGGTAGTATGACATGGTAATGCCAATGTGGCAATGACAAGTGTGCATTATCTATCGCTTTTGCTGACGTGGTAGGCGCTTCCTACATGTTACTTGTTTAGACACCACATTACACAATCTTGTGGGGGCTTTATCTTCCACATCATGGCATGGACATATTGAATGGTTGCGGAGAGGATGGGTGCAAATACCAAGTCTTATGTACTAAGAAAGCTACAATGGAGCTTGGAGAGAACCACAAGCAAATATCCAAGTACACACAATGCAAGGGAGAGAAAATGATCAAATACTTTGCAAGGCACGTGCAAGTACTACACTAGTTGAGACCCTTAAACCTTCAACCTCTCTCTCTCTCTCTCTCTCTCTCTCTCTCTCTCTCTCTCTCTCTCTCATACACACGCATGCGCGTGCACACACACACGCACACACACACATAGAAAACGTTATTCTCTCACTCACATATCACCCATGAGCTTTGAGACCTCATATCTCCCTCACCATAGCTCCAGAGCTTTTTAACTCAAGGGGGTCACATAGAAAAATGTACCTATCATGTGCATTCAATAGGACATTTTTTAATCATGTTTTTAATAGGAATATACTTACAAAGGGGTATCATTAAAAAATTTTTGAAAAAAGGTTAGAGATTTGTTTCTTTTAATCATACAACATTCATAAATAAGGGATTTAAAAAATAGGCCATGAACGCACGTGATATAGGGTTTACATACAGTACTCCACCAAACTTTCCTTGAACGTCATTATCCACAATACATAATATCCAAAGAGCTATTCAAAGATCAAGGAGAGAAGAAGCTAGAGTGGAAGGCACAAACAAGGAAGACTTCTCACAAAGGTCGAGGTAGGAGAGGGGCTCGAGTGCAAAAGGAGAGAGATGGCACAATTAAAAAGCCTACAGATGATTGATTGTGTACTAGATTGGTTGAGGAGAAGGAACATATACAATACTAGTTAGGTAGTTACGCTTTCTAACCCCTTTCCTTTTTAGCACTCCATAAGTTAGTGCACTATCTACAAACACACGTGACATCATTAGGGACATGAAGGAGCCAAAACATGGTATGAATGCCTCTTTAGAGTGGAAGTGAACATATTACATCTTTGTAACTTTGTAGAGATAGGAGGGACAAAGAAATGGATTGATTGATATGAAAAGCCAAAAGTGAATGAGAGGAAGATAAACTATATTTTTGAAGAAGCAACCATGCTAATTGCATTATCAAAATAATCACAATAATATGGTCGGAAGATGACTTATAGAATCCATTTAAAATGGAGGGATCAACACAAGAAGCGGATCAGAAGTTGCAATTTGGTTGTGATCTTCATGTACATGCTATGTGTTTTATTGTTGTTGGATTGACAATAATATGTATTCTTTTAACCTTCATTGGCAATAAGTGAATATGTTTAAAGTACCAAACTATTATTTTGGCTTTTCTCTTTAGTATGTAACATTCAATGTAATGTGGCCACATGGACATCACTTCCACATAGAGAGGGTTGATGAAAAACATAATATGTTTGATCATGAAGTTGTGCAAAACTCACAAAGGCAACGCAACCAGTGCAAGAGGTACTCAAATATTGCCAATTATCGTAGATTATATGAAAATGAACTCTAGACAATTCAAAGTTGTGTTTTCAATATCACATGGTTCAAAGTGCCATTTAGCTCTCAATGCTCCAGTATGTCATAGAATAGCTTGATGTACACAATGGAAGAGTGTTGATCATCAAGAGCTAGAGAAAGAGTAGAGGCAAGATGCTAGGAACGAGAGAGAATCCACATGTCTAAAGTCAATGGAGGAGATAAAAGAGATGAGGGCACAAGTGAGACCATAGCTATACAAAGGTCCATTGTATTTCAGTCTATCTAGCAACTCTCTTAGGCCCTTTAAATAGGAGCCAAGAGTTCCACCCAATGATGTACTAGCCACACACTTGGTTGTACTTACATCCACACACTTGATTACATCCAACTCCATAAAGAAAGTGAGCATGCTCCATGTGAACCATCTCATGAGACCCTTGTGCTCATGTGTCTCTTAATGTGAGATCCATGTGATCTCCACTCACCATTGTACCACTTTAGTGAGTATGTTGTCTCTGTGCCAACATGGACTTAGGTAGCACAGAATGTGTGTATAGAGTAGCAGCAAAGCTCCGCTTGTACTTGCATAAGACTAGGAATAATCTCTCTTAGGAATCCTCAAAATGCATGTTCTACATGATGCAAGTTCTACAGATGATTCTTACATGAAGTTTGTACATGCAACTCCTACATGCAACTCCTACATGCATGTTCTACATGCAACTCCTACATGCATGTTCTACATGCAACTTCTACATGCAACTCCTACATGCAACATGCAACTTCTATATATGCATCCTAGATGCAAGTTCTACATGTAGATAGAGAATGTCTTACAATTCCTACATGCAGAGAGAGCAGCTCTCCAACTTGTATAAATGCCCCATAATGGAATGAAGCCCACACTCTTTGGGGCATTGTGTTGAGTTCTACTTTGGTATTTCAAGCAATTGTCTCCAAGTGTCCATGCTTCCTTGCACTCCACGCCCAAAAGCATGTCCTAACCTTGCAACTCCTCCTCCCCTCTCCTCCAACCTTGCAACCCATCCTCTCCCTCTCCTCCTCCCTTCTCCTCCCTTCTCCACCCTCTCCTCCTTCCTTCTCGTCCCTCCTCCTCCTCCCTTCTCCACCCTCTCCTCCTCCCTTCTGCTCTTACACCTTCTTCCTCTCCCACTCATATGCTCCCCCTAAACCCTTAGTCCCTCAACCCTTGACCTCCATGATCTACGAGGGAGACGAGTTCTCCGCCTTGTACTCTACCCTGAACCTTGGATCCTCCTCTGAACCTCTTCTAAACCCTGGAACCTCCTTCTAAACCTTGGAATCTCCTTTTGAACCCTGAACCTCCCTCTAACCCTCAAACTCCTCCTAAACCCTTCAACCCCTGCTCAACCCTTGATGAAGGCGAAAGCCTTCATTACTCCAATCATGATGATGCACGTCCTTTTCACACATGCATGCACTATGTTTGCTTACCACACTTAAGCCTATGTCTCTCATAGGAATACGACCCGAGGTTCTAAGCTACACTTGCTACACTTATACTACAACCAACGACACATATATATATGTAGGTAACAAAAAGCCTCGTAACCCTGCATATTGAGAATACCCTGCTCTTCCTACGGAAGCCGTGGGAAAGAGCCAACATTTGGCGCCGTTGTTGTCGAAGAGACTAGCGTCTCAAGTAACGAGTAAACATACGTAAGTATGTGTAAAAAACAAACTACTACGAACTTTCACGAACATAGCACCTAAGGGTAAGGAGAGTAAAAAAATTTCCCAACTCTAGCCAAACATATCAACCCCAAGCATCAACCTTGGGTTACTACCTTAACAAATTTTCTTTATTTCTTAAAAAGAAACCACTTGAAGAAAAAATCAAGCTATGTAATGGACACCAATGCGTAGAGCTCACAATTTCAAACATTTCACCTTTTTACAAAAGAGCAATCCGACTAACCATGAAAAGTTATGGCCTTGGAAGAGTTTAGGGTTTGACCCTAATCCTAAACCATTCCTATAAAAACCCACTCCACCCCCTCATTCTTCTTCTTCCACATCTAGCCTCCATCCTCTTCCCCATTTCGAGCCCTCCTTCCCCTCCCTCTCTATCGACCACCACCCTACTCCCATCCTCATTGGCGAGTTATTTCGAGCCCTTCTCGCAGCGATAACCTAGCCATCCACCCACCATCCATTCGCCCTCAACAATCTTGTTACATCGAGAAAGACTTGGGAGAGCATTGTAGGTGACCATCTCCTCCTCCCTTTGAATTTTTGTCAAAGTTTTCCATCCGTCAAGTTTGAATTGGTGACGAAACCCCACTCCGCTTGCGCCACCACCTTGTTCTCGCACCCTGCTCCCGGACTACTTCTCCCACTTGCTCTCCCTCCAACCCCCTCCCCCTCCATCTCATGGCCCCCTTACACCTCCACCCCACCCCCCACCCCCTCAGCTTCGAGGCTGAATCTTGTTCTCGTCCGGACCCAAGTCCCGTAATTACTTAAGAATCCAAATCCAGATTAATGAATAGCAAGGACCTTTTTTTTCAGCTTGTGCGTCAAGATTCATGGCCTCGGCTCGAGTCTCTTTTCTTCATCATAGGGAGTATCAATCCTTGAGGCATGTAACTAGTCATATTGTTGTTCTTTGCATCTGCTCACGAACTGATGACAGAGATCAATGTACTGATGGAATTTTTACTACATTCAAAAAGTTTAAGTGTTAAAAGTCCTACGTTTTTGGGTTCGGTGCGTTTTAGAGCACTTGACGGCATGGCCTATGCTCAAGTCCTCCGTTTTTTGGTTTGTAGGCTCGTGTACATGAGAACCTAATCTAATCACCACCCCATCATGTATCCCACCTTCTATCCCGTGACTCTCTTTTCAACCTTGCTGCTGAATCCGATCTCTTCCTCGCACTGCTGGTATCCTTTCGTCTTCTAGCATCCTGTTTGCTCCATCCTGCTGCCCTTCGTAGAGCTCTGCCCAGTGCCACGCCACTCTCTCCACACGTCTTCTTGTAGCTTTGTCATCGTCTCTATATCCGTAGTGTTGTGGGGACGTAAACAGTGATAGAGTGCAGCTGACTGAGGAGTGGAAGAAGCTATCATGCAGAGCGTCTTCATCCAAAGACAGCGCATGAATTGAAGAAGGAAAACGTGGGGTAGAGCATGGGTTTCGCGCGCGCGCGCGCTCTCTCTCTCTAGTAAACCAAGCATTTCGAAGAACTTACTAACCGGAAGCCGCTGATGCGAAGCTGCCTTGCACAATCTGTCCCTTGGCCTCCTCGCGCTGATGCAAAATCTGAAATTCACAACACAATGATCACAGAATGACAAATCCACAAATTCACGGATTATAATACTGAAAGAGAAGGGTGAAGGGAACGTACGTCCACAGCCAAGCAATCTCTGCAAACAGAACTTGTTTCAGGAAGTGCCATCTTCAAACTCAGAAGGTTGGCGCTCAGAAGGTTGGCGTGGTTTTCGGTCTCAGGTGGGCTATTGCTTTTTTTAAAAATAAAAAATATTCCCATACGCATGCTGTGGAAGAAGGATGCGCCACATGGACACGGAGAGAATCTTCTTATTCTCCACATAGGCGAGGACTGGTTTGGAGAACCAAGGGAGAAAATGGGAACGGGAGGCTATGCCATGTGGAGGGGCTAAGAGGTGAGAGGCAAGTTTCTCTCCTTCCTACAGTGGCACCCTCTCCTTAAGCTATATTATAGAGAAGAGAAGAGAAGAGAAGAGATATAGAGATAGAGATAGAGATAGAGATAAGAGATAGAGAAGAGATAGAGAAGAGAGAGATAGAGATAGAGATAGAGATAGAGAAGAGAAGCATTAGCAATAGCAATAGCAATTACAACAATAACAATGTCAACTGCATCGGACAAGCTTTAAATCTATTCCCTGATGTAGTTCCTCCCCGCCGCGCTTGATGAATCATATCGAGATTGTGTAAGTCGTTTGAATCAAGAAAGCTAACATATACAATGACGAGTCGGGGATGCGAGAAATTCCTACCAACCTAGACTGGACAAACACCCTCAGACGACTCTTGACTAGAACTGCTACTTAGAGTCCATTTTCGGTGAATCCAAGAGTCGTCCCATGGACAAGATCGGATTTCTTGGTCTCCGCAGGAAGAAATTTGACTCCATCAATTTCTACAGTGGAGAAATTGACTGCTACTCTCAAGGAGTAGAAGCTCACATGGGCAAACATGCACTAGTGAGTAGCTCTAGTCTTCTTCAACAGTTGCTCTGTTGTAACTAGTGTTGCACAGGGATGCACAGTGAGTATGCCACCTATTGGATTGTGATGCCTTCTCCTAAACTTGACGATGTAGTGTGGTGCAACTTTCCTATCCCGTTTACACAGAGGCTGGTTCGATAGCTCACTATTTGCGGCATTGTCTTCCTCGCCATCTATTTCTACATTCCCTTGATAACCTGGACAAGGAACTCCCATTCCTCAAGCTATCGTCAAGTAGCCAGAGCTCAATGCTATCTTTCAGACTTGTCCTAGATAGTACTCATTTTTCCATGTTAACAAGAATGCTAATTTTGTAGACGCTCCACCAGTGAAAGAAGATAGTAGTATCATCGGACCAGGTTGGCCATCTTGCATTTTTGGAAACAACAAGGGTTTGGTGTGAAGCTCATCCACTTCACCTTCCTAACCCCACACCTGGTCTTAAGCCATGGCTACCCATTCACCGAAAGGAGATATAGATGGATTGAAATCTACCATTCCCCGAAACGAGATATAGATGGATTGAAATCTACCATTCCCTTCGAGGTAAGCCTAACTTACGGTCTCGTCTCGATGGAAGTGCAATACAATGCATTCCAACATTGAACTAGATGTAGACGAAGAAAACCTTCTCTCTGACAACAGAAGGTTTATCGTAAGGCAGGGCTTGATGACATTTACTTACGACTGGCACTGCCTTTTCATAATCGGCAAATTATTGAGGAGATTGAAGATTTCTTACATGTAGGAAAAGGATTGAGCAACCTTTATCTCACTATAGATTTTGGCATGGCTAGAGTCACAAGAACACGGGTCATAAAGCATTCCCCGTTGAATCCTCAATGGAACCGGTCCTTCCATATCTTTTGCGCTTATGAAGCTAATCATGTGACCATCAATGTGAAAGATGAATTTCCCATTGTCGGTTCGGTTGTAGTTGGCTTAGTGCACATTCCAGTGAATGAAGTCCTATCTGGAGATATACTAGAGGGCTACTACGATTGGGTTGGTATGATCTTTGCAGTGAGAAACACAAGAGCAAGTCAAGAGAAAATATCCTTGTTAGCCTACAATTTTGAAAGGTGGAAAATGACCCATGCTGGGGTAAAAGGCCTGAATTGCACTGTCAATGTTCTTAGTCAAGTGAATAACACCTCCTTCAAGCATGAAAAAGGCAACAAGATATGAGTCTACCAAGACACGCACAGATTTCATGACTCTATACTTCTTGACCACTTGGATACAAAGACAAGCATGTCCTCAGTATGGACATGAAGACAAGCATGCCCTCAGAATCGACGTCTCCATTTTTTGAACTTTGGATGAATTGGCCATTGAAATTGATCGACTTACCATCTGCAAGACCTTTTGATCCAGAAGGGAGCTAGGAGCGAGGGCAATGGTTAGAAGCAAAACAAGAAACACGTCGAAGCCATACAGAGAGAGAAATAAAGCATGTCACAAAATCATAAAGCAGAAATCCACATATATGTATTAAAAAAGCTAACGAATCTATTTGTTTACAGATAACATAAATTCTAGGTGCTTTGAAAGATTAAAGCTACCAACGAATCTATTTGTTCACACAAAATTCTAGCCACTCCTAGAAGATTGAAGGTGCCAGATTGGAGAGGTTTGTGTCACAATTTTGACTCGATTTCTAGGGAAACATTCCTGAAAGAAAACTGCATCTGTGAAACGAGCTTTTGATGTTGTGTCTCCTTAAAATCCACCATCAAAGTCCTTGAACAAACAAAGAAAGAGTATAATTTAGTGAAACTGGAACCACAAAAGAGACTTCGATTGAGAAGAGACTTCACAAATGAAATGCAAGAATTAAAACAAGAGGGCACGATTTGTGTGCCCGGTAGCACTACCCCATACTACTACAAAACTAGGTAGAAATGGCAGCCCAAAAGTGTCATTTCTACATTATTAAATTGCACTTTCTTGCCGCCATTTCCACATGTGACATTTTTTGGAAATGGCAACCAAAAGTGCCATATATTTTTGCCATTTCTATGTCCATAATGGCAACCAAAAGTGCCATATATTTTGCCATTTTTACGTATGAAATGGCAACTAAAAGTACCATATAGTTTTGCCATTTCCACATACAAAATGACAACCAAGAGTGCCATATATTTCTGCCATTTTTGTGTCTAAAATGGCAACCGAAAGTGCCATATATTTTGCCATTTTTATGTATTAAATGGCAACTAAAAGTGTCATATAGTTTTGCCACTTCCACATGCAAAATGGCAACCAAAAGTGCCATATATTTTTGCCATTTTATGTCTTAAATGGCAACCAAAAGTGCCATATATTTTGCCATTTTTTTGTATGAAATGGCAACCAAAAGTGCCATATAGTATTGCCATTTCCACATGCAAACCAAAAGTGCCATATATTTTTGCCATTTTGATGTCTAAAATGGCAACCAAAAGTGCCATATATTCTGCCATTTTTAGGTATGAAATGGCAACTAAAAGTGCCATATAGTTTTTCCATTTCCATAATCAAAATGGCAACCAAAAATTCCATTTGAGACCAACTATGAAAGAAATGGCAAAAGGTGACATAAAAATTCACTTATTATATTCAAAATGGCAAAAGATGACTTAAAATTTGCAAGATTTCATGTTAAAAATGGAAATAAAGTGACATACAAAATGCCGGTTATTATGTTACAAATGGCAAGAAATGGAATCACAATTGCCATTTCTTATTTTATAAACAATAGCATTCAAAATGGGCAATTTTTTTTAAAACTTCTACTAGCTTTTAAAATGGGCATGACATTGGAATCTTAAATGACTAAAATTTTACATTTGATATCCATAAATGAAATTTATTGTCTAAGTGTGAAAGATTAATCAAAATTCTTAAGTGCATTAGTACTCATAATACACAGTGTGAAGAAGTCATCTAAAATTCTAAGGAATAACTTTTACCTTTTATAACATACACATTTTACTTGATAACTAATATTATTCAATAGTTGATTGAGAAATAAATAATACAATTTTTACATAACAAAATAAAATATAAAATTATAAAGACATTACATTAAGAGTTTTTTAAGCAACATTCAAGCCTATGGCTTGACCCAATGTCTGAATCTCATCATTTGCTTTAAATATACAAGCATCCTTAATGATTGCATCATCAACTTGTACTGCTACATAACCAACTCCTATTGGTATAGTATGAACTCTAAATAAAGGATCCAAACTAATTATTATCCCTATTCCAACTACGTCTTTTGAGTCCGAATGTAAGATCTTTTCTCGTCCCCTTTGAAAAGCATCAACCTACAAAGATACATCCAAGATCATTAGTAGAATATTTGTTAAAATATCTTTATGAAAAATATCCAAAAACATTATGGTCATTGCCATACTAATTAAGAAAAATAAATAAATTCAACTTGCTTGGAAAACACGTATGTCATTTGTTTGTGTTGCTTTCTTTTCTACTCCAATTGTTGATTGATGAACCTTTTTAAAATAGAGTAAATATGATACTTAATAATGCTTCATGTGAATGCTTTCTACCCTACTCAAAGATCCATAAACCTTTCCAAACAATATCTACAATACACGCACGCACATGTGCATGTGTGTGTGTGTGTGTGAGCATGAATCATATTTTTTGTGAAAATTATCATGAAGTAGGCATGAAATTTACCAAAGCTACAGCAGAAATGCTTTTCCTCAAATCAGTAAGTTACTCTTGCAAGGAATCCATAGCCTTATCCTTTGCATGAAGTTTTCTTTGCAACTCAGCAGTCTTCTCATGTATCGCTTGGTCTAAATCACCGATTGCAAAAAAAATTTTGCCACAAGTAGTCTTTTTGGTAGGTACAACCAGTCTTGGACCAGAAATGTTATTATCCCCAATGTCATTTGGATTAGGATCCTGCAGAATAAAAAACATGAAATATATCAAATTGATATTATATTTCATTTATTAATAATTTATATTCATTAAACAAAGAGAACATGAAGTACCTCTAATGAAACAACACCATTGGTCTCTTTAGACAATGCATAGTTAGATAGTATTCCTCTTCCTTTCATCCCATATCCTTTCAAGGTATGAGCTTTTAAAAACACCTCTCGATATGAAGGAGACCTTTGAAGTCGAGAGATCTACATGCTTAAAATATTTGTCATACATGTGGATTTATCAAAGAGTACTACTATAAAGACATGAATTATGAAAAGAAAGAAAACTATTAAACTTACAAGTTCTTGTTTCATTCCAACATAACCCTTTCGACCTAAATTTGTAACGTTTTCTTGGGCCTTTCTATTTCTCTAATTTCTTTCACTAGATCTCTGAAAAACAATGTCAGAATGTAGTTAAGTTAGATATAATAAAGAAAGAACATATGATAATTGCAATAAAATGTGTGTGTGTGTACCTTGAATTCCTGTGAATTTACCAGTGTCTTTATTCTTTCCCATACATCATCTGGTAGCCGCCTGGGTTTTTGTGCATCATCTCCATCCCGTAAGTAAACACGATAAGCCTAGCATCAACTCATAAGAAACAACACATTAATAAAAACTCAACAAAATCAATGTTAAAGTAAACAAGTTTTTAATAGAATACTTAAAAAATTCACATACAGCATGTTTGTTCACTCTAATGCTTTTGAGACTTTAGTTTTCTAGCATTTGCCACTAGTATTACATTCATATCGAGCCTGCAAATAGAATAAAATATACACAAAAGTATTCATCGATATAAAAGAAAATTTAAATACTAATTATATTTAAAAGTAAGACCATTGAAAGATATCAAGAAAAAGTAAAGCCTTACATCAACAGATCTTCTCACTACCTCCTTTTGAATGATCAGTGCAACTTAATTGATTGCAATGAGAGATCCATATGCCTACGGACGGCTTGAGTTATTGTCTGAGCATATGAATCTTTGTGTATTCCACAAGGAACTTGTTCCTCATTTACATCCACCTTAATACAATGTCCCAGCTCAATAATTTTTGCTTTCTTCGCCTCTCTAGATGCCCTTTTAAGATATCTTTCTCTTTCTATAATTGCATCATATCTTCCTTTTTTGGTTACCAGTGATGTAACTTCTTCATCATGAAAATTATTTGGAAAATTTTCTAGAAAAAAGTAATAGCAAAAATAAGAAAAATAAGTCACACAAAGATAATGTCATGATATTGAAATCAATCAAAATCAATCCAAATAATAAAACAAATAAAGAAAGTATGGAATGTTAAATACATGATATATTATTATTCTTCGAATTATTAAGTTGATGTTGACAATGATAGCCTTCCATGGTATGTCATTGGTCATTTTCATATTCTGATGATGATGATGATGAGTGGGCTATCAAAGAAGAAAGTGTCTCTTTATCTTGATTAAATCTAGATCCTCTTCTAGTTCTCTTATTCCAAGATTTTCCTAAATTTTTTGGTATCCTTTCAACCCAAACATTTGCCAAATGGCTAGCAACATTATCCATGACTGTAGCATCTATTCATTTAAAAGTTATATATTAAGCATACATCTCTCTCTCTCTCTCTCTCTCTCTCTCTCTCTCTGTGCGTGTGTGTGTGTGTGTGTGTGTGCATATGCACACACATATAGATGAATTCCATATGATGCAACTTTGAAAAGTTTCAGAACCGTCTCAACTAACATAATTGATTGATCCTAATCAATTATGTTATCATCATCACCGTTATCTTCAATGTTCAACAAGTCTATACAAAAATCTCCTAAATTCTTAAGTATCATTTCAAGCCAAACATTAGTCAAAATACAAGGCAAGATCATCCATGAACAAAATCTTCTTCCTCTCTCTCTCTCTAATTGTAACAAGTTTTAAATAAATCACCCAAGTGACATGATTGCTTAATCCTCATCGATTACATCATCATCACCACCATCATCTCCAATATGCACCAAGTCAGCTAAAATTGGTTCCTCTCCCTCGCTAGGTCTATCATAAGTATCTAATATATCATGTGGAAATGATGATGGGCATGAGAAATCTCTAGACATAGAGAAATCAACAATGGAATCACTATTTGCCCCTGCTCTTGGAATGTGATCAAGCACAACACTCCAATTTTGCTCCTTTAGGTAAGGCACATAAAAAACTTGTTGTACATGTGCAGCCATGACAAAGGGTTGGTCATCAAGATTTGAAGAGCTCATTTTCCTTGTTGTGTTGACTAGTTGGATTCCATACTTATCTATTTTTGTTGTAGCATTCTTTCGTTTGCATGTATCGGATTCGAACCAATCACAGTACAATAAGATGGTAGCGAAAGACCCAAATATCTTCTCAATCTTTCCAAAAAAATGAATAAAGCTTCATGTTGGATTTTGATCTTTGATACTATTTTGGCTTAGCATATTGAAATATGTTACTCCACAATTTTGTGTTTCTTTCCCAATATCTCCATTTTTTGTCCGTAGATGGTATCCCTTAACACACATTTGTTGATGAGAAACTACCTTATGACTAGGCCCTTCTGCCAAATCAAGAAGTGTAAAATAGTCGTCACCTTCAAAGCTTCCACTTTGAACTAAGTCGGTGACCTATAGGAAGAACATAAATAAAGTTAGAACTATCTTTAGTCCAGCAAATCTACATGTGAATGAAAATCAAGGGTATTATTACTTACCTTTTGTTTCAACCACATTGGAAAAGTTCTCAAGTATTTCGTTCTTTCATTATGAGAGACCTTCTTTCTTGAATGTTGAAACTTCACTTCAGCCTCCTATTCAAATATCCTATTAGAAGATCATAATAAGAAGAATGTAATTGCATAATATTTTAAAGAACAAGATTGGATGTTCAAGTTGGTTAATGCAATTACCTTTTCCATTTCATGATAATTTCGCTATTTTCCAAGACACAAAGATGGGCTTGATGTCTTGTCAATCACATGACCTTTGGATGTCATTTTCATGGCTAGAAGCTGACAAATGCATATTTTTGAATGGGCATGCATAATGCATGTGGTGGAAAACTAGGAAATATCTAATCCAAGCCATGCAAACCACATCCGATAGCCATGATACTTTAAATAGGAATTAAAATACACCATTTAAAGGCTAGTAGAAAGTATAATGTCTTTTGAATACCATTTTCATGGCTAGAAGCACACCGATGCATGTATTTCAATGCTCATGCATGATGCATGGTGAACAACTAGGAAATATCCATTCCAAGCCATGCAATTGGCATTAGATGGGCATGATACTTTGCATAGGAATTGAAATTTCCTTGTTTAAGGCTTGTGAAAATTATCATTCCCAGAAACTACCGTTTTTATCGTTAGAAGCATACCGATGCATGTTTTTCAATGCTCATGCATGATGCATGGTGAAAAATCCATTTCAAGCCATGAAAATGACATGAGATCATCATGATACTTTGGACAGGCCATGAAATCATTTATTTTAAGGCTCTTACAAAGTTTCATGTCCATAAAATACCATTTGCATGGCTAGAAGCACATCAATGCATGTTTTTCAACACTCATGCATGATGCATGGTGAAAAACTAGGAAATATCCATTCCAAGCCATGCAAATGACATCAGATGTCTATGATACTTTGCGCAGGCATTAAAGTTATCCAGTTTGAGGCTTGATCAAAGTATTTTGTCCATTTTAGGGCTACAAGCACACCGATGCATGTTTTTGAATATTGATGCATGATGCATGGTGAAAAACTAGGAAATATCCATTCCATGCCATGAAAATGACACCAAATGGCCATGATACTTTGCACAAGCCTTAAACTCACCCATTTTACTATTTTCACAAAGTATATGACGCTTATCAAATGTCATTTGCATGGCTAGAAGTTGACAGATGCATGTTTTTCAATGACCATGCATGAAGCATGGTACGAAACTAGGAAATATCCAATCCAATCCATGAAAATGACATCGAATGGCCATGATTATTTGCATAGGACTTGAAATCACTTTCTTTGAGGCTTTTGAAAAATATCATGCATAGATAATACCATATGCATGGCTAGAAGTACAACGATGTATGTTTTAAAAGGTGCAAGGTGTGGTAAAACACGAGATATGATAAAAAAATTCAACACGCACCCTAAAACAGGGCCTCCCAGCCACAAGATTTTATAATCCAATACAAATCATTTATTAAACCTAGTAAGAAACTAGAAGTGAGGGAAGTACTAAAAGTTTTAGGAAATGCAAAAACAAAGGAAAAATCTATTTTCATCGGTATAGGTGTCGGTATATATCGATGCCTATACTGACTCAGATAAACCTTCAAAAAGAAAACCCAAATGCCTCTTTTTTTCCCACACCTCTCTTGTTTGAGATCTTGCCAACTTTTTTCCTCTTCCTCATGACCTTTCCACCATCTCCCTACCCTCCCCTACCATCCCTACACCACCCACACCACTGTTGACCCACTCCCCTCCACTCCAAGCTTGAAGAAGAAGATTTCTATTTTGGGAACTAAAGAAGTGGATGATATTTTGAGTGGTTTCTCTTCAAATTTCTTCTTCTACGTAAGCTTCCCAACCCTTTCATCTACATTAGAATAATCTTTGGAATTTGCATTGTGTGTTTACATGTTTCTTATGTCTTTGTGGTTGCACAAAATGCAAATATGAGATTTTTCTATGGCCCAAGGGAGATGCTGCCAAAATTTTCCAATTACTTGCTTTCTTCATATGATTGCATCTTGTTGCTTGCTTGAGTTCGTTGCTTTCTTGGTATCTTGATGTCTTGTTTGTGTTCTTTCATTTCTCTTGTTTGCTTTTATTACTTTGTTGCTTGACATTGTTGCTTTTTACTCATTGCTTGATTTGTAACATAATTTTTAGCACTCATGCACAATGCATGGTAAGAATTTTGAAAATAGACATGCCCAAGTATGAAATTGATGCCTGATCCCCATCAAACTTTGAAAGCACAAGGGTTTTTATCTCGTTGAAGCTATGTAAAGTATCATGCCTATCAGACACACATAGATATGCTAGAAGCAGTCATGCATGATGCATGTTTAAGACTTGTGAAAATACGCCTGCCCAACCATGCAAATGATATCCTATCAACTCAAAAATTTGCAAGGATAAGGGTATTATTGGTATTAAGACTTGTATAAAGTATCATATCCATCAAACCCACACACATATGCTAGAAGCACACCGATGCATATTTTTAACACTCATCCACATTGCATGATAAGAATTGTGGAAATACACATTCCCGGCCATGAAAAAGATACCTAACCCACATAAAATTTTTGCAAGAACAATTCTATTACTTTAAAAGGTAAAAGTTATTCCTTAGAATTTTAGATGACTTCTTCACATTGTGAACTATGAGTACTGATGCACTTAAGACTTTTGATTAATCTTTCAAACTTAGACAATACAAAAATAGTGACAGTAATATCAATGTTGTGAATGGTAGTACTGAATCTTTGGCAACAATATCATACTTTGCAGTAACTAAATGGTCAACCATTGTGTAATTTTACTCCACATATGCATTTTGTGCTGCCATTTCTTGGTAAGAATGACAGTTTAAAAATGGTTGCCATTTCTTCGTAAGAAATGGCAGTCAAGAGATAGTTTCCATTTTGTGCTGGCATTTCTTCTTAGAAAATGGCAGTCAAGAAGTGCTTGCCATTTCTTTGAACGAAGTGGCAGTCAAGAAATGGCTGCCATTTCCTACCAAGAAATGGCAATCAAGAATTTGCTACCATTTCTTATGAAGAAATGGCAGTCAAGAATTTGTTACCATTTCCTCATAAGAAATGGCAATCAAGAATTTGCTGCCATTTCTTCGTAAGAAAGGGCAGTCAAGAATTGGCTGCCATTTGGTGCTGCCAATTATTGCTAAGAAATGGCAAACAATAAAAGATTGCCATTTTTTGTTGCCATTTCTTCCAAAGAAATGGCAGACAATAAAAGGTTTCCATTTCTTCCAAAGAAATGGCAGTCCAAGAGCTAGTTGCCATTTCTAACTGTCATTTTTGCAAAAAACAATTTGAGAAGCTGTTGCTATTTCATACATAAGAAATGGCAAAATTGGAAATTGTGTGCCATTTCTACCTAGTTTTGTAGTAGTGGGCCATTATCTATGATACTCCTCCATCATAGACTCGAGGTCCTCCTCCGAGCTAACCGATATAAGCACATCCAGATCTTCGTTGGGCAGCTAATACTTGACCAGCACAACTACGTCGAATAGCCTCCCGAGCTTTGCCATGAACTCCCCATAGGTTATGTTCCTGCTCACCACCATGATGTGAGTCTCTCCGCCGACATACTTGAGCTACGTGGAAATGCCTTTATAGCTAGGACAATAGTCACATTCACAACTAGACTAAGAAGAAGCACAATCCCATCATAACATCAAATTGCCAAAAATTGGAAAACACTGAGAGAATAGCATGCACCAATAGCTATAAACAGCTATATAAGAGCATCGAGGCATATGTCAATCACAATCTCTTGAAACTCATGAACTCGTAAAGAAACCCTGTAGGAATCAAATAGAAGAACTTTGCTACCAATATGACTGACTGGATGCCAAGAAGATTTGGAAGGAACCTTGGAAGTAGCCACCAATCTCCCTAGAAGAAGTCCACCTTAGGAAGCCTTGAGTAACCAGGAACTAACTAACACTCACCAAGCCTATCAAAGGAATTTGCTCTTTGATTGCAACAAGCAAGCTGTGAATCCTGGCCTATTTAGACAAGCTCCTTGGTTCTTCTTGCACAAACTACTCGTGTACACCATAATGCAACTCTTTGCCATGATCAACACAGCTGGTCTTCATCTTCTTGCTCTGCACTAACTAATCATCGTATTGACGGTTTGATAACAGCACGTAGTTGTGACTATCATCGAGCTCTTGCTATGGTTTCTATTTGGCTTCTCTCCCGCTGCGACTTACCATAGCTATGGCTTCTAAATTGTGCTTGCCTTCTCCTTTGTCTATAGCTATTGATATTCCTCTCAATAAGACCCCATGATGGCAGCCTTCATGCACAAAGCTTCACATCCTTTCCTCGGCCATGTATCTATGCTCATCACAGACTTAGCTATGCCAACCTGATGTGCACGCTCTACATGCAGCCAACGAAGCTAGTGATGCTGAGGTCTTTATATCTGAAGATTTCATATCACGTGTAGCCCATGATTAGAAAAATACTTCACCAACGTGCTCCTCAATCCTGCGCATACAGTTTTGGGTTTTCTTCTCTGACAAGGCCTCTATGGAAGCTGTAACAGAATTCCAAAGCTACCAGAACCTTCTAGTAAACACTCAATCTTCCCTCGCAACTCCACTTAGTAGAACCGCCTTTGATCATATGTATAAGCAAAAGAGACTTGCTACGACTAGCATAGAGTGCTTGATACAGTCAACTATCTTCACTTGTCAATAAGGGGACTCAAACTTCAACAAGCAATCAACACCATCTACCTAGTATGCTCAGAAGCCGCTATGACCATGTCAAGATGCTTGATATCGCAAGCAAGTCACACCATCCGCTCCCACAACAAGAACGTGCTCAACCTGATGATAAATGCCTGCTATAGTTTGCAAGCATGCAGTTTGACGTCTCTCTTCTGATTACCAACCTCCTTCCTCATGGAAGTAACTAAGCCACCCGGATGAATTATGCCTTTGAGCAACCTATTCACAGCAGGTGATACAATGCACGAGAAAGGCATGGCATGAAAGGCATATTGTGCCTAAGAATTTGAAAAAGGGTATGCTGCTATCGTATAATGCCAAGCTAGGACCCCCTAAAATAAATGCTAAACTTGGTTGGAATAGTCCCTATTGGTGGCTAGCTAAAGTTTTTGCCAATGGGACAATACAACTCAAAGATCTACAAGGGAATGTATTCCCAGAGTTGTATAATGAGAGTAAAGTGAAGCCTACCAAGCAGCGGGTTCCTTGGTCATGCTGAACTTGGATGCAAGTTACTCGATTGATAATGCCTTGGTGAATTTTATCCAACACGAGTTCCACTTAGCTATTTAGTGATAATGGAAGGGGTACACTGCATGCCCACATGTGGCCCTTTTGAACATTATGGGAGCATTAATTCTGTTAGATATGCTCAATGCCCCACCCTCCTGGTAACCACTAATGGTCCAAGGTGCTCAATTTGTAAGGCCCCCATATGAGGAGAAGCCATGTGTGAGCCCGAGACACTGGATGGTGACTTGGGATCCTGACTTGCATGTTAGATGAGGTCTATCAATGAGATCGTTGATGGTAGAAAGGTGATTGTGTGGGAGCCCCTTATTCTTGCTGGGGCCTAGGGGCTAGCCGGTAGCTAGGAGGTCCCAGGGGGGGTCCCAGGGGGGCCGCTGGCCCCCTTGGTGGGGGTTCGAGGGTGAGAGCCCCCGAGGCGATGGTATACGGAATATTCCCTAAATATTCCATGGATGACTAGTCGATTCCACCGACTAGGTTGACTAGTCGACTCCGCTAACTAGGTCGATTGGTTGACTCCACCAACTACGTTGATCTGACTACCGCCCTCATAGCTATAAAGAGGCGGCCTCCCCAGTCCATTGTATCAGATCAGTTCTCATCAGATCAGATCTTCCGGTAGAGATCTTCCGGCTAGTAGCTCTTCACCTAGTATCTGTCTAGATCACCATCTAAGCTCCATTGTGGGAGCGCACGGGTGGACAGAGTTATCATCTGTACTACATCAGTATTGAAGGAAAATTTTGTTCGTCTTCAGTTTTTTGTGTACTCTCTATTCTTTGTTCAGTTTCTATTCCGCTTTCTATTCCGCTGCGCCGTGTAATTTAACAAATTCAAGATGATCATATCCAAGAAAGGGATACTCCACTTTATCATTTAGCCATTCAAGTGACGGGATGTCCAATTTTAGATCCTATTTGGCGACACTTAGTTTTGGGTTTCCATTGTCTTCATCATACTCCGTATTGACTTGTAAAGGTAACTATTGCTTGCTTTTGGTGTCCACTTCACTTCAGGAGCTTGGAAACACCTTCATTCTTGAATCTGGGATCATTTCATTGGATTTCTGACTCACTGTGTCAGTTCCTACGTTTTTCTGCCCGGGTGTTGGAACTCAAGTTTGGAGCAAGCATTTGCAGATCTGTCAGTTCCGGTGGACTCACGAGGTCTTAAAACTTCTATGTTGCTCATCATTCGCACTCCGGTGGAGTTTACAAATAGTTCTGTTTCCAAAAACGTTTTTCAGTCCGTGTGTTGGACCCAGTGATTGAGACCACGGTTTCCAAAACCGTCTGTCCCATTGTGTTTTGGATGCCCAAAAACCCCTACCTGTCAGTTCTTGTGCAATTCGGTGGAGTATTTTCAGAGTTATAGATCTCTATGTATTCGATTTCGTCTCTCTGTTATGCATTTTTCATTCTAAGGTTTTGAAACCTTAGATTTATGCCACATGGCAGTGGATAAGTGTTGACTCCCATTTCTCACTCATCGGTTGGGATTTTGGAGTTCCGACAGAAGAGAGATATTTGCAGATTTTCTTGCTAAGTCCGATTATGCAATGGCACCCATGTTTTGAGGCATCTCAGGTTCTATTTTCAGTAGCGGTCTTTTCCGTGGGACCATGATTTCTTGAGCATACCTTATGCAGATCACTCTGGTTGTAGTTTGAGCCATGTGCGCTCATTCATGGTGTGCATTGGGTTGCATTGGATGATTTATAGGCCATTTGGATGCATTGCGATCCTTATTGGATGTGCTGATAGGCCTAGATTGCCTTGTGGGATGCTATTTTTATGGACGCTTTGCACATGGATGCTATTTTATGCTGAGGGACAGCTTTGACACATTGTAGGTGATGCACTGATAGTGTTATACTCTCTTGGATGAGATATTATTGATGCATATGCCCATGGACGGTGTTTATGCTTGAGCCATTTAGCACCTATTGGCATTTTGGATTGCCATTGCAGTTGGCATTTTCTTTTGGGCCAGATTTGCTCATATGGATGCATAGTACATGCACATGAGTCAGCTGCATCTTTTGATGCTTTAAGCTTTGAGTATTGAGTTTTGGTGACATTTCACTCTATTGTGGCATACACATTTGGGTGCACCTAGTATTTGGTGTGATTCTCTCTTACAGGCACTAGCATTTGGGATTTTGCTTTATTTGCATCATGGCATCCTCTTCCATGTCTGAAAAGGAGTTTTTCAACATTAAAAAGTTTGACAGGACAAACTTTTCTTTGTGGAAAGAATAGATAAGGGACGTGCTTATTCAAAAGAAGCAGATTAAACCCTTGGCAGGGATTGAAGCTAAGCCTACAAATATGTCTGAGAATGATTGGAATGAGTTGGATGCATTAGCAAAGTCTACTATTAGACTTCATCTTGCAGAGTCAGTTTATTTCATAGTAGTAAATGAGCAGACTACGAAAGATTTGTGGAAGAAACTATGTGCCACTTATGAGAAGGAAACTGCCTCTAATAAAGTTTACCTCATGAAGAGGTTGTTTGAGCTGCAGATGAAGGAAGGGGTCTCCATTGCTTCTCACTTGAATGAATTCAATATTATTTTCAGCCAGCTTCAGGCTCAGAAGATGAATTTTAATGCAGAGACTAAGGCAATATTTCTCTTATGTTCATTGCCATCCTCATGGGATACCTTCCGTACAGCTGTCAATAACTTTGCACCTGGTGGAGTACTGAAATTTAATGATGTTGTGGGTAGCTTGTTGGCCGAGGAGATTAGACGAAAGTCTATGGACGGCAACAAGCAGGATGCAGCCTTAAATGTGCAAAGGGGCAGATCACAGCTCAAGGGGAAGTCCCAAGAAAGAGGGAAGTCTCGTAGCAAATCCAGGGCATGGAACATTGAGTGTTACCACTGTGGCAAGAAGGCGCATATGAAAAAGGATTGCTACAAGCTGAAAAGAGAGCAAAAGGATAAGAAAAAGAATGCAAATTGGGGTGCAAATCAAAAGGAAGAGAGTCCAAGGGAGGACAAAGGAAAAGTGAAGATCGAGGAGATCAATGCAATCACACATGATAGTGATAATGACATTCTCTTCATGTCTAGTTTATCTGCAGAGTTGCTTACCACTTCAGATGATGCATATTCCCAGGATTGGATTTTGGATTCTGGTGCTTCATTCCATGTTACTCCCCATAGGGAATGGTTCTCCACTTATGACAGTGGAAAGACAGGTTGTGCGCATCTTGGAAATGACTATGCATGTGACATAGTGGGAGTAGGTGACATAAAGTTTTCTTTTGCAAATGGGTCTGTATTTGTTTTGAAACATGTGAGACATGTGCCTAAGTTGACCAAGAGTCTTATTTCAGTGGGTCAGCTAGATGATGCTAGTTTTCACACCACTTTTGGCTTTCAGAGTTGGAAAATTCAAAAGGGCTCTATGCTTTTGGCCAGGGGTGCCAAGTGTGGGACTTTGTATCCCTTACATGTATTAGGGGTATTTGATCATGTTGTTGCAATGACCGAGCAGCCAAGCACTTCTTTGTAGCATTGCAAGTTGGGGCACATGAGCCAGAATGGAATGCTGTTTGGGTTATGTACCGCATTTGAGTTTCTCTGATTTTGAATTTTGTGAGCACTATCTCTATGGGAAGCAGACTAAATCAGCCCATAGGCAGGGCTGAATACTATGTGACATTCATTGATGATGCAACTAGGAAAGTGTGGGCTTATGCTATAGCTCGGAAGAGTGATGTGTTCCAGGTATTTCAGAAATGGCTGGCCTTGGTTGAGAATCAGTCAGGTAGAACGCTTAAATGCCTACGGACTGACAATGGTGGAGAGTATCTCTCTCATGACTTTCAACATTTTTGCGATACACGTGGGATTAAGAGGGAGCTCACATCCCCTCGTACTCCAGAGCAAAATCCAGTTGCAGAAAAGATGAATCGTACCATTCAAGAAAGGTTGCAATGCATGCTTTCCAATGCAAGTCTTTCTGGTGGTTTTTGGGCTGAGGCAATGAAGACTGCAGTGCATGTGATCAATAGATCACCTAGTAAGAGTTTGGATGGTGGTATTCTTGAAGAGGCATGGCAGATGAAGGTCAAAGTTTGCATTGATGAGGGAAAACCTCTGGGGGCTTGTCAAACCTACTTTAACTTCTTCTTCAATAGCCTCTAATGCTGGAGAATCCTTAGCTCCGACACGCCCGGCAAGAGATCCTGCTAGAGAGGAGAAAGCCTATGGCATCATTGCTCTTGCCTTAGGAGATGACTATATTCATCACATCTCTGATTTAGAGTCTCCTTCTGAAGCTTGGCAGAAGCTTGACATTATTTTTGGTGCTAGTTCTCACATCTCAAAATTGTCACTTAAGATTGCTTTCTTTGAATTGAAGATGGCTAGTGGCACTCCCTTGGCTGCCCATGTCAATTATATGCAGAGTCTCATGACTCAACTTGCTTCTATCAACTCTCCAATCACTATAGATGATGCAATGGCAGTATTGCTCAAAAGTATGCCTGAAGATTATGATCATGTTGTTACCACTTTGAAAAATCTTCCTAATCCTAATCTTGAAGGTCTTATTACTGCTCTTCAAGAAGAAGAAAGGCACATGGAACTCCAGAGAGGCAATGACACAACCTACGAGAGAGGCAATGACATAGCCTATGCCATAAAAATTCAAAGGGGCAAGTTTTCACCTTGCAAACATTGTCAGAAGACAAATCACCTCTCAAAAGATTGCTTCAAGATCAATCCATGCAAACATTGTGGCAAAAACAATCACCATGAAAAGTACTGTAAAGCCAAAAAGGAAGAAGCTACAAAGTCAAAAACTGCCAATCTACTTTCATTTGATGAGTCTCCACATGATGAAGACTATGCTTTTTAGGCACTTTGTCTTTTTTGTTTATCATCACTTGGTCAAAATTTTGAGGTTCTCTGCATGGAGTAGTACTCCAAAAAGAATATGTAAATCAATTCTGGTCACCATATGATGTAGACCATGTGATATGTGTTTTTTTTCTATCCCATTTCTGTGAACCTCACACCCTTGACAACCCTTGCTAGCATGAGATCCTAGCCATAGATTAATCCTTGACCACCATGAGATGGCATGAGAAACTATGAGACTAGATGTATCCTTGACACTGCAAGAGGCAAGCCCTTGAGGGGGGGTTTGTTGGGGTAAGTATGATCAAGGGCTTGCTCTATGGTGTATGTGTGCATCTAGGGGAGTCACATGTATGTTTGTGTGTGTTGTAAAGGCACATCAAGTGCTATGATGTGTCTAGTGTGTGACCTAAGTGATGATGTAAGACAAAGACAACAATCCCATTGATGTAGGGATTGATTCCCACTGATGTAGGGGCTGATTGCCACTATGTAGGGAAGGTATTACCTTCTCCCCCTTTCTATAAGAGAGAGTCTTCTCTCTCACAATCAAGATAGAGATCTACCATCCTTCTTTCATTGTGCTCTCACACCTCTTGCAAGATGCATCTATTCTATCCTATGGTTTGTTGGGGTAAGTATGATCAAGGGCTTGCTCTATGGTGCATGTGTGCATCTAGGGGAGTCACATGTGTGTTTGTGTGTGTTGTAAAGGCACATCAAGTGCTATGATGTGTCTAGTGTGTGACCTAAGTGATGATGTAAGACAAAGACAATCCCACTGATGTAGGGATTGATTCCCACTGATGTAGGGGCTGATTGCCACTATGTAGGGAAGGTATTACCTTCTCCCCCTTTCTATAAGAGAGAGTCTTCTCTCTCACAATCAAGATAGAGATCTATCATCCTTCTTTCATTGTGCTCTCACACCTCTTGCAAGATGCATCTATTCTATCCTACGGGATTCTACACTATCATCTCTGGGATCCAAAAGCAAAGATCATGCGCAGCCATGATGGTCTTCAATGAGAAGAAGATGCATAAGGCACCCATGAGGGATGTGGAAATGAGGAGAATCACTTTCCAGGATGTGAATCCACCTGCATATGTTGATAGACAACAAGCTATCCATGCACCAAATGTGCAAGAAATGGTACCACCAAGTACTCCCACAGGTATACAATCAAGCATAGATGATGGATCATCTATTGGTGGAAATGATGAGCCAAATGTGGCTGATATGTAGGTGGGACAGCAAGCTGAAATGCCCTTGAGAAGATCATCTTGAGTGTCTAGACCGCCTGATAGGTTTGTTCCAGGGGTAGACTATGTGATGCTTACTGATTGCGGGGAGCCTTCTTGCTACAGAGAGGCTATGATGCGCGAGGATCAACGCAAGTGGGAGTATGCTATGCAATCAGAGATGAGTTCACTTATGAAGAATAAGACTTGGGACTTGGTTTCTTTGCCACATGGAAAGAAAGCATTGCCATGTAAATGGGTCTACAAGATGAAGGTCACAGGTGATGATGTGCCTAGGTACAAGGCCCGTTTGGTCGCTAAAGGATTCAAGCAAGAGAAGGGTGTGGACTTTAATGAGATATTCTCTTCGGTTGTGAAGATGACCACACTTAGATGCATTCTTGGACTAGTGGCATCAGAGGATATGAAGCTTATGCAGATGGATGTCAAGACAGCTTTCTTGCATGGCGATTTGCATGAGGAAATTTACATGGTGCAACCGGAAGGCTTTGAAGAAAAGGGCAAAGAGCATTTAGTTTGCAAGCTAAAGAAGAGTCTCTATGGTCTTAAGCAAGCACCTGGAGAATGGTATCAGAAGTTTGATGCTTTCATTCGGTCCCAGGGTTTTAGGAGTGAAATTTATCACTGCCTCTACACTAAAAGGGCTAAGGATAATAGCTTGATAATCATGGCACTATATGTGGATGATATGCTATTGGCTAGCAAGAATACCTATGAGCTAGATGCATTAAAGGCCAAGTTGCATGAGGCCTTTGATATGAAGGATTTGGGACTTACAAGTCATATTCTTGGTATGCGCATCACGTGTGATCGGAGTAGGAAACTCCTTTGGCTTTCACAGAAGGAGTACGTTACAAAAGTATTACAGCGTTTCAATATGGAGGGGGGGAAGGCAGTGAGTACTCCATTGCCTCCATATGTGAAACTGAGTCATACAGATAGTCCCAAATCAGATGAGGAGAGGGCCATGATGGCCAAGGTTCGTTATGCATCAGCGGTTGAGAGTCTTATGTACGCTATGATAGCTACCAGACTAGACATCCAGGAAAGAGGCATTGGGAGGCAGTTAAGTGCATCATGAGGTACATGAAGGGTACCAAGGAGATGTGCATCTGCTTTGGTAAAGGAGACATGCATGTACTTGGGTACATAGATTCAAACTATGCAGGGCATGTGGATAGTAGGAGATCCACTTCTGGTTATGTGTTCACCTTTGCAGGTGGTGCAGTGTCGTGGATGTCTCGTGCACAGAAGTGTGTTGCTTTGTCTACCACAGAGGCTGAGTATGTTGCAGCCACAGAGGGTTGCATGAGGCTATATGGCTTGATCGGCTAGTGGGAGATTTGGGGATTCATACAGGTGTACCGACATTGCATAGTGATTCCATGAGTGCTATTCAGCTAGCACGGAATCCGGTCTTTCATGCAAAGACAAAACACATTGAGTTCAGGTACCATTTCATCAGGGAGGTACTTGAGGACAAGCGCATAGAGCTTGTCAAGGTTTATACAGACGATAACCCTGCAGATATGCTGACGAAGAGTCTACCTAGTCAGCGGTTTGAGTATTGTCGTGTATTGATGGGCATTGGATAGTATGCTCACTAGTTGTTCTCCCTTAAAGGCACATTGTCCTTTAAGTGGGAGTTTGTGGGGATTAAAGGTCACTATGCCTTTACCCCGGTTATGTACAATACTCAAACACATATATAAATGAATGAAAAAGAAGATTAGGGTGTTCTGCACCCACCAAAACTTGTTTGGCACTCTATTTCTCTCTCTCCCTCTTCCGTTCTTACTTCCATTGAGAGCACTCTCAATATAGACAACCATATGGATTCTTAGATAATAATAAAAAACAATTTAGCCACAAGTGAAGTTAAAGTCATAAGTGGAGTAAACAGTGAATGAGTGCATGGGTTAAGAAGGGATTAGAGGAGGTATGGGACAATTAGTGGGCTTGGTATGTGGGGTGGTTAAAAAGAAAGTGTAAAGAAGATTTCAAGGGGGTACATGAAAGAATAATTCATAGTTAGGGAAGTATTCATGTGTGTGTATGTGTGTGTGTGTAAAGAAATAAGTGTCTGTGTGTGTGAGATACATTTACTAATCAAATTTATTTATTTATTTTGTGTGTGTGTGTGTGTGTGAGAGAGAGAGAGAGAGAGAGAGAGAGAGAGAGAGAGAGAAAGAGAGACATGGTAGGGGTTCGAGGGTGGTGGTGGGGGGGGGTTGGTTTGGTGGGGGGGCAGGGGGGTCGAGAAGGTGGTGGTGGAGTGGGACAGGGTAGAGGGTGGTTGGGGGGGGGTGGATGGAAGGGGGGGGGGTGCAGGGTGGGAGGGGGGGGGGGGGGGTTTGGAGGGGGGGGAGGGGGTAAGAGATTGGAGGGGGTGGTGGGGGGGTGGAGGTGGGGGTGTAGAGGGATGGGGGGGAGGGGGGTTTGAGAGGGAAGTGGTGGAGGGTGGAACGAGTTGGTGGGGGTGAGAGACATGGTGGGATGGAGAGTGGTAGTGGTGTAGAGGGAGGTAGAGAGATAGTGGAGTGGAGGGAGATGGGGGTGTAGAGAGAGATAGAGAGATGGTGGGAGGAAGGGAGATGGTGGGGTGGAGGGAGATAGGGGGATTACCTTGAGGAGCTCGAATTTCCCCCTTGTAATTGATCCAATCCATTTGACTCCTCCAATTCACAACATGACAGATCGTGTCATGATGATGGTGACCTTGACCTAGAAGCGGATGGGGACAATTATTTTCTCCGTTGCAACAATTATGATCTGTAGGTGACACAAAGCCTCGGAACCCTGCATACCCTACTCTTCTTGTGGAAGCCGTGGGAAAGAGCCTTAGGTATAACCTAATCATGGACTTCACCATCTAACACTAGGCTTCAACTGCAACACACAACTACCAAGGGACAGTTGAGTGCCAAACTAAGTGTCTAAGAGCACATCGCATGATATCTAACTTAGATTGCAATACACAACTATCAAGGGACAGTTGAGTGCCAGGCTAAGTGTCTAAGAGCACATCGCATGATATCTAACTTAGGCTACAACACACAACTATCAAGGGACAGTTGAGTGCCAGACTAAGTGTCTAAGATCATGTCGCATGATATGGTGATGATCTGTTGTAATCATTTGCAAACACTGCATACACAACAAAAGAAAACAAGTGATCACCAGGTAAAATACGTTCAGATGGTCGTGTGTGTTACTATTGTGGTCATGAAGGGCATATTGAGAGGTATTGTTACAAAAAACAAAAAGATGAGCTTCTGTAGGACAATTCAAAGGATAAGGCATGTGTAGTCAAGGGATCTACATCCAAAGAAGAGTTCATAGGTTCGGTTGAAACAATTTTTGATGATCAGGATTGGGGGCTTTTTAGCTTTTGAACAGAAAATTACACTATGGAGGTTTTTCGTAAACACACAATAATTGACATGACCTTGGCACTTAGTGAGTAGTTCATAATTTAGTCTATTCAAATAAGCCTAGATGTTTGGTTTGCAGATTTTGGTTCTTCGTGGGGAAATCTTCAAATACATAGTTCATGTAGTGGTTGCCACAATTGTGATATTTTGTTGCTCATCCCCATTCATCTTCTGGGGGGGAATGTTGGCAGTAAGGCTCATAGGTGATGTAGTGGTTGCCACAGTTGTCATATTTTGTTGCGCATCCCCATTCATCTTTTGGGGGGGAATGTTGGTAGTAAGGCTCATAGGTGATCCTAAACATTTGGGTTAGCATGGGCACATGGTTTGAGTGCATGTGGAGGTAAGTTCTACGTGGATCGTTGGCAACAATTGGTCCATGCACGAGAAGGCAGTGATTGGTCAGTCTATGCATGAGGGGACACTTGGCAAGTGATGATGCAGTCATCTGACGAGGAGAATTGTAGAAGCGCAGTGATGGCGACTTCTATATCTACGATGATGGCAATAGAGTCCTTCCTTTTGTCCCTTCCAAGCTTCTACAGCTTGATGAGAGTCGGTTTTTGTTGGTCGTCTCTATAGTACATTGTGTAGCAGCTGCGCATAATGCAGTAGACGCCTTTGTAGTCATAGTCAATGGTCCGTCTCTCTTTCAGTTGTAAACACACAAACAAGGCCAATAGGCATGTGCTGTAGTCCAAGAGTCTATTCAATTCTAGAACTTATGATTGTTTTCATTTGCGTATCAATTGAGTTCATGATTGCATGCTGCAAAGCTCTAAACCTAAAAATATATACTTATTTATGTATATGTAGATATATATATTTTATGTGTATATTGTTGGGATATCTCAAGGTGTATGCCTCAGGCACACCTTATGTTTCTATGTGTGAGTGCTAGAGGCACAGTTAGGTGCCCACAAGCACAGTTAGGTGGTGGAAAAGCCACATAGGATGATTGAGTGAATCTAGGAGCAGATTGAGGAGATGATTGTGGAGCTTTGAGGTCATCAGTGATGTCAGTGACCTTGTATGAGGTGCCTACTTAAGGACCTCTTTCTTCTTCATTCTATAAGCAAGTATTCTGAGTTTGTGTCCACTCTACTCTTTCTTTTCAGTATTCCAACATGGTATCAGAGCCCTTTGATCCCCCTTGAGCCCATTTCTGCCACATCATCATCTTCTTCTTCATCTTCTTCTTCTCCATTTTCCTCTTTCTTCCCAAAATCTTTGAGAGCTTGGTTCTCCATCTACAAACAGCCATTGCCCAAACCCTCTGAGCTGGAAACTCCTCTAGTATGGGCGAACTTCCACCTGCAAGAAATTGAAGAAAAAACGTCTGTGGTGGCTGCCATTCTCCAAACAGCGAATTTCTTCTGTTGCTCAATACTCCCTGCATACTCCGCCATTGCCTGAGCCCTCTTAGGAGTAGATGGGCGACCTCAAGACGAAGATTTTGAGCCATTTTTCAAGTCATTTGGTTGAGTAACGAGGGAGAAATCATCAAAACTCAGTTTCAGACTGTAGCAACTCTCCCGGGCAAAAGTGCGCACCATTTCGTCCAACCTCTGTGCTGGACCTTCTCTGGTATATGAGCTTTCTTTTGCTTCAGAAAGCCCTCTTTTCCTTGCTTTGAAGAGTGAGCTACAAGCCCTCCAAGTTCAGCTTTTCAGTTTTGACAGTTTTGGACAAGTTTTTGAAGATGATGCTACATAAAATGCTACTCTAGCATTTCTGGTTTTTTGAAGCTTTCAATAACTTCAGTACAAGTGTGGATTCAGTTTTGTTTTGACTTGCTAGACCTGGTTTTGATTGGAAAGTGCTTATTTCACTCACTTCTATGAAGCATGTAAAAGGAAGCATCATTGTTTGAAATCTAGTCACTACTATTTGCTACATTAAATGCTTATATTTTGAAGCATTTCAGTTGTTATTCTAAGCCCTGTAAGAGAGAAGACACTACCCAATACTTGGGTTAGAGCCTCTCATGGCTTGCTTATGCAAAATATGTGAAAAGCCAAAACATAAAGCAATGTCTTGTTATGCTACAAAGGATGAAAATGCCAACCTGACTTCCTTGTTGAAGATTGCCAAAACAATGGTTGCCAAAAAGGAAGCAACTACAGAGATCTACCCTCTCATGGCATTTTTATTTGACTCCAAGTACAAGAAAAAGATGAAGGTCAGACACCTAAGATATGCTTCTCTACACAACTATGGAGATGACAAGATAATTGTTCTCATGAAGGATATGACTTTCAGATCCACTTGTTCTATCATAGCACCATCTTATAAGGCACTAGACACTGCCCATGTGGTAAGACCTTGCCTTGACATGGATATTTTGCCTCCACAAGATGAGGCATCCCATGAAGATTATGCATTTTAAATCATCTCTATGTATGCTCCAGATCTCTCTTTTATGTCAAGGTACTCAGCCTGGATAGTCCTCCAAAATGAATGAAATAAACTATTGTGTTTTTGTGTGTTTTGTAAACACCTCTGGTCACCTTATGATGTAGGCCATGTGTATGTTTTGTTCCATGGTACCTCCTACAGACATTGTGTGCATGTACATGTACGAGAGATAACCATTGGAAGGTCTGTTTGTATCCCTTTCTGTTTACCTTACACCCAAGGGAACCCTTGCTAGCATGAGAACCTAGCCATAGATTTATCCTTGACCACCATGAGATGGCATGAGAAACTATGAGACTAGATGTATCCTTGACATAGCCTGAGGCATTTCCTTGAGGGGGGGTTTGTTGGGATATCTCAAGGTGTATGCCTCAGGCACACCTTATGTTTCTATGTGTGAGTGCTAGAGGCACAGTTAGGTGCCCACAAGCACAGTTAGGTGGTGGAAAAGCCACATAGGATGATTGAGTGAATCTAGGAGCAGATTGAGGAGATGATTGTGGAGCTTTGAGGTCATCAGTGATGTCAGTGACCTTGTATGAGGTGCCTACTTAAGGACCTCTTTCTTCTTCATTCTATAAGCAAGTATTCTGAGTTTGTGTCCACTCTACTCTTTCTTTTCAGTATTCCAACATATATATATATATATATATAAAAGATAGAGGAGAAAGAAAGAATGAAAGTTTATTGAAGTCTTCGGAAGACCGATGGGTCTATGAACTATGAAAAACCTGATACAATGAGTTGTGGTAGTGGAGCTACTAAACGAGCATCCATACTGACTAAGATGTCTATGACGAACTAGAGACTGGGTCTCATCATCTATTGAGTTTAATAAAATTTAAGGCTTCATTTATAAATCTCAAACTGTGAGGAATTTTAAGAAAATTTGCAAACAACCTCTCTCTCTCTCTTTGCAAATCATTCTAACTTTCCTATACACGGGCTTCCATCAAAGGTGTGGCAAATTAATCATTCATTCATCCTTTGACAGAACCAATTGAAGGCAGTGCTCACGAGTACTTGTACTCACTTGTTTGCCTCTACTCTTCTACTCTAGTCAAAGGCAAAAAATTCCCGTGCTCGTATTGCCAGAATGGAGGATGATTCCGGCTCGCCAGGATCTCCTCCCCTGTGACAGATTTCTCCGTCTCCTCTTTCAGAGTTGCCTGAAGTCTTAACGATGAACATATACCCAGGCGTACATCTCGTGACACAACCATAATGAAACTATGCAGCGTGAGACTGAGAGTCTTTACATGGGTAATTACATGTTATAGAACCGAATAAGGGCCGACGACACCCAATTCCAAAAATCACGAGTCTGAACTAAATGACTTAATTGTGTCACGAATGTGAACCGAACGATTTGCACAACTAAGGGTGTTGATTGGTTAGCCTGACGAGTCCGTTGTGGATCTTAACATTAGACAAACCCAAGCTCTCCAAATTTCAAGCATAAGATTACCAAGGAGTCGCAATGGACCGTTCAATTACGTTGGGTTAAAGGTATGCTAAATGTCAAAGCATCCCATGGTCAGGCCCAAGATTGTCGCTTAGAGGAGTGGTGTGGCAAGGCCAACTTCAGGTCTAGAACACAGATGAAGGTATCTAAAGCACAAGGACAGAGAGAGAAGAGCGGCTGGGAAATGCTCAGCTTAGAGGAGGCGCTCACGACTATGGAACAGATGCCCCAGCTGCCTTCAGCTCAAAACCTTACGTGCATCTTGCAGAAGTGCAGAACAAAAAAAAATCTAGCGAATGCCAAATGCTTGTATGCCTACATGTGCAGAAGGGGGCTGGAAGATCATAGTTCCCTTGGGAACTACCTCGTCCCCATGTTAGTCGAAGTTGGAAGCATGTGCGATGCTCAGCAGGTTTTTAACACGTTGATTGATCGCAATGTATATTCTTGGATGTCTCTGATCATGGGTTATATTGAAGGTGGGGAGTCACAACATGCCCTGGACCTTTACCAAAAAATGCAAGAGGATTCTGTACATCCTAGCAAGTATACCTTTGTGCCCTTATTGAAGGCTTGTGCTAGATTGAAAGATGCAAAAAGAGGCGGAGAGATACACGCAGCGATTGCTAGAGAAAGGGGCTAGAAAGGGATCTTTTTGTATGTATGCCAACAAATCTGGCTCGCTTGCAAAAGCACAAGAAGCATTTGACAAGTTGCAAGTCCCAAACGAGGTCTCATGGACTGCACTAATTGCAGGATATGCCGATCATGGACATGGTGAGGAAGCCCTGAACTGTTTCATACAGATGCAACTGTAGGGTCTCGCTCCAGATGTTGTCACATTTGTTTGCAGCTTGAAAGCTTGTGGTTGCATAGGAGCCATAGTCAAGGGCCGAGAAATACATGCTGAGATTGCTAGAAAGGGGCTTGAAAGATATCTTTTTATTGGCAACACTTTGGTGGATATGTATGCCAAATGTGGCTTGCTTGCAAAAGCACGGAAAGCATTTGACAAGCTGTCAGCTCAAGACGTAGTCTCGTGGAATACCTATGACAGAGTAGATTGGGGTTTTCTTGAGGGCATTCTTTTACGATTTGGATTTTCAAATGCATGGATTAGAAGGGTGGCCTCCCTTTACAAATCAGCCCACAGCCAGCAGGTTTTGATTGGAGGGGTAAGGGGTGACAGGTTTCAGATTTCTAGATCAGTTCGTCAGGGATGCCCTTTAGCCCCTTTCCTCTTTTTTTTTGTGGCAGAAGCTATGAGTATCTTCCTTAGATCTCAGGCTGAGAGCTTTATGGGTTGAGATTGCTCTTGAGACAGGAGCAGAAGCTTCTTGACTGTGAGTTGGCTGATGACATTGCTATTTTTATTGAGGCCTCATCGCAGTCACTTGATTCTTTCCGGACAGCCTTGGATATTTTTTGCTCAGCTGCATTAACTGGCATAAATCCTTTGGCTTTTGGATTAGTGATGAGGACACTCTAGGATGGGGAGTTGACATTGTCTTTTCTTGGATTCAGAGGGGTGTTCCTGTCAGATATTTGGGATGCCAGGTAGGATTGGGCATCTCTCCAGCACAGCAGTTTGCCCCAGTACTAGAAAGTATAAGAAAAAATCTCCTTTTTTGGAGCTTAGCCAAACTCGACCTTGCCTCTAGAGTTGTGGTAGTGAACCAGGTTCTCTTGGCCACTGCCTGGTTTGTGTGTTCTTGCTGGTGCCGGCGGTCTAGGGATTGCATCACTTAGCTAATTAGACTAGTTAGGAATTTTTTATGGAGTGGACTTGATGGCATGGTAGATGTTGCAGTGAGGGTGGCCTGGGAGACCATTATTCTCCCTACATGGGAAGGGGGCCTTAATATCATTGACCCAGACTTGCAGTGCAGGGCATTGCTTTGTAAGGTGGTGGTGAGGGGACTCATGCTTGGGCAGGAACCTTGGAAGGATTTATTTTTTGGACGCATTCAGGCTTGCACACCTACCTTGGGAGATGATTGGGTGGACAGCCCTTGCTGGATTTTTACTTCTGCCTCTCTTCGGCCCTCTACCCTTGAAGAGATTGATAGGTAGCCGATCATTTAGAACGATAGTATACTTGATGAGCATGGCAGACCACTGGGAACTTTCCATTATATGTAGTGGTCTAGATGGGAGAGAGGCCCCGCCTACACAGTAGGCACTTGGAAGGCTTTTATTAGGCTACCTGAGGATCAGAGGCTACAGTCCATGAGTCACCTCAGAGGGGTAGCACGCAGGATTTAGCAGATAGATGTAGCCATCCCGGTGGAATGGATAGTTGAGATGCCTATTACTTCTACCACTTGGATGGGAGCTTTTTCGAGGATAGCAATTCCTCTACAGGTGATCGCTCTTCGAGATCTTAGGAAAGATGCTCTAGTCTTTGACATTGGGGATGGAGGTATACTCTCTAGATCCACGGATGATATTCTTCTAGAGGTTGCCTTTCAGCCTGTCAGGATTGCTGGTTTTGTGGACCATTGAGTGGGCTTGCAGTGGTACTTAGACCCCGACCCTCTACTCTTGGCCCTGGGATCCTGGAGGTTGTGGTTATATGGAGGTGCACCTATCAGGTGCTTGCAGTGGCACCCAGGAGAGTGGGAGTGGATAGATCATGGGCACCGAGAGAGGGGGATTCCCTTCTTTCATTTCACGGTTGGTAATGCTAGGAGATTTCACTTAAGCAGTAGAGGTTGTATTCCCTCCAGAGCCCCCCATTGAGATAGCTTCTTCATCACCGTAGATTTGTGTAGGAATTTCTGGAGGAGGCTCTGGAATTCCCTCAGAAATAGAAAGATCACTCTTTTCTTTTGGCTTTCTATTCATGGAGGGATTGCAGTGAACTTGTGGAGATCATGATTTGGGGCTGATCCCACTTGCCCTCGCAGTCATTCTGTAGAGGAGTCAGTGCGACATTGCCTTTGGGATTGTAATCAAGCAAGAATTATTTGGAAAGGAGTTGCTCGGATACTCAGCATTTTTCATACTTCCCCTTTCTTCGTGACTTGGGGTTCGGTCGCATGGTTATCCCTTACTGGGCCCTAAGTGTTTTATGAGGGTGAGCCTTCTTCTTGGGCACTCTCGATCCGTCGACAGGTGATAGAGCCCTGCTCTCTTCAGGATGTACCACATATTCCTTTCAGAGCTTCACATGTTTCAATGGACACCTCTTGGGAGATTTTGGCTAGCATTTCCTCTTGGCACATTTGGAGAGCGAGATGCACAAAGGCCTTGGATGACACCCAGATACACCCATCACAGGTGTTCACGGGTATTTGGAGTGACATGGTTCACACTTTGATAGCCATATGGGCTAGCATGCAGGGCCCTTCACGGGCAGCCTCTTCTAGGAGGACTGTATTTCTTTGAGTTTGGAGGGGTTCTCCCTTTTTCTCGGAGGTTGCTACCGGATTGAGATGGCACTATCAGCCCCAATCCTTTCTTTTTTGCTCTTGAGCTTTTCATGCATTGCATGGTGTATCCCGTATTCCCGTATGGAGCTTGCTCTAACGATTTTCTTTAATACTTAATAGAAGTCTCTTTTTTGCAAACAAAAAAATATTCATTGGTTGCAGACCTTGCCAAAGGAAGGACGGGTTAAAACAGACCCTCAAAGCATGGTGCCTGGAAGACTCCAGGTTGTTCACTCATTATGAGGGGGACAACTGGAAGATTGTGACGGCTGGATTGCTCGAGTTCGAAGGCGAGAAGGTGACTGAAGGAGGTGGTGCCAGGAGGTGCTACCAAAGATGAACTTTTGTACCAGGATGGTGTGCGGAAGCGAAACCAGACTTGGTGGAGCAGGAGCCACTGGATGAAAAGCCAGGAAAAGATTTTGACATCGAAAAGTTCCAGAGGACTACTATGACCAGGGAGTTACTGGAGCATCGTCATCAACGTGTTGGCATTGGGCCGAGATGTGTTAGTGAGAGGGGGTGTTGGAAAGGTTGATGGGATATCTCAAGGTGTATGCCCCAGGCACACCTTGGTTTCTATGTGTGTGTGCTAGAGGCACAGTTAGGTGCCCATAAGCACTGTTAGCTGGTGGTAGAAGCCACATAGGATGATTGAGAGAATCTAGGAGCAGATTGAGGAGATGATTGTGGAGCTCAGAGGTCATCAGTGATGTCAGTGATCATGTAAGAGGTGCGTACTTAAGGACCTCACCTTTCTTCATTCCGTAAGCAAGAATTCTCAGTTTGTGTTCACTCCATGCTTTCCTTTCAGTTTACCAACATGGTATCTGAGCACTTTGATCCTCCTTGAGCCCACTTGTGCCACATCATCTTCTTCTTCTTCATCTTCACCATTTCTTCCCTTTCTTCCCAAATCTTGCTAAAGCTTGTTCTCCCTCAGTTCTCCGCCATTCTCCAAGCCCTTCCTGTTGGAGATACCCCTCGTTTGGGCAAACTTCCACCTGCAAGCAATTGAAGAAAAGACATCTCTGCTGGTCGCCATTCCCCAAACAACACATTTTTTTGTCATTTTTTTGTTGCAAAATACACCCTGCCTGCTGCACCATTGCTCGATCCCTCTTAGGAGTAGATGAACGACCTCAAGACAAACATTTTGAGTCACTTTGTAGCCCATTTGGTTTAGTAACGAAGGAGAAAACGTCAAAACACAGGTTCAACTTGCAGCAACTCCCCCGAGCAATATCGCACGCCATTTCACCCAACCTCTATGCTGGATCTTCTCTAGTATATGAGCTTTCTTTTGCTTCAGAAAGCCCTCTTTTATTTGCTTTAAAGAGTGAGATACAAGCCCTCCAAGTTCAGGCCTATGTTTTGGACAGTTTTGACAAGGTTATGAGTTTGATGCTACATTAGATGCTACTTTAGCATTTCTGAGACTGCCAATCTACTTTCAGTTGATGTGCCTCCACAAGATGAGGCATCCTATGAAGATTATGCTTTTTGAATCATCTCCATATATGCTCCAGATCTCTCTTTTATGTTGAGTCAAGGTACTCAGCCTGGATAGTCCTCCAAAATGAATGAACTAAACTATTGTGTGTTTTGTAAACACCTCTGGTCACCATATGATGTAGGCCATGTGTATGTGTTTTTTGCTCCATGGTACCTCCTGCAGGCATTGTGTGCATGTACATGCAGGGGAGATAACCATTGGAAGGTCTTTTGTATCCCTTTTGTTTACTTCACACCCTTGGGAACCCCTTGCTAGCATGCTCCTAGCATGAGAACCTAGCCATAGATTTATCCTTGACCACCATGAGATAGCATGAGAAACTACGAGACTAGATGTATCCTTGACATAGCCTGAGGCATTCCCTTGAGGGGGGGTATGATGGGATATCTCAAGGTGTATGCCCCAGGCACACCTTGGTTTCTATGTGTGTGTGCTAGAGGCACAGTTAGGTGCCCATAAGCACTGTTAGGTGGCGGTAGAAGCCACATAGGATGATTGAGAGAATCTAGGAGCAGATTGAGGAGATGATTGTGGAGCTCAGAGGTCATCAATGATGTCAGTGATCATGTAAGAGGTGCCTACTTAAGGACCTCACCTTTCTTCATTCCATAAGCAAGAATTCTCAGTTTGTGTTCACTCCATGCTTTCCTTTCAGTTTACCAACAAAGGTCACCTCCCCATCTATAAGCCCCCATATGAGGAGAGCATGGGGGAGGGAGACCTACGGTAGGATGTGCCCAAGAGAAAAAGAGAGAGAGGGGGGGCTGCCACATGGGCAGCACCTCACAAGAGAAGAAGGCTGCAATAGATGGCACGAATTACAGTGCAGACTGGAGCGGGCCTACAAGAGGGCAGATCTGGAGCAGCAAAAGTGCCTAGGATGAGAAAGGCTATGAGCAGGTTAAAGGGCCTGCAAGAAGGCCTGGCAGCAGCACAAGTGTTGCAGGGAAGGGAGGGGCTGCAATGGGCAGCACCTTGCCCTTATATAGGGCCAGGAAACTGATCGACCACATAGGCCAACCCACAGCCCCATGCATAGAGGGGAGTGGGAGGGGGCTGGCACACAAAGCAAGGGGGCATGGGCCCCCACTTAAAGGCAGGGAACACACAGCCCTAGAGAAGTGTCCATAGCCCAATAAATAGGGGCTTGTGGGGTCGGTTCTATGGTAGACTGGTGGGCCATGTTAGGGCAGGCCAGTCGGCTACTGAAAGGGGCCCTAGATGCCTATATAAAGACCCTTTGGAGGGGCATAATTCATTCAGCAGTGCAGCTTCCAGTAGAGTAGAAAGGAGCAGCAGAGCACCACCCTTAGGGCCTACATCCAGAAGCTAAAGGAGTACTAGTGTTGCTACAGACTTAGCTCAAGTGTGAGGCTGAGACTTTGGTTGTCTTCTAGGGCAGCAAGGAGCTGAGGTCAAAGGATGGAGAGTCCACATAAGCTCGAGGTGGAGCACGCGGGCTCGAGTCTAGAGATAACTGGCTGATAGGAGAAGGACCTTGTGGTAAGATCAGAGGACCACACCATTGGTGGGACTCTGGATCTATATCTTTTGTATTGTGTCCATAGTTTTGGACGGAAATATATTTTGGTGGTTTCTCTATCTGGCTGGTTCATTGTCTATTGATGAGTCTGCACATCTATGTGATGCACATTAAGTAAAGAAGTTTGTGATTCCACACCCCACACCACACTGTGTGAGCTCCTGGGCATTACTATAAGTCTTTCGCTATGTGTACCCTCTGTTGGGTCCTTTTTAACAGATATAGCACCTTGACCAAGGAAAAATGCATATCCCTGTGTTGATCTCCTGGTCTCATGATCTCCGGCATAGTCACTGTCACAGTATCCATGCAACTGTGGACGACTTCCTCTGTATTCTATCCCAAATTGTCTTGTACCTCTGATGTATCTCAAGACTCTTTTGGCTGCATTCTAGTGAGACTGTTATAAATTGTGCTAGAGAGCTTACTACATAATAAATATCTGGTCGAGTGATAGTCAGATATATAAGAGATCCAATGAGCTGCATGTAGTACCTGTCATTGATTGTAGGCTTTTCTGAATCTTTAGTAAGTTTCAAACTCTGTTCCATGGGAGTGGCTGCAATCTTGCAATCTGCCATATGAAACTTCTTCAAGAGACTATCAACATACTTGAGCTGACTCATGAATGTGCTATCTGAATCTCTCCAGAACTCAATTCCAAGACAATCGTGCATAAGTCCAAGATCTTTCATGTCGAACTCTGCAGATAAGTCTTGTTTTAGTTTTCTGATGAAGCTGTCCTTGCTTCCTGTCACAATCAGATCATCTACGTACAAAAGTGCAATAGTAATGTCTTCCCCTTGAACTTTATAGTAGAGAGTATGATCTGTATTGGATTTCATGTATCCCAGATCAGCAAAATACTTGTCAATTCTGCTATACCAACTTCTGGGTGCTTGCTTTAAGCCGTAGAGACTCTTCTTGAGATGGCAAACCTTATTCTCCTTTCCTCGTGCAACATAACCTGCTGGTTGTTGCATATAGACTTCCTCGTCTAGAGAAATGCATTCTTGACATTGAGCTAGTACACATTCCATCTGCTGAGTGTCGCTAGTGATATCAAGAACCGTATGGAATCCATCTTTGCTACTGGAGCATAAGTCTCATCATAATCTTGACCATATTGTTGTGCAAATTCTTTACCCATTTGTTCGCTATGGCCTTCTTTCCACCAAGCATCCGTTTCTTCATTCATAGCAGTTTGCCATTCTGGTTTGCTTATTGCATCTTCAAAGTACACTGGCTCTTCTGTAGCCATGATGGTAGTCATAAGAGCATAGTTGGTGGTTTTCACCTGAATTGCTTTGCCTTTCTGAGTATATGTCAATCTGGCTGGAGGTTTGCTCTCCCTAGTAGACCGTTTGAGCTGCTGTGGCTTTGCTTGAGGTGTTGCTGGCAATTCTTGCTCTTCTTCATCAACCTGTTCTGTAGATGACTATGAAGTCGATGCATCTATCTCCTATGTAGGTGAGGTTTTCCATTCTGATTCCTCACTCATCAAAGATTACATCTCTGGAGATAATGACCTTGTGGTTGATGGGATCATACAATTTGTATCAGTGTGAGAATCTTGGATGTGTTCTTGGACTTGTAGAGAGCTGCAAACATATCCCATGCTTCTTTGGATGTCTTGACTATGTTGAGCTGTCCTAGCATGACATCTTGCACATTCTGCTTGATCAGATGGTAGGCGTACTTGTCTTTCTTATCCCATTCTGCCTGAGCTCGAGCAATGGCAGGATTTGCTACAGGTGCAAAAGCTGTTTGTGTAGCTGAAGATCCCATTGTAGATCCCGCTGTTGGTGTTGTGACAACTGGTGGAGTAGAGCTACTGGTGGTTGGATCATCCAATGGTCTAGGTGTAGATCCGTTGACATACTCCCATTTGTCCTAAAGTACAAGAATGGTCGCCATTCAGTATTTCCATGTATCATAATTGGAGTTGTCTAACTTAGCAAATGCCTTTAGATTGAGGTTGCTAGTCGTAGACATGGTGCAAGAAATGTACTCAAAGTGTCGTGAAAATCTCTGTATAAATCAACTGCAAATACACTGACTGTGCCAAGTAAAATCTCTGAACCGTTGGTGAAGATAGAACTACAATATATAAATTATGATCTGTATTACAAGGCTTGTGGCAATGATGCTGAGAATAGCCAAGAGGCTTTACAAGGCTGAAATGATGTGCACAATGCCGTGAAATAGCCGTATAGGCTTTACAATGGTGGCATGTGTGTGTGAAATCAAATGCTATCTACCCACTGAACAATCTCCAATGCCTCTGAACTCTGAAGTTTGCTCACTGAACTGATGAACATCAAGTTTCAGGTAATGTAATGATGTGAAACTATATGTGAGCGTATGGACTGACTCCGAGTAGATATTAGTCGAGAATTTCGGGCATGGCTTAGATTGGCAACTTGGGGAAATTCAAAGCGTCCCCTCTATGGTGATCTAGTCTACTTTGATCTAGATCTATACCAACCGTCGATAGATGAAAGAACAACAAATAATTCCTTTTCTTTTGTTCTTTTTAAGTTTTGGGTCAGATGCGTCGATGTAGAGGCAGATGTGTGTGTAGGAAGTGGTTCTGTCGGCAAGGCTAAAATGTGTGTAACTTGCACCGAAATGTGAGCGTGATGTGACGAGCGCGTAGTAGTTGGATCTTTTAACCGAGAATCCGAGGCCTCTCCTCTTGCGAGAGTCACTTGAGGATATGGAGCCCAAGGTAGCTGAAATATGTTATAGTCTGAAGTCCCTTTCTCTCAAATGAAGCCAACTTGTATGTGAGGTTTGCCTCTCACTCTCTTTGGAAACGGAATGGACTCTATTTGCCTCTCTCCCTATATCTCTCTCTTAGAGTACAAGGAATGGAGGGAACAAGAATTCTTCGATACAATCTCTCTCGCTTACAAGAATGATATCTCTCTCTCTTTCTCGCTTGAAACTATCATAAACACTCAATAAATGAATGAAAATGTCTCAAGAATGATGGAAATATCCTCTCAATGCAATGAACGAAAACTTTTCTCTATGGAAGTGCTCTCACAAGAACACTCGAGAAGCTCTCAATCTCTCAATAAATCACACTCTCTCATACGGATTGCAATGCCTCAGCGGAAGGCAAGGGAGCTCTGATACCATGACAAATTATGAAGAGGGGAGATGAGAAGAGTGGAGATGAGGAGAGAGGGCACAGCTAGAGAGCACACCACAAATGACTAACTGTACATTAGATTTAGTTGAAAAAATATAATATATATACAAACCCATTTAGGGTTAGGGTTAGGGGATCTAACCCTTTCCTTTATAGGGCTCTATAAGGTTAGTGCTATGCACATATGATCACATGATGGTGCTATGCACACATGATCACATGATGTTGAGCGTGAACTCTCAACAGGACTAGGGTTAGGTCTTAGGTTAATCATGTAGTTAGGAATGTTTGACCCAAATAGGAACTAACCTAGATCTTCCTAAATTTGTTATAGCAACTTCCTAAATTTGTTTGACCCAAATAGGAACTAACCCAAATCTTACTAAATTTGTTTTAGCAACTTTATTTATTGGAAGTACTTAGTACCTACCCCCTTAGCCTTGCACAGCAAGCAGTAGAAGAGTAGCAGGAGCAACAATAGTAGATGGTGAGTGATCAAGGTAAAGGTTCGGAGGAGGGCCAGAGTGGTATCACCACCTTGTTTTGTAATGGGTTTTTGTTTGGGAGTTCCTCCTCCTTTTTTGCAATACAAGTTGGTTGTTTTGCTTCTTTTTTTTTATAAAAGTAGCAACAAAATGCCAGTTAGAGAACCACAAGTTGGCATTAGAAAAAGCGGCATACGAAGAACAACTACAACCACCAATAACTAAATCTTAGGGAATCAAGTGGAAACAATATCGAAAAACCTCCTCAAAGATTGCAGCAACCATGGAAATCTAAGTTCAATGATTTTAAAATTTTCATGGATGACCGTTGTGAAATAATATTTGATCGATACCATTACGTATTTATTTAGTGTGTCTTTACAAAAGGGCCACGTCTAGTGGCAACCTTTATGCCCAGGGATGAATGAGCAAGATCTAGAGATGGGTTTTCAATCATTCTCTCACATGTTTGGCTTGAAAGGACATTGTGTAACATCAAACAAAATCCCTCTGAACTTGCAGGAACTCCACAAATCAGGGAGGACATTTTGTTGTGAAGATCGCCCTAGAAAATCCTTTTGGCTAGATGTGGTGGTCCGCCCTGGTGAAAGATTGTCATAAGCATGACAAGGAATGTGATGTGTGTCGACCAATTACCCCTATATTGCCCCTCCTTTTTGAGAAATGTGTATAGATTTTGTGGGGGCCAATTTCGCTAGCCTCTTCATCAAGGAAGAGGTACATCCTAGTAGGTACTGAATGCTTTACAAAATTGTCAAAAGTAGTGGCCACTACAAAGAGCAATGCAACTACAGTGGCAAAGTTCTTCGTCGATCAAATAGTGTCTCAATTTGGAGCACCCAAGAAATAGTCATTAATTGTGGAACACATTTTATCAATGAATCGATTGGAGGAATTGTTGAGTGACTCTCAATTGTGCATGGACTTGTTATGCCATGCAATCTTAAGGCCAATGGCTATGTTGAGAGTACCAACAAGGTCCTGAGTGCGGTTCTTCGAAAGATAGTTAATGCAACTTGTTGGCATTGGGACCAAAAGATATTATGAGCAATGTGGGTGTTCAACCTAATGTATAAGAAAGGCATATGCTATACTTCATAGTTCATGGTGCATGGCATTGAATGCATACTGCCCATCAAGTTTGAGATTCTGGTGCTTCAAATTACACTAGAATATACCTTAGGAGAACCAAGGGAAATCAAATAAATTAGGCTCCTCCCTTCAAGTGCAAATCAACGTAATGCTTGAAGGACCCTTCATAAATTGAGAAAGGCTCCTACCATCATTGAAGTACTGTGTGATGACTTGAGAGGGGCTCCTCTTAGGTAGCAGCAATAACTTGGATGAGGAGAGGTTATGCTATTTGCATGGCCACCTCTCTTCATGCTTCTAGTGTTGTATTGTTTGCTAGCATACCATATGTGTTGTAATAGACCAAGACAACCTATTAGATGTACTCAATAGATATAAATATTCCAAATTCAATATTTCCATTGAGGAAGATCTCTTTCTCTAGTATGATAAAAGTCACAAAAGTAACATTTCTTATGTGACTAGCTCATGCTTGTAGGCTTTGATGGAATGTAATGCTCAGTCCTTCTTCGATTCCCCAGAATCATCATTTTGAGGGAAGGCCTACTTCATGATGTTGATCTTGAGGGAAGGTGTTGAGAGTTCACGCTCAACATCATGTGATCATGTGTGCATAGCACCATCACGTGATCATATGTGCATAGCACTAACCTTATAGAGTGCTATAAAGGAAAGGGTTAGATCCCCTAACCCTAACCCTAAAAGGGTTTGTATATATTCTATTTTTTCAACTAAATCTAGTGTACAGTTAGTCATTTGTGGTGTGCTCTCTAGCTGTGCCCTCTCTCCTCATCTCCACTCTTCTCCTCTCCCCTCTTCATATTTTGTCATGGTATCAGAGGTCCCTTGTCTTTTGCTGAGACATTGCGATTCTTGAGAGTGTGAGAGAGATTGTGAGATTGAGAGTTCTCTTGAGTGTTCTCCGTGAGAGTCCACTTCCGGTGAGAGATCTTCATCCGTCCATTGAAAGAAATTTCCGTCATTTGTTCTTGAGAGTTTCATTGAGAGATTCATTTGATTCTCTATTCCGTTCATTCTTCCGTGAGAATGAGTGGTTCTTCATAGTGTGAGAGATCCTATTGTTTGAGAGAGAGAGTCTGAAGCTCTACTGGTTTTGAGAGAAAGAGAGACGAGAATTTCTGCAACTCTCTACCCTTTGCCTCCCTCGTCATAGTGCTCCTCTCCAATTTCCTGAGCCTCCTCTCCATCTTCTCATTTTTCGCCACCAGCCTCTGCACAGTGTCCTTCAAATTTTCTATCTGCGCGTCTTTCTTCCGCAGCTCCAGCTTCAGAATCCTCACGGGGTCGCCCTCACTGCTCCGCGCCGCCTTCAACTCGTTCGAATCCAATGGCGAACTCCTACATATGTGTCCATCCACAAAGCTGGCGCACCCCACCTTGTCCCCCGCTTTCTTCCACTGGTAATTGAGCTTGAGCTCCGAAAGCCTTTTCAGTTCAAGGGCCACCGCCTTATCGACAACATACAACTTGTCCGGATGGTAGGGTGATTGCGCAGACTGCAAGTGAAGGTATGCCTCTTTCAGGGAGGAGACCGTCGCGAAGGTCTCCCCTAGTAAAGCCTCCAAACTCCTTACTTTCATCGCAAGCTTCTCGGTGTCTCGAGAAAAACTGAGGCTTCTAGCGTGCTGAGTCTCTCCCATCTCTCTGGAGGTGTCACTACTACCTTCAGAGTGCATGGTATCACTTGCGACAGATGGTTTTGACGCCTTGGCGGCTTTCTACACGAAAGCACTCGAGTGACGCGAACACATACCGCGCGATATTTTGTTGGTAGGGAAGAGGAAGCTGTGATTCTGTGACAATTATTCAATCAACTCGTTGTAAGCTATGCAAATTCCCCTTGATCGGTTTCAAAATTCATCCACAGGATCCGACACGGCATCAACAACAAAAATCCACACTTCAAACAGCCCTCCAAGCCTCTTCGTCGAGCCATCAACTCCTACAACAATCCCTAAGCAACGTTCGGGCTCCAGCCTCCCACCGTGACCTCCAACACGAGCAACGACCAAAGCCTCTAAGGCTCACAGCCACCACGTGACAACAGCCGTGACTCCCGACGGACCTCCAGCAAAGCCTACTCAGCCTCTATGCTAACGCTGTCACCTACAATGTCTCCTTCATCGGCTCCTTCCAAGCGCAATCCACGCCTTAGTCTAGCACTCCAGACGACACAGTTCAACCAAGCTTCTCTGTGCATAGGGTTAGTTGGTGAAACCCCGTGATGTTTTCATAGATGCTTATTCTGGCACTCATCTCCCCTTTGAGAGTTGTGTGTTACAGTCTAAGTTTAGAGATGTTTTCAAGAACTTAGTCTGGCACTCAACTGTCCCTTGATAGTTGTGTCACTCATGGCTCATCTTTTGTGGTGTGATGTTCTTGATTGGACATATATGTCACCTCAAGGCTTGACATCAATTCAATTGGTTGACGGCCATGCTCATAGCTCAGGTCATTGATTGAACAATATGTCACCTTAGGGCTTGACACCAATTCAATTGGTTGATGGCTATGCTCATAGCTCAACTCTAAAAGTAGTCTAAATCTTGGCTCTCCATAGAGGAATGATTGGAGCCTTCACCACACAACAATCATGAGAGCCCTGCTTGTTTTGGCTCCTTGGCTTAACTTGGTTGAAATACAAGCACTAGTTCTCTCTAGTTCTTGACATAATACTTGGATGTTGCCTCTCTTCTAGTGAGGCTAGGTCCTTGTGCTCTTTGCTGTTAGGGGCTACCCACCACTCTACCCTACCTCAGTGTAAATGTTCCTCTTGCATGGCCACATATCTTTGTCACACGTTTTGAGCATGTTTAGACATTGGCTATATCTCCAAGTATCCTACAGATGGCTTGACTACACTCCACTCCTCCCTCCACCCTCCTCCCTGCCCCTCCCTCCCTCCTCCTTCACGCCTATAGGGTCACGCCTATAGGATGTGATCCTCCTCCACACCTTCTCATCCTCCTCCTACACACCTTCTCCTCCTCTTCCATGCCTACTCCTCTCAAGTGCTTGTATGGACATGTTATAGGAGAAAGTGCGAATTTCACATCCCTATGTTGCATTTGTTCTCAATTAAGCAAAAGGTAGGATTACAATGGGAGATTGCATTCTCTCTTATAACCAAAATCTAGTCCCCAATTGCAACAAGAAGGATACAAAGTGGGATCTTATGTTGTCCATCCGATTAGAGAGAGTACACACATGTACTTTATGTGTGGAGCCTTGCATACTTTATATGCTATTATATTTTCATCTTGTTTATGCTTGGAATATGATTCCACAAGAAGAATTTGCACGTTCAATTGTAGGAGCTGAGGAGTTTCTTTCAAAGATGGGATTCCATGGAGGACATGTGAAACTTAAGGTGGACAAGAAAATGTCTTGGGCAACACAAAATTATCCTGCTAAAGCATCCATGGATGAAGCAAAGGCAATGACGTTTTAATCCAATCACAATAATACTGAGAAATAAAAACATACATTGTATCAAAGTACCCTACCTTGTGTAAATGCATGACCAACAAAGCTTCACATCCTCAAATACTGACTTTGAGAGCAAAAGTGTGGCCAAGTCTCAATGCATTGATAAAATTTGCCTTGCCAGGGTCGAATCGATGAGATGTATTATGACAGGTTTAGGATGGCCTTGAAAGAGTTTATGCAATTAATGGTGGAAGCATGGGGATAGTTGCATATTATGCATTAGCGAGTAATCCTGTCACCATCACAATCTTTAGTACTTTCTTTATTAAAAGTTTTGTTACTAAAATGATGTTTAGCATGTCATTATCTATGCACATGGACCATGGTTTGTATAGAAATGGGGGCCTCTATCCATTAGGAATACACAAGGGATGGAGAAGTCACACTATACACTATCATGCCAGGTCAGCATAGTTTATGAACTCAAGCCATGGGGAGGCATTGCATGAGATGTTTGATTGGTTTTTCAAATGTTTATTAGGTAGGACTCTAAAGTCTAAAAAAGAAAAGGCATCAGAACTTGCAAAAGCAATTCATATTGTATCAAAGAGTAGAAGGCGTTGCACACATTGGTTGTAAAGAAGGATTGACATGATCTCATGAGGCACATCTTCTTAAAACCTGGTCCTTGCCCATCTTGTATAGTTATCCTGCAATGAGTTGATAGGGTGCAACTTTTAAAATTAGTTTTATGGCATCCACTGCTTTCATTTCAGGGGTTGGTCTTCCTGCCATTAAGTACCCAATTATATCTACACACCAATCTGGAAGAGCATCTATCTGAAATAGTGTGGCATCTGGCAAGTCATCTTCTACTCCAGTGGCTTCTTCTCCCGATTTGACACGGGACATGTGATCGGCACTGTAGTGTTGGGCACCTTTGCAGACCACTTTTTTGAAGTTGAATTCTTGAAGCAAGAGGAGCCATCTAGTTATTCTTCCTGTTATACACAGACAGTTCACAAGATAAATCAATGCTTGATGGTTGGTGTAGGAGACAAAATCATCTGCCAATATATAGTATCAAAATTTCTTAACACTATACACCATTGCTAGGGCTTCTCTTTCTATGGTGGTATAGTTGATCCCCACATCATTAAGTTGTCGACTGGCAAAGTAGAATGGGTAGTCTTTCTTATGTTCACCAGGTTGGCAAAACACACTTTCAATTGTATACTTGGAGCAATCAGTATGAACATGAAAATCAATATCCCAATTGGGAGATATATGGGTGTTGTGATTACGCGCCACTTTAAAAGCTCAAAGGATTGGTTGCACTCTTCTGTCCACCATAAGAATTCCACTAATAATTTGGAAAGTGGTTTGGCTATCATGGCATACCACAAGATAAATCTTCTATAATAGCCGACATGTCCCATAAAGACCTGTACACCTTTGGAATTTGTAGGAGGAGGAAATCCCACGATGATTTTGATTTTGTCCAGGTTAGTTGCAATCCCATGTTAAGAAATGATGTGTCCCAAAACAACTCCATAGGTGACCATGAACTGGCATTTTGTTGGATTTAGGGAGATGCCATACTCCCTGCATTTGATTAAAACTGCTTCAAGACATTTGAAGTGGTCTTTTTTGTTAGAGTGGATGCACAAATCATCCAAGAACACCTATAGAAACTTATTCAAAAATGACTTGAAAGTTGTGAACATGACTCTCTGGAATATGGCCGGGGTATTACAAAGGACGAATGTCATGACTCTATAGACAAATATACCCATTTTGTAGAAAATGCTATTTTTGATTGGTCAACAGGAGAAATTTACACTTGGTTATAGCCACTGAAGCCATCCAAGAAGCTGTATATCTCAGATCCTGCCACCTTTTCCAACATTATTTCTATTAAGGGTAGGGGATAGTGATCCCTGATTGTGGCGGCATTCACATTCTTTAAGTTAACGCATATTCTTAGCTTCTTGTTGCGTTTAGGCATGATGACGATGGGCGAAACCGAATCAGTGTGCTCTATCTCATAGATGAATCTGACATCTAGGAGTTTTTCCAGTCTGTCATAGACCATGGTGCCATATTTTGGATTTGTTCAATAAGGTCCACATATCTTAGGGTGGGCACCTTCCCTAATAGGTATTGTGTGTACTGCCACTACAGGTGAAATTCCCTTCATTTCCTTGTATGACCATGCTAGGCAGTCTCAGTATTCCATTAGGAGTGCTTTGAGCTTTTTTTATCTTCTTGTGTAAGCTGTTTTCCAATGAATACTAATTTATCTTCCTCCCCTACAAGGGTGAGGTTTATTGTGCGAGTTTTGGCCGGTCCCTCATAGATTGGAGTCTCTCCAATATTATTGGTTTCTTGCACATTAGATTCTCTTACTGGTCTTGGCATTGCTATGGGGACACTATCACTTATGTAGTTCTTGAAGTATTGGTCTCTTACTAGTGGAATTGCTATGGGGCACTACCACTTGTGTAGTTCGTAAAGTACTTTGGCACCTCTCAAAGATCAGCCTCTGATGGTGTTGAACTAGCTTGACATGTGCTATGGGTATTGGGTGGCATAGTATCTTTAACCAATTCTTGAGGCTCTTGTGGACTTTCTTTTTCTGAAGTCTCATTATCAAGCTTCATCCACACATGTGGCTTATACTTTCGAATCTTCTTATGTTGGGAACTGAGGGGTAACTTCTCCATTGGCAAAGTATTCCCTCGTTTGCTGTGCATACTCCTTCAACTCCATCATGGGACCATTCAAGAGGAGGTGGATCAGATTTTGGGGGAGCTGTCTTGGTAAGATACAACTCGACGATCCTAGTTTGGACGCATTTGAACTCATTGAAGTGTGCGGCCTTGGCTTTGCGGCAATATCCTCCTTCAACTTTCTTGCGAGATCTTCTGCTATTATTCAACTTTAGAGTTTCAACTTTGGGAAGTTCGATTGCCATTAGGGCATGGAGAATAGCTAAGTCATTATCAAAGACATGATCTTCAAATTGAGCATTTTCAGCCTCTGTTTCAAGGTCCCAAGGAAAATCTGAGTCCTTATTATCATGGATAACTTGTTCAGATTCACCATTCTAGTCAAGGTCAACCATAAAGAATGGCACCTCTGGATCAATTAGTTCTTCATGTGTGAGTGGAGGATTTACCTGCATGACCTTAGCATCAATTTGCGAGAAGATGGGATCTAGTGAATGGTAGTTGTCAATGGTCGCCAATGCTTGGATCCAATTATTGACATTGCTTTGTGTATCGTCCGCTATGGCATGCTATTGCAGGGGGGCTGATTTGCTTGAGATCGTCGTTAAAGAGGTTTCATCCAACGCTCTCGGCACAATTGGTTTTATTGCTCCTGTCCCCACATTGACTCTTATTGCGATTTTGGATTGTCAATCTATCAGTTCCCCAATCATGGAGGACTGATGCTTCACGCAACCAAGGATGTCCCAACAAGATTTGATAGGATTTCTTGGGGAGATCCAAGATTGTGAATTGAAGAGAAAAGTGGACTCCTATGACTTTTGTTGACACTCCATTCACTATTCCCAAGGGCTTTGCATGTGAATCATCTGCAAGGCGTATGTTGAAATTAGCCTTTTGCATTGGTGGGAGACCCCATTCTTCATAGAGCTCCTTGGATAGGTCATTCACACCTGCTCCACCATCCACTATGGCTTGGACTTCATCATATTCTTTATGGATCAAAGGCACAGTGATGTTGAGTATGTCATCTCTCTCACCAATCTACACAAGGATATCTTCTATGTCTTCCATAGGTGGAGGTGGATTTGCTACTTCAATCTATCTTTTGAAACTCTAGAGGGTGCGGCACCTTCAAGTTGGCATGGCGGCACATTATGTTGTGGATTTTGTTGCTGGAATAGAGGTTCAAGTACAATGTCAATACTCGGTGGGCCAAGATTGGATCTTGTGCTGCTTCTCAACCTCAAATTGAGCTTGCTCCATTTTCATTGTTGAATTGCCTGAAATCGAGCCTTCTCCACTTCTACATGAGGGTATGGAGCTTCTTTTATTTGAGTCTCGAGAGCTGATGTGGATGAGCTTGGATGCTCATTGCTTGGCGGAGGTAGAGGCACTTGTGCTTTCTTTTGAAGAGGTCATCTTGATTGAATTGGAATATTAGGGCCCTTGGTGGCCTCTTTTTGTTGCTGTCGGGTAATTACATTCACAGGTTGTGATAATATGCTTGCTGGCCCTAGACTTTGATGGTCCACCCCAATAATGCCAATTGGGATGTCAAGCTTAGCCTCGTTGTGGGACCTTATTTTTCATGGGACAATCCATACATGCATGGCCAATGCCACAATCTCTGCCTCTGCATACATATGCAAGTGGCGCAAGGACGCTGATGACAAACCCTTCGCCTACAATGCATGCAAGGACAAGGTAATCTCGAACTGATAGCCAAAAAAGAAGCAGCAAATTACTTTGAGGTGATTAGATTTTTCCTCATAGAGCCTACACGCAAAAATTACTCTTTAGAAAACAGCCAGTGATTAGCTTTTTGGATGCTAGTAAAATGATTTGAGAGAGAAGAATACCTTTAGAAAGCAGTAAAAAGATCCTTCGTACTTCGTGTTCATTCTATTTTATTAACATGCTAACAGCTAGGCTCCACAACCCTCCAAGTATGTGGAAGATGTACGACGGAAGAGTAGCGAGGCTACCACAATGAGGGCACTCCACGATCCGGTGATTCTCTCCACAACCATAGCACTTGATTGGCGCTCAATATTTGTTGGTCCGAACTTGATTCGCATAGACCGGTATTAAACCTTCTACTCCTTCCACATAGTATACTGGGTACTCAGCTTCATACTCGAATTGTGAATCCACTTCCTCGGCTTGAAGTTGTTGTATTGGAACTGTCGGAGGAGCTGGATTTGGAGCTCTTGGATCTTTTCTCCTGAGTCGCCAACGAGGCTTACACAGAACTTCATGCAGTTGTAGGTTGCAAGAGGCCCATGGATCGATTGACAAGCCAATGGATGGGAGGATTCGTGTGCATGAGATGTCATCAAGTGTTCTAGAACTTTTTGAATGAACTACGTCTCCAGGAGCAAGAGTATGAGTGGTTCCATGCCTCAAAGGTATGATGAAGAAAAGAGATTGCACAGTGAGGCCACTAATCTTAAGGGTGACTCAGGTCACTTGCACAAGCTATGTTTGGTAGAGGAAGAGCGAGGAAGCACTGATCAAAGCATCGACTATAGAGGTCGATATGTTTTTCATAAGGACGATTTTGTCTATTTTTGAGATTGGTGATGAACATTTCTACATGGCAAATAAGCCGAGGTATGGGATGCTTTGTCCTCTAAATTGGCTTGGGTGAAAACATTGTAGACGTGCATTGGAACACCAACAACTGCTTGATTTTGTTTTGGTAGCTCTTGGTGGTTTTTGTGTGTTTAACAATACGCAGATGGCTATAGTTCATGGCTTCAATGTTTGTCTAATAGGTTGATTTATGGAGGTCTATGCAACCAAATTGATTCTTTGATATGAAATTGATGCAAGCTTGCTGTCATTGACCATGAATTCATCAGTTTTGGGTAGAAGCGGGTTTAGCAAAGGTACTTCTTGGATACGTTTCCCAAGGAAATGGGGATATCACGAACATCCCCGAGATGCATTGTTTGATCAACCAACTCTTCTAGCTCTCGCAGGATGCCACCAAAGTACCCAAAACATTTTTCAGTATTTAGGATTCATTATTTCCATCGAAGGTATTCGGCCTGACCCAATCAAAGTGAAAGCATTGCAAAATTTTTGTACTTTCAATTTTCATGTTTTGTTCAACGATTTCAACAATGAAATTTCTATCATTGTGTTACGTCCATATGGAGTGAGTGAGAGAGAGAGAGAGAGAGAGAGAGAGAGAGAGAGAGAGAGAGAGAGAGAGAGAGAGAGAGGTGCATTGGTATAAAAGTATTTTTAAAGTAGTTCAAAGTATATTAATTGTGTTCTTATACATATACAATGGAGAGGGATGTTGAGATATCGAGCTCCACTCGAGATATGCCAGGGTGACCGTTGTGTACTTATGTCACCGACTTGTTAGCTGGAGATGCGGTTGGTACACCACCCACGAATAATAGCTGGATGACAGCTATCCTTATCTACACTAGTTCGTGGCTCAGTTCGTGTGCCACCTTAGTTAGTTGAGTTTGGTTTTGAGACCCACATATAGGGTTCTTCTATTTCTTTGTACTAGAGTTCTTTTGGCTTTCACAACTAAGAAGAGGAAAACTGTTTTTAGCCTCCACCTTTGTGTGTATTCCCCCATTGTGCATGTGAGAAAGCCGCAAGTGAGACTCCTTCCCTCTCTCCCACAATCTTCACATGGTATCAGAGCCTTGTTCGTGGTAAAGAGCTCAAGAAAGCAAGCCAAGTTCGTGGTGTCCTGGTAAGAGGACCAGTGTTGCTTTCCTATTTCGAGTTTGGGAGCAAATCTCTGCAGGTAGCACAGCCAGAAGTGCAGGAATGCACTGTTTCAGATTGAGGCACCCTTCGCGGTGTGGTGAGAGCGCAGTATATGCTGCGGGAGTGGGCAAAGCCCTTAGTGACTTTATTTTTCTGATTTGAGGCCGTTTCGGGGCCCGTTTTGAAGGCGGAAGTTCTTCGCAGGCACTCAGAAAAAGGCCCCGTTTTTTGCTGTGCGACCACTGCATGGCTAGTCGCGGTGGAAAGGTGCCGCAGAAATTGCATCGTATGCCTGTGTGCAGAGATATTAGGAGTTGCAAATTCATGCCTATTGCCTATTGATGCAAAATCGTCACTAGGAAGTGACTGTGTGGTGAAATACCACTTTCGTCAGTCTTGCAGATCTGCCCGTGTGAGGCAAAAGCTGTGTTTCTTTGCAGTGACAGAATATTTTGCAGTGTTCTGTAATGGCATCTGATTCTCTTTCACAGATTGTCACTGAAAAGCTTGACAAGAACAACTTCCAGGCATGGAAGTTTAGAATGACGAATTTCTTGATGGGAAAAGGCTATTGGGAATTCATTACAGGAAATGAAGAAGAACCCGTTCTTCCTAATGTTCCCAGTCAACAGGAAATGCAGGCATTCAAAGGATGGCATGAGAGAGCCAGGAAAGTTATGTACTGGCTGTCTATGAGTATTTCGGACTCCATGATTGTGCATATTCAGGATGCAAATACGCCAAAGGAGGCATGCGATACTTTGGCAAAAATGTTAGCACAAATACGCAAGCCATGAAAATGCAACTCAAGCAGGAGTTGCACAATGTGCAGAGGGAAAATTTGAGCATAAATGACTACCACATGAAAGTGAAGAAAATTGCAGATGCACTTGCTTCCATTGGGTCGCCAGTGGATGATGATGATTTGGTTTCTGTGACCTTGAATGGTCTAGGAAATGATTATGCATAGTTCCGGACATCCATTTCCGTCCGTGAAAAATTTCCTGATTTTGAGGAACTGATTGCTCTTCTAATTTCTGAAGAGCAGAGAAATGGGGGTGCATCTTCTTTAGCAGGAACTTCAAAAGAAACTGTCTTCTACTCAAATGCTGGCAGAGGTAGAGGCAGAGGTAGAGGAGGCCGATCTCTGCAGGCCGTGGTAGAAATGCGAATATGCAGCAAACGCAAGAAAACCAGTCCTATGCAGGAGGACGTGGTAACTCTAGAGGCAGGGGGAGCCAAAGAGGCCGTGGTGGATGGCAGAGAAGCCAAAATGTAAACAGCAATGTTGAATGCTACTATTGTGGCAAAATGGGTCATATGGCTAAGGACTGCTACAAAAAGCAGAATGACATTATGAATGGAAAATTGCAGCAAGGCAATTATGCATCTTCTAGCAGGCAGGGTGATGATAGAAATGAGCACCTATTTATGGTGCAGCATATGACCAATTCTATGACAAGTGTAGAAGAACAAAATGATGTGTGGTATGTTGACTCAGGTGCGTCAAACCACATGACAGGTCATGCAGAATGGATGCAAGATGCAAGGAAAATGGAAAAGCCAAGATTTGTGGAGACTGGTGATGATACTGCACATCCTATTGTGCAGATTGGAAAAATTCCTTTGTCTATGCAGGATGGGAAAAAGAAATACTTGTCTGATGTATTTCATGTCCCGAACATCACCAAGAACCTGGTTTCTATTGGTCAGATGGTTGAGCAGGGCTTGCATGTCAGATTTAATTCTCATGGATGCTTTGTTGAGGATATGAAAAATAATGGTCGCTTGATAGCAAAAGGAAAGAAAAAGGGCAGGATGTTTACGTTGGATGCAGACATGCCTGAATTGAGTGCAGCAATGTTTGCACATGGGACCGGTGTAGTTGCAGATATTGATATCTGGCACAAACGCATTGGTCATGTTAATATACAGCGACTTAAATCAATGCAAGCCCAAAATATTGTTGCAGTTCAAGGTTGCAGAAATGCACAAGATTTGTGAAGCCTGTCAATTTGGGAAACAGGCAAGGAAACCTTTTCCTAGGCATGTTCAAGAGAGTAAAAAGCCATTGGAATTAATCCACTCTGATGTGTGGACTACAAAAGCTGCATCTATTGGAGGCTGTCACTATTTTGTCACATTTATTGATGACTTCAGCAGAAAACTGTGGGTGTATTTTATGAAAAAGAAAAGTGAAGTGTTTGGGCACTTCAAAGCTTTCAAAGCTATGGTTGAAAAAGAAACAGGCCTGCAAATAAAATGCCTAAGGTCAGATGGAGGGGGAGAGTACCTCTCAAATGAATTTGCAAGGTTCTTGTAGGAGCATGGTATAAAGCAGCAATATTCATGCAGTCATACCCCACAGCAAAATGGAATTGCAGAAAGAAAAAACAGGCATATTGGAGAGGTATCTCGGGCTATGCTAAATGAAAAAGATCTACCAGATTATTATTGGGCTGAAGCAGTTGCTACAGCAGTCTATATAATGAACAGGACTCCCACTGCAGCAATACATGGCATGACGCCAGAGGAGATGTATACTGGTAGGAAACCAAATATTTCTCATTTGAAGATTTTTGGTTGCATTGCCTATGTCCATGTGCCAGATGAGCTGAGGTCCAAGTTGGATCCAAAAGCTGAGAAGTGCGTCTTTATTGGTTATTCTCTGCAGCAGAAAGGGTATAGATGCTATAACCCTTCTACACGTAAGTTCACAGTGAGCAGAGATGTTGTTTTTGATGAGATGAGCAGCTGGTATAAACCAGTAAATGTGATGATTGATGTAGATGCACAAAATGGTAATGCTGCACAGAATGCACAGCAGCAATCACAAAATATCAGTGGACCTGGAGTGTCCTCTACCAGTGGTTCACATACTTTGCCATGGATAGGCAGATTGAGATCAGGAGAATCCCCTCAAAGCAATGCAGAGAGTGGTACGCAGGTATCACGAAAAGGGAAAGAGAAGGTAGATCAGCCCATGTATGATGTGAATGCAAGTCACTCTTGTGTGGATGGTGAATCCAGTGGCTCAGAACAGAGCATTGATGATGAGTTGGGTATTCCTTCTGTTGTTACACCTGGAGTAAGGAAGACCAGGGATGTTTTGAGAGCACCTGGAAGTGAGCCTATTTTGCGCAGGTCTATCAGGGTTAGGTATCCTGTGGATAGGCTGAAATATGATGGATTTACAGCCATTCACTATGCCTATATGGTCAAAGCGATACAAGAACCAGAACCCACTTCTTTTGAGCAAGCCATGGGAAATGAAAAATGGGAGAAAGCCATGGATGAAGAAATGGATGCCTTGGATGCTAATGCTACATGGGAATTGGTGCCTTTGCCTAAAGGCAAGAATGCAATTGGTTGTAAGTGGGTTTATAAGATCAAGCACAATGCAGATGGTTCTGTGAATAGATACAAGGCAAGATTAGTTGTCAAGGGGTATGCACAGACATATGGCATTGATTATGAAGAAACTTTCAGCCCGGTTGCAAGGATGGCAACCGTAAGAGCAGCCATTGCTATGGCTGCATCAAAGGGATGGTCTTTACATCAGATGGATGTAAAAAATGCCTTCTTGCATGGTGATTTGCAAGAAGAGGTCTTTATGGAGCAGCCAGCAGGTTATGTTCATGCTACTCATCCTGAGTTTGTTTGCAGGTTGAAGAAAGCCTTGTATGGCTTGAAGCAAGCACCTAGAGCATGGTCTGACAAGATAGGACAGTATCTTGTCACTATTGGCTTTCAGATTTCCAAGACCGATTTCTCACTCTATGTGAGAAAAACAGAGAAAGGGATTATGCTGCTGGTCATTTATGTTGATGATTTGATCATCACAGATGATAGTGATGAAGATATCCTTCATGTGAAAATGCTATTGAGGCAGAAGTTTGAGATGAAGGATTTGGGAGAGCTGCGTTATTTCTTGGGCATTGAGGTGATTAGATCACCAAGTGGGATACAGCTCTTGCAGAGGCAGTATGGATTGGACATGCTGTCCAAATATGGGATGACAGGCTGTAAGCCTATTTCAGTTCCTTTGGAGCAGAATGTGAAGCTGAGCACAGATGCAGGTGAGCTTCTGGAAGACCCTACTATGTACAGACGCATAGTAGGAAGTTTGATTTACATGACTATTACCAGGCCAGATTTGAGCTATGCTGTTGGGTTGGTAAGTCAGTTTATGCAGGCTCCAAGGAAACCGCATTTGGATGCGGCTAGACGCATACTCAGGTATGTGAAGTCCACATTGCAGTATGGACTATTTTATGAGGCTGGGGTTCGGATACAGTTGCATGGATACACTGATGCTGATTGGGCTGGTAGTATTTCTGATAGACGATCTACCAGTGGATATGTGTTCTCTTTTGGGAGTGCTGCAGTCACTTGGAGCAGCAAGAAACAGCCTACAGTTGCCTTGTCGAGCACAGAGGCTGAGTACAGGGGTGCAGCAATGGCTGCATGTGAGGTAGCTTGGTTGCATAAGCTACTCTATGATATGCATCAGATGGGCCGGTTGTCATTTATTGTGACAACATGAGTAGTATACATTTGGCAAAGAACCCAGTCTTTCATGCCAGAACAAAGCACATTGAGGTGCATTATCACTATGTGCGGGAGAAGGTTTTACTAGGTCTTATTGATCTAGTTTATGTTAGCACAGAGGATCAGGTAGCTGACATATTCACGAAAGCATTGGGCGCAGAGAAGCTGCGCAAATTCAGAGACCTGCTTGGTGTGCAGGATTTGGGATTGAGCTCGAGGGGGAGTGTTGAGATATCGAGCTCCACTCGAGATATGCCAGGGTGACCGTTGTGTACTTATGTCACCGACTTGTTAGCTGGAGATGCGGTTGGTACACCGCCCACGAGGATGACAGCTATCCTTATTTACACTAGTTCGTGGCTCAGTTAGTATGCCACCTTAGTTAGTTGAGTTTGGTTTTGAGACCCACATATAGGGTTCTTCTATTTCTTTGTACTAGAGTTCTTTTGGCTTTCACAACTAAGAAGAGGAAAACTGTTTTCAGCCTCCACCTTTGTGTGTATTCCCCCATTGTGCATGTGAGAAAGCCGCAAGTGAGACTCCTTCCCTCTCTCCCACAATCTTCACAAGGGAGACATGCACACACACACACACACATGCGCACGCGCACTCGTGCATGTCCCCCCCCCCACACACACATAGGCAGAGAGAAAGAGATGGTGTAAAAGTGTTTTCTCAGAAAAGGCACCATTAAAATTTTAATAATCGTGTTTATATATATATATATATATATAAAGAGGCACAGAGAGAGACACTCCATTGGATTTTTTGTTACTTTCAGACATAGATAAAGAACATGTGAATTGAGAGAAAGAGAGAGAGAGAGAGAGATCTTGAGCGAGAGAGAGGGTGGGAGGCTACCAACCCGTTGTAGACGCGGGTCAAGGTACTCATGTGTTAAATAGATCATGAGCGAGCTCCACATTGGGCTACAATCTAGCAATTTAAGGGAAGTGCTCTCGGCATTGCGTGCCTCTTGTTTATGTCCACACGATCGACGCCCTCCCCCTAAGGAAACAAATTTGCAGGCGGTTGACCAATGTTCCTTGGAGGACATGGGCCCATGTCCCATTCACCAGTGGTAGGCAGACACATTTTTGGCATGAGGCCATGCAATTCATGCATTGCCATGAGGTTTTGCCATGCCATGCAATGCATTCATGTTGACTAGGCACTTGTGAATGTGTGAGTCAAGAATCCAACGTGGATCCTTAACTCATCACCTCAACTCAAATGCACACTCCTCCCCTGTACATCCGTTTGGCATCAGTTGGCTTTCAACTTTTTTGAAATTCGTTGAGGGTGCATGCTCCATTGCCCTAGCGCACCCAGATGAGAGGTTTGTGGGACACACGCGTCCAGTTGGCCATCATCTAAATGTACTTCCCAAGGTAAGTGATCATCGATTCCTCCTATGAAGTATGAGGTTTTTGCTACATGTCCCATCATTTCTTCTCTATTTGTTGTTCCTTCATGCATGTGGATTCATAGAACGCATGCATCGGTGCCTATTGGATCTTATTAAGGTAGTTTGTTCCACTCTCTCTCTCTCTCTCTCTCTCTATCTATCTATCTATCTATGTATCTTTAACTCTCTCTGTGTCTCTCTCTGACGTGAGAACACATGTAATATGCATCTGTGTTAGGAGGAAATTACAGCTATCTACTTTTTCAAAGGCCTCATTCCATGCGATTATGATCACTTGATGTTGATGCAGTGCTTCTTATCGTGGTTGATATTATAATCACCACTATGAGGGCTTAAGATTACACCCACATTGCTTGAGATTACCATCTACACTGTAAGGGCTTGAGATTACATTCATAGTGAGTCAATTTACGTTCATGATTACGGTTATGGTCTTTAGGCCATGGCAAGAGATTACATCCACAAGTGCAGGATCACGGAAGCCATCATGTTTATAAGAAAAGTGTTAAAAAGAGACAAAAGGTTAATTAGCCACCACAATGAGGATTGTTATGTGCTTTAACCATACAATACTATATTAATATTTGTATGTGCACTCAAGATGTTAAAGCCACATAACAATTTTATGTGAAATGATTGTGCCGTGTATACCTCTTAATATCCTATAAGTCCATACACATGGTCTTTCATATACTAATAGGGCACAGCTAGAGGTCAGCATTACATACCTAGACATGATCATTTCCACAATAGGATTTTATTATACAGTATTGTGGTGTCTAGGTATGTGGAAAAAGAAATTGTTATGCGGGTTTAACCATACAATATTGTATCGACAATTGTCATGTGGCTTTAACCATACAATAATATATTAACAAAGAGATATGCTAATATGCTAATAACATCAATGTTCTAATTATCACATGTGTTAATAACATAGATGTGCTAATAACATCTATGTTAATTAGCATACGTCCTGACAATCGATGTGCTAAAATCACACATGTGCTAATAATAGGTGTACTAAATTACAAATGTTCTAATAACATACCCGCTAATAAAGGTATGCTAATTATTACATATAAGACATATGTGCTAATAATAATGTGCTAATAATAATATGCTAATAACACGAATAGGTGTGCTAAATTACAAAGGTGCTAATAATGTATATATGTTAATTATTACATAGGCTAATAACACAGATTGCTAATAACAAATGGGCCCTTATGGGGTACCAATAAAAGATGTGCTAACAAGAGATGTGATAATAACAATATTTTAATTCAAAAAATGTGCTAATAATAGTTGTGCTAAATTATATATATGCTAATTAATAATAGGTGTGCTAAATTATAGATGTGCTAACAACAAGAGATGTTCTAAGAACAAATATGATAATAACATGAATATGCTAATAATATTTATGCTAAATTATAGATATGCTAATAATAGGTGTGATAAATTATAGTTGTGCTAATAACATACCTACTAACTACACAAAACCTACTAATAACTAGAGATGTGTGAACAATAAATGTGCTAATAACAACATGCTAATAATCAAACGTGCTAATAATAGGTGTTCTTAATTTCTAGGTGTGCTAATAACATACCTGCTAACAACATAAATGTGTTATTATGAAATGTGCTAATAATTATAGATGCTATTGACACAGTTGTGCTAATAATAGCGTAGTAAATAATAGATATACTATTAGGAGAGTTTAGACAAGCATGTCTACCTACCTTGGCACCCCTTTAAGAGTGGGGCCTCTATAAGTGCCCTAGATCTAGGTGTGCAAAAAACATGCCCTTTTTCCTTGCATGGAAAGCCAAAGTAGAGAAAAAATAATGACCAAATAGGGCTCTCAGGAGGCCACGATATCCGGCCTCCTAAGAGCCCTATTTGGTCATATGTTTTGCTATTTCTTGAGCCAATGTCCACACACACACACAGGCCTATATATATATATATATATACATACATACATACATACATACACACATGCACGCACGCACGCCCGCACACACACAAAAGACAAAGAGAGAGAGATAGAGAGAGTGGACAAAGAGAGAGAGCGAGAGATGTGTGTGTGAGACAGAGAGAGAGAGAGAGAGAGAGAGAGAGAGAGAGAGAGAGAGAGAGAGAGAGAGAGAGAGAGAGAGAGAGGGAGGGAGGGAGGGAGGGAGGGAGGGAGTAGAGAGACGAGAGAGAGAGAGAGAGAGAGAGAGAGAGAGAGAGAGAGAGAGAGAGAGAGCGAAAGATGAGAGAGAGAGAGAGATAATATATATATATATATATATATATAGATAGATACATATATATACATACATACATACATACATACATACATACATACATACATACATACATACATACATACATATATATATATATATATATATATATATATATATATATATATATACATATATACATATATACATACATACATATATACATACATATACATACATACATATATACATACATATATCTACATACATATATATATATATACACACATATATATACATATATATATATATATATACATATATATATATAGATATATGCATATATATATATATACATATACATATATATATATATATATGTATATGTATATATATGCATATATACATATACATATGTATATATATGCATATATATACATATACATATGTATATATATGCATATATATATATATATATATATATATATATATATATAAAATCTATAATATATATATATATATATATATATATATATAGATCTATGTATATTTATTTATTTATGTATTTTTATGTTTGTGTGTGTGTGTGTTGGCAATAAGACTCATAGGTAATGCTAAACATTTGGGTTAGCACGGGCACGTGATTTGAGTGCATGTGGAGGTAAGTTCTACATGGATCATTGGCAACAATTGGTCCATGCACGAGAAGGAAGTGATTGGTCAGTCTATGCATGAGCAGACACTTGGCAAGTGATGGCGCAATCATCTGACAAGGAAAATTGTAGAAGCGCGGTGATGGCGACTTCTATATCTATGATGATGGCAATAGAGTCCTTCCTCCAAGAGAGTCGGTTTTTGTTGGTCGTCTCTGTAGTACATTGTGTAGTAGTTGCGCATAATGCAGTAGAGGTCTTTGCAGTCATAGTTGATGGTCCATCTCTCTTTCAGTTTGTAAACATAGGAACAAGGCCAGTAGGCATGCGCTATAGTCCAAGAGTCTATTCAAATCTAGAACTTAATAGAAGGTGATTGTTTTCATTTGTGTATCAATTGAAGTCATGATTGCATGCTGCAAAGCTCTAAACCTAACAGTGGTATCAGAGCAGTGTTAGAAGATCTCGTGGGAGGTGTTTCGGTGAGCGTGCAAGATCAGTATAAGTTTGCATGTCAAAGAAGTCTCACAGAGGAGTGTTTTCCTTCAAGCACATAGTTAGGTTCTTCCCTCACCTTTGCCCTTTAATCTATGTGCTCATGGCACCATATCTCAACACCTCCCCTTGGTGCCATGATCCTTTGGCTACTGCAAGGTGGTCAGATGTGAGTTACATTCCATCACCTCCCCTTAGTGCATGCATTGCTACTTAAGGTGGTCAAGTGTGGTTTACATGTCAATACCTCCCATGGGTGCTTTCAAGCTACTCTCAGGTGGTCAGGTTTGATTTACAAATGTGTGGGCTCAAGGTGGCAAGGATGTTTCTTCTCAATACATGTTGTTGATGGCATTCGCATCTTTACTCGATGTAGCTTGATGCATGATGCTTTGTTCTTTCATGTGCCTTAATGCTGTATGTGTGGATGCCATGCTTCGTGCTATGGTCATCTCATGTACTTGTGCTTTCGGCATGCTTATGACAGCGATGTTTGCATTCATGTGTCGCTTTTCCATTTGTTGCAAAGGTCTTACCAATTGATTTCTTTCAATATTGGCAGTGTCTAATTGCATATGATTCTGACTTGATAGATGCGTAGAGGTCGAAAAGACGATCACTTTTCCTTTTTTGGAGCATGTCCAAATTCTTCCTGGATTGGAAGTTATGGCTTGTCGAAGCTTTTGTGAAGAAGAGGGGGTCTTGATGATGTGGCACAGGCATTCACATGCAGAATTCAAATTGTGCTTACAAAGGGACTGTGCTTGGGTGGCACTTAACTTATCCTACCCTAACCATACTTACCCATTTGACCAAAGGTGAACTAACCCTAGTGTGATCACCATCTCAACCAAGGGTGTTTCTAACTAACCCTGGTTAGTTATTATCTGCCACGTGTCACTCTAAGGGAACCTTGGAGAAAGATGAGAAGCGGAGGTGTCACAGCTGCAGCGAAGATGGCATCGAAGCGACGGATTCGACCGGGAAGGCTAGAGAGCACGTAGCAAGGTTGGCACTGCTCGTCGAGCTATGGCATAGACGAAAGCACTCAATGAGCTCGTGGCTGACCTAGGAGCTCGATGCTTGAAGGCGCTGGCTGTCGGTGAGCACTGTGGGGAGCGCCGTTGATGCACGTAGATGGCAGAGGAGCTAAGTAGAGCTACAAAGAGCATAGAAGGCAACCCAACAGTTTCGGCACTCTCTTCTTATTGAAGCTAGTCGTTGCTGGTAGAGGTCGGCTCTGGAGAGGGTGGCCGATGGACATTGATGCTGTTGTGTAACCTCAATCCTCGAGGGCTTCTCCGCATAGTGTTCCACCCGACCACGGATTCCTTTCTCGTGGAGCCTCCTCAACCTTCTTTCTTTTTTTGGCTCCCTCTAGAATCCTCCCTCCTAGCCCAATACCACCCAAGTGGCCATCCCTCATGGTGCCATGTGTCCAAGTGGACCTTACCATTAAACCCCTCTTTAGGTTCAACTAATGCACCCTTCCATTAATTACCTAGGCCTAGGATTTCCCCCTAGACACTATTAGCCACATAGGTAAGTATTGTCAAGCCCTCATGGTTTCCCCGTTACACCGATGTCACGGTATTACAGTTGACGTAACATTCCCTCCCCCTTAAGAATTGTTTACGTCCTCGAAAACAAAATTGGGAAACCTCCTTTGGAGACTACTTACCTTTTCCCATGTTGAACTCTCTTCAGATCTATCTTTCCACTTAACCAGATATTCTTTCCATATAGTATGTCGCGTTCTTTTTTCTTGTGTATCTAAAATTCTTTCTGGTTCATGTGGTAAAGATGCAGGTTCAATAAGTTCAACTAGGACTTTATTTCCAATGAGATTATCATCATCTCCTAATTTTCTTTTTAGCCTACTAACATGAAAAACTGGATGTACTCTACATCCCTTAGGTAAGGCTAATTTGTAAGCAAGTTCTCCAATCCTCTTAAGTATTGTGAATGGTCCACAATACCTAGGAGATAACTTTGGACATTTACCTGTTTTTAGAGATTCTGAAGATTCAGGTACCTTAAGGTAGACTTTCTCATTTACTTCAAACTCCAACTTTCTACAGTGGGGGTTTGCATAACTTTGTGCTCTATCTTGAGCTCTTCTTATGCTATCTTTAGCTAACTTAAGCATTTGATTCATATCCTCAAGAAAGTCTTTGGCCGCTTGAACCTTCTCTTTTTCAAGTCCCACTGTCATTGGGGCTCTAGGTTGAAATCCATACATCATCATGAATGGACTAAAACCTGTAGCTGAATGTTTGGCACTGTTATATGCAAATTCTAATATGGGCAAATACTGTTCCCAATTAGTTTGCCATTTATTTACATATGCTCGAAGCATATCCTCAATGATTTGATTGACCCTTTCAGTTTGACCATCACTCTGTGGATGATCCGCGGTGCTCATATTCAATGAAGTTTCCAACCTCTTAAACACAACCCTCAAAAAATGGCTGTTAAATTTGCTATCCCGGTCACTAACAATACCGGCGGGTAGCCCATACAGTCTATAGATATGCTCCACAAATAGCCTAGCTAATTCTGGAGTTTTAACATCTTCATTGATAGGAATAAAATGAGTCATCTTGGTCAACCGATCCACAATTACCCACACAGAGTTGTGCCCCCTTTGTGTCCTAGGTAGTCCCACAATGAAATCCATGGAGATGCTTTCCCATTTGCTAGATGGAATCTCCAATGGGTGTAGGAGACCTCCTACCTTAAGGCGTTCAGCCTTATTGACCTGGCATTTTTGGCACTTCAATACATAATCTTGGACGTCCTTACCTATATTCCAGGCCAAAAGAATTGTCTTTTTAGAAGTACATATGTCTTCTGAATTCCCGGGTGTCCAGCACTCGGACTATCATGACATTCAAAAAGGATTTGGCGCCTAATGTCATTATCATCCGGGACACATACTCTGCCCTTGTAGAGTAGGTAGCCATCTTCAATAGTATATTTTCTCCACTTGAGTCCTTTATCACCAACCTGTGGTGTGTCGCCATTTCCATGCGACTCCTCAGTGAAAGCCTCTCGATTAGTTGGATCCCTGTTATTAATTGCTTTCCATATTTCAGAGAAGTGAGGATCAAATTCACATTTCCCTTTTAAGGACTCTAGGAAATCATTCTGAAATTGAGTAAAACTCAATTCATTAACAATTGGCATTCGGTTAAGAGAGTCTGCTACCACATTAAACTTCCCTTTCCTATATGTCAATTGTATATCAAACTCTTGCATTAACTCAGCCCATCTAGCTTTTCTACCTTTAAGCTTTGGCTGATTACACATCCATTTAATGCTTTCTTGATCAAAAATGATCTCAAATTTTGCACCATATAAATAGTGCCTCCACTTCTTTAAAGCATAGACTATAGCATATAATTCTTTTTCATATGCCGAGTAATTCCGTTGGGCACGATCTAGCTTTTTGCTTTCAAAAGCTAGTGGTCGACCTTTTTGTATAAGTACTGCCCCAATAGCAAAATCACTAGCATCTGTCTCAACCACGAATGGTTCATTGGGATCCACTACTTTTAAGACAGGAGCTGCCGCTATAGCTACCTTTAATTTTTCAAAACTTCTCTTTTGAGGTTCATCCCATACGAAGGTGCTTCCCTTCCCCTTAAGCTGGTCCGTCATCGGAACAACAATCTTAGCATAGTCTTGGATGAATCTCCTATAGAATCCCGATAAACCTAAGAATATCTGTAATTCTTCTAGATTTGTAGGATATGGCCATTCTAATATGGCCCTTACTTTGTCAGGGTCCATACAAACCCCTTCTTGGGATATTATATGTCCCAAGTATTTCACTTCTTTTGCAAAGAATTCACATTTGGATTCTTTTGCAAAGAGTGAATTATCTCTAAGCAATTGGAACACTTTTTGCAAATGTTCCAAATGTTTTTTTCTGGTTTTACTATAAATAAGGATATCGTCTAGAAATACTACAGCAAATTTTCCTAGATATGGCCTTAAGACACTATTCATAAGTGTCATGGAAGTTGCTGGAGCATTTGTTAATCCAAATGGCATTACTTTAAATTGATAATGCCCATACCTAGTACGAAATGATGTCTTAGGGACATCTTCTTCCCTAATTCGTACTTGATGATATCCTGATCTTAAATCAATTTTAGTAAAGTATTTTGCCCCTTGCAATTGATCAAAGAGCTCATCAATGCGAGGCATAGGATACTTATTTTTTATGGTGATTTTATTTAGTGCTCGGTAATCTATGCATAAACGCATAGTACCATCCTTTTTCTTTACCAGTAAAGTTGGTGTAGACCAAGGTGAACTACTTGTTTGGATTTGGCCCTTCCTAAGATATTCTGTTAACTGTCTTTCGACCTCACGTTCCTCCGTTTGACTAAGCCTATATGGGGGTTTACAAACAGGGGTAGATCCAGGAATTAAATCTATTTTATGGTCTACTTCTCTCTCAGGAGGTAAACCATCAGGTAAGTCAAGTGGAAAAACATCTTCAAATTCAAACATTAAATCATTGAAAGAAGATTTATACTTTTTAACATTATCAAAAACAACATTACTTCTTTCCGATGCAAAAGACATAAAATCACCAATAAAATTAAGTTCACAAAGATATACCTCACATTGTTCTTGGTGTAGTAGTCGTTCCAATTCCATCGAACAAATAAGAGGAGAGTTAGGCACATCATGTTCTCCTTGAATCTGAAAGACTCTACCCTCTTTTTCAAACATTATGGAGTTATTAAGATAACTCCTCTGTAAGCTATGCCCAAGACTATACAGCCATTCTCGACCAAGCACTACATCTGTTCGGTCGAGATGCATGATTTGGAAATCCAAGGCATCCTGATAGCCTTGAATATCCATCTCTACACCATATATCATGGTGTCCCAAACTTTTTTATCACTGCCCTTCGCCAAAGAGACCACATATTTATGGGCACTGGGACTCTTAGGCAATTTTAATTTCTTAACTAATGAGTAGTTTAAGAAATTATGTGTTGCACTATCATCGACCATCACTCTTACTCTTTGCCCCTTAATTTTTCCATGCATCCTCATTAAATCATGAGGACCAAAGGTGGGCTGCCACATTGCCGATGATAGACAGCACATGTGGGTGCTATCCTCATGATAGACCTCTACCTCAATGTACTTTTCAGTACCATTAAGCGGTAACGCTTGCACCGCATGCACTTGTTTTGGTGGGGGTCTATTTGGGGCTTTAGCTCCCGCTGGTTTATTTTTAGGATAGTTCCAAGCAGCATGGTCTTTGCCCAGACATTTGAAGCAAAGATTTTCTTGCTTGGCCCTTTCATAATCCTCTTTTTTCAAGAGAGGATAATTTTGTGTTTGAGGTTTCTTAGGTGGTGCTTGAGGAACCTCCTTCTTAAAGTGTCCCTTCCTTTTCAAATTGGAAAATTTATTGAACTTTGGAACAAAACCTGTTTGCTCCGAAGTTCCAATTTTGAATTTCCCCGTCGTATCATCATATATTTGGGCATACTTAATGGCTTCCTCAAAGGTTTTTGGAGAATTTCTTTTCACCTCAACCTTATAAGTGTCTTTGAGACCTCTCACGAAACCCCTTATCTTTTGAAATTCATCAATTCCCTTCAACTTAAGGACTACCTCCCTATAATTTGCTATGTACTGGACTAGAGTGTTTTTACCCATAGTGCAATTGTCCCAAGCCTCCCATGCTCTTTCTAATTCATTTTCCGGTAAAAACTCTTTTAGGAAGGCCTGTTCAAACTCAGTCCAATATCTAGGAATTTTATCACTCTCCCTGAGGCTCATCCACCATTTATAGGCTTTATTTCCAAGGGAAAGACTTGCTTCCACGACTTGATTTTCAGGAGGTGTATTCCTGAGTCGATGAAAGTCTTGCCATTTTTGCAAGAACGTATTAATCGCATCTTTATTACGCTCCTTTTCTTCCCCATTGAAAATTGGCGGTTTTAAGTCCTTAAGGATGTTCGAGGTTTCTCTAAGTCGAGAGGTAGACCTCTCCACTTGATTAGGAGGAATCGGTGATTTTTCAGTAATAGATACCGATTGAGAATCGGCTATCTTAGTTATAGCTTCAGCTAGGGTTTTTAATGTTTCACTGATAACCCCTAACTGTGTTTCTATATTTTGCATTCGAGTTTCAAGTTTAGTGAATTCCGCATACGGAATTCCATAATCACCATAATCAATATCCTCCATTTCTACATTATCCTCTTGAGTTTCAGTTTGTACCCCCTCATGTATTTCCTCTCTAACTATTGCTTTTCCCTTTCTAGCCCTTTCCTCGGCCTCCCTAATCATACCATTCCTTTCTAGAGTTTTAAAAATGTATATTTTCTAGAAAATGTTAAGCAAAGCACTTTATATCAGATAGAAAAATATGATGCCCACTGGGCCTGGTATTTGTTCGAGGCGTTGGATTCGTCTTGAAAGTCGTGTCACTTTATTCATAATCCTTCAATCTCGCTTCCTCCGTTTCCCTCAATTTAGAACTTTGAACTTCTCGACACCTTCTTCTTCTTTCAATTTGGCGAGGCTAAGGAGTTTTGGAAGAAGAAGAGGGTGAAAAGACTTTGAAAAGAGAGGGGGGCTTAAGACTTTAGAGAGGGGTATAAAAGAAGGAAAGTGAGATGACCTTTGCTAAGGTTTTGAAAACCTTAGACTACGTGGCTTTTTTTTATAAAAATTTTAAATAAAGGTTTTTAAACCTTAGGATGATGTGGCAGTGGCCTCCTTTTTTTTCTCTGTCTCTAGTTGCGCAGGTCGAAAGGAATCACTTGTGTCCTTCTATTCGTCTTTCCCGCTCATCATCATGCTAGTTATATTAGCATCCGTTCCAAGGAAGTGAGTGCCTCCTCTAAGCTCATTATCTCCCAGCCATGCTCCTCTTGTGGATTTGCTACAGATCGTCTATCCGTCAAAGCATTCCGCCTCATAGGCTCCTTCTGTATCACTGCTCTTTCCCTCTATATTCTTCTGTCATGTCCAGCTTATGAGCGACTGCAACTTTTGATTATTCCTCTGAGTAGTAGCAAAATCAACGCTCGCACGGCCCCGTAGACGAGCAGAGTAGTAGTAGAAAGACGATTCGAATTGCAGGGAAGGAGGAAAACAAGGGTCCGTCTGTGAGAATGCAGTCTCGGCGGGCATGGCTTTGGCCAAATCTCTTCCAAGAAGTGCTCTTTAGATGGAAGATGCATTGGAAATTGTGAATGCAACGCGTTGTTTGCAGAGGACTCTCCCAAGAGATGCCGTTCCAATCACAGAGACGGTGGAGATGACGAGGAAATCTCTATGCGTGCGACCCCAAACTGTTGTGCTATTGCGTGCATATCATGAAAGCGCACCCCTTCCTCTTTACAACAAGCTGCAAGTGACTTCGGTGTGTTCAATCAAGGCTGATACTTCGCTGTGCTCTGATACTAATGTGTAACCTCAATCCTCGAGGGCTTCTCCGCATAGTGTTCCACCCGACCACGGATTAGACAAAGTGCGGATCGTACTAGCCTAGTGCACACAAGATTAGCGGAAGAACTAAGGAGGTTCAAAGCACACTAAATAAGACATGAGAGGGAGATAGCAAATCTATATCTCTTACAATGTATATATTCAACAATACATGATAGGCTTCTTATATAGAGAGAGCCTTTAGAATAGTCAAACCATGTGGGATCCTCTCATCCACATCTCTCCTTGTGGATATTTTTGATCCACATCTTCACAGCATGTAGTCCACATCTTAGGGTGGCTACTTTAATACATTCCTTATCACATACCTTTGCCCTTTAATCTATGTGCTCATGGCACCATATCTCAACACAGTGCCACATCATCACTGCATGTGACTCACAGTGACACATCGTCATTGAGCACCATTTGCACTCCTTTTGCCCCTCCACCTAGATCAAGTCATATCTCTTGATCCAGGAAGAATTTGAGGGCGCTCTAAAAAGGAAAGCGCTCATTTTTTTGTGCTCTACGCGCTCGTCACATCACGTGCACATTTCGGTGCAATTTACACTCACATTTGAGCCTCGCCGGCAAAACCACTTCCTTCATGCACATTTACCTCTACATCGACGCATCTGACCCAGCACTTAAAAAGAACAAAAGAAAAGGAATTATTTGCTGTTCTTTCATCGATCGATGGTTGGTTTAGATCTAGATCAGAGTAGACTAGATCGCCATAGAGGGGACGCTTTGAATTTCCCCAAGTTGCCAATCTAAGCCATGCCCGAAATTCTCGACTAGTACCTACTCGGAGTCTACAGTCCATACGCTCACATACGGTTTCACATCATAACATTACTTGAAACCTTACGTTCATCAGTTTAGTGAGCAGACTTCAGAGTTCAGAGGCATTGCAGATTGATTCAGTGGGCAGATAGCATTTGATTTCACACACACATGCCACCATTGTAAAGCCTATTCGGCTATCTCACGGCATCGTCCACATCATTTCAGCCTTGTAAAGCCCCTTGGCTATTCCCGGCATCATTGCCACAAGCCTTGTAATTATACAGATCAGATCTTATATATTGCAGTTCATATTCAGAGTTCATATTCAGTGTAGTTGTAGTTGATTCATACAAAGATCTTCACGACACTTTTGAGTACATTTCTTACACCATGTTGACTAGCAACCTCAATCTGGAGGCATCTACTAAGTTAGACAACTCCAATTACGGTACATGGAAATACCAAATGGAGACCATTCTTGTGCTTCAGGACAAATGGGAGTATGTCAATGGGTCTACACCTAGACCATTGGACAATCCAGCCACCAGTAGCTCTACTCCATCTGTTGTCATAGCACCAGCAACGGAATCTACATCGGGATCTACATCTACACAAACAGTTTTCGCACCAGTAGCAGATCCTGCCATTGCCCGAGCTCAAGCAGAATGGGATAAGAAAGACAAGTATGCCTATCACCTGATCAAGCAGAATGTGCAAGATGTCATGCTAGGACAGCTCAACACAGTCAAGACATCAAAAGAAGCATGGGATATGTTCGCAGCTCTCTACGAGTCCAAGAACACATCCAAGATTCTCAGCTTGAGAAATCAGATCAACCAGAGTTTCCGCAACAGAAGTGAAACCGGTCATGCTTATGTACTCCGCATCAAAGACTACAACAATCAACTTGCAGCAGCAGGAGAGACTATGAACCCCACAGAAATGGTTCAAGTAATCCTGAATGGACTAGGAGAGGGATATGAGAATCTAGTCCAGAGTAGTGCCATCCAACGGCAAATTCCAACACTGGAAGAACTTCAATCAGTTCTACTTGGTGAAGAACTCAGGACTCAGGCCATTCAAGCATGTAAAGGTCATTCTAATGATCAGGCATTCACAGCTTCAGACAGAAGCAGAGGCAAAGGCAAAGGCAGAGGTAAATCATACCAGAAAAGTGGTCATCATCATCAGCAACAAAATCAAACTCAGAATCAACATCAGCATCAGCATCATCCTCAGCAACATCAAAATCAGCAAAGAGGAAATCATTCCAACCGAGGAAGATTTCAAGGATAAGGGAAGCATCCACCAATGTGTCAAACATCTAGTGCAACTACTGTCACAAGTTTGGACACTATGAAAGAGATTGCCACAAGAAGCAGTACGACCAAGGCGGTAAATCCAACAGTAATCGAGGGGTTTCTCGAGGCAGAGGAAATCATTGTGGTGGACATTCTAGTCACAATCATTTTGCAAATGAACATGGACATATGTTTCTTGCAAGCGAGGAATTGCATCAGACTGATACAGTGTACCTAGACGTGTACCTAGACACTGATTTTAATCCCAAAGAGGATTTCAGCTATCAAGTCGACCAAGTGGAACAGGATCCTTGGTACATCGACAGTGGTGCATCATCTCATATGACAAATCATCAAGAATGGTTCACAGAAATGAAGCCATTAGAAGGACAGAAGAATGTCATCTACACAGCAGACAATACACCAAATCCAGTTCAAGGGACAGGTGTTATCCCTATGAACAATTTCACTGGTACAAAAGGATTAGTCAAAGATGTGCTCTATGTTCCGAAGCTCAGCAAGAACCTTTTGTCAGCAGGTCAAATGACGGAACACAATTACAAAGTCATCTTTGACGATGATGAATGCACTATCAGAGACAAATCCAAAAGATGTCAGCTAGTAGCAAAAGGTGTCAAGGAAGGATGCTTATACAGAATACTAGCTATAGTACCAGATAAGCATGCCATGTCAGCTCAAATGCAACAGATGCCACTATCTGCAAAATGGCACAAAAGATATGGTCACGTCAGCTTCAAGTACTTGTTAGATCTCAGGAATCAGAATATGGCAATTGGGATCACGGCATTTGAAGACAAGAAGCAATAGCTATAGCAAACTATTTGCTTAATCAGCTTCCTACCAAACCGATACAAGGTATGACTCCTTATGAAGCATTCACTGGTGGACACAAGCCACGCATTGGGAATCTCCGCATATTTGGTTACATAGCATATGCCCACATACATGATGATCATCACAGGAAATTGGATGCGAAGTCACGCAAATGCATCATGGTTGGTTATAGTGAAGAAAGCAAAGCATACAAATTGTATGATCCCATCAACCGCAAAGTCATTATCTCCAGAGATGTAATCTTTGATGAGGAATCAGAATGGAAAACCTCACCTACACAGGAGATAGAAGCATCGAATTCACAGTCATCTACAGAACAGGTTGATGAAGAAGAGCAAGAATTGCTAGCAACAACCCAAGCAGAGCCATTGCAGCTCAGACGGTCTACTAGGGAAAGCAGACCACCAACCAGATTGACATATGCTCAGAAAGGCAAAGCAATTTAGGTGGAAACCACCAACTATGCTCTTATGACTACCATCATGGCTACAGAAGAGCCAGTGTACTTCGAAGATGCAGTAGACAAGCCAGAATGGCAAACTGCTATGAATGAAGAAATGGATGCTTTGTATAAGAATAATACTTGGGAATTATGCGACCTTCCACCAGGAAAGAAGGCCATAGCAAACAAATGGGTATACAAAGTGAAGTACAATCTAGATGGCAGCATTCAGAGATACAAAGCCAGATTAGTTGCAAAAGGATTTGCACAACAATGTGGTCAAGACTATGATGAGACTTATGCTCCAGTAGCAAAGATGGATTCCATACGGTTCTTGATATCACTAGCGACACTCAGCAAATGGAATGTGTATCAGCTCAATGTCAAGAATGCATTTCTCAATGGTTATCTAGACGAGGAAGTCTACATGCAACAACTAGCACGTTATGTTGAACCAAGAAAGGAGAATAAGGTTTGCCATCTCAAGAAAAGTCTCTACGGCTTAAAACAAGCACCCAGAAGTTGGTATAGCAGAATCGACAAATATTTTGCTGATCTGGGATACATGAAATCCAATGTAGATCATACTCTCTACTACAAAGTTCAAGGGGAATACATTACTATTGCACTTTTGTACGTAGATGATCTGATTGTGACAGGAAGCAAGGATGGCTTCATTAGAAAATTGAAACAAGACTTATCTGCAGAGTTCGACATGAAAGATCTTGGACTGAGATGCACTATTGTCTTGGAATTGAGTTCTAGAGAGATTCGGATAGCACATTCATGAGTCAGCTCAAGTATGTTGACAATCTCCTGAAGAAGTTTCATATGGCAGATTGCAAGATTGCAGCCACTCCCATGGAACAGAGTTTGAAACTTACTAAAGATTCAAAAAAGCCTACAGTCAATGACAGATACTATAGGCAGCTCATTGGATCTCTTATATATCTGACAATCACACGGCCAGATATTTGTTATGCAGTAAGCTCACTAGCACAGTTTATGGCAAATCCAAAACAGTCTCATTGGAATGTAGCCAAAAGAGTCTTGAGATACATAAGAGGTACAAGACAGTTTGGGATAGAATACAGAGGAAGTCATCCACGGTTGCATGGATATTGTGACAGTGACTATGCTGGAGATCATGAGACCAGGAGATCGACACAGGGATATGCATTTTTCCTTGGTCAAGGTGCTATATCATGGTTGTCAAACAAACAACCAACTGTTTCTTTGTCTTCGACTGAAGCAGAATATAGGGCACTCACTACAGGTGCATGTGAGGCTATATGGCTCAGAAGACTATTGTCAGAAACAGATTACTTTGATGAGTCAAAGCCAACAACAATATACTGTGATAATCAATCGGCTCAAGCATTGGCCAAAAATCCAGTATATCACTCCAGGACAAAGCACATTGATGTCAAAGAGCACTTCATCAGAGAAAGAGTGTTACTTGGTGACATCACACTGCAGCATTGTGATAGCAAAGAAAATGTTGCAGACATCTTTACCAAACCACTATGTAAAGAGCTATTCGAGAAACACTGACTAGCTCTTGGTTTGATGCAGAGGAAGGACATTTCCATTAAAGGGGTGTGATGGAATGTAATGCTCAGTCCTTCTTCGATTCCCCAGAATCATCATCTTGAGGGAAGGCCTACTTCATGATGTTGATCTTGAGGGAAGGTGTTGAGAGTTCACGCTCAACATCATGTGATCATGTGTGCATAGCACCATCACGTGATCATATGTGCATAGCACTAACCTTATAGAGTGCTATAAAGGAAAGGGTTAGATCCCCTAACCCTAACCCTAAAAGGGTTTGTATATATTCTATTTTTTCAACTAAATCTAGTGTACAGCTAGTCATTTGTGGTGTGCTCTCTAGCTGTGCCCTCTCTCCTCATCTCCACTCTTCTCCTCTCCCCTCTTCATATTTTGTCAGCTTTTGCATGTCACCTCCCTACACCCACACCCTCCCTTTCAAGACTATTATGCCTCCTTCCTCATCTTGCTTTGCTTTATCCTCTACCATCCAAATATTAATCTGACTTTTTCTCCAAACTCACAATCATGAGAAACTTTAGATCATAAGACTTCAGCTTTATGCAAAGGCCATATTCCATCCCATCGTTCTATCTATGATGCACAGAAAATGTCAATCTTGTAGCACATGATTTCCTAAGCTATGTGTAGACATTGTCAATTATGGATTCAATCCAAAGCAATGCATTAGACTCCCATTTCAAAATGCTGACAAGCCCATGGGTTTGGGTACCTGCTTTTAGCAACCTCTCTATGTCCTCTAGAACCTTGCTCTTCAAATTATGCAACCTATCTATTCTCTCTATTGTGCCCCCCCCTTCTCTCTCTCTCTCTCTCTCTCTCTCTCTCTCTCTCCTGCTGTTGTGCTTGCTATTTATGTACTAGCAACTACTCTCTAAGCACCTTTGTTAACTCAGCACACTTGTGCTTAGAGATGTAACCTTCCAACTCACAATAAAGGCCATACAAAAGTTTTCAAACCGTGTACACTATCTACATATGCACAATCCACGTGTTAGCTTGTGGTGTATAACATATAGTGCATGATACAAAATGGTACACAATCCATGTGTTAATATAACTTGTGGTGTAGAACGTATACTGCATGATACAAAATGCATGCAAAAAAGAAGAGACAAACTCCCCCTTTGACAGAGTCCAGAAACCTGACTTCAAGAGTAGTCCCATCTAGACCTGTGCCTTGTGAGTGAAAAAACCATCAACCACTCCCTTTGCTTGGCCCTGGGCGGTGCATAGGAGAAGAGAGGAGAATTACATGTCAAGTACAAAACCAGGAAAAAATGGCCCAATGAGATTCTTATGTAGGTAGAATGGTAGGAACTCATCATTTATCGGTAGTATTAGATTTATTGTGTTGATGATAAGGTGCCATTATTGGTGGCAAAGGTAATGTTATGAATGGTACTAAATGTCATACCACTAGTAATAATGATACTAGTAGAAGTTTAGTCTTCCACCATCTTTCAGCTTGCCAATGGTAGTACTGATCTATTGGCAACAATGGCCTATTTACTAGTAGTAAAATTACACATAAATGCAATGTTTGCAAAACTATTGAGGACAATATATCGATTCTTGTTTTTTCAACTAGGAAGGTTTTCCTATCATCATGTGTAGCATTTCATGTAATAGATATTCACGCATGTAATTCACACAATGTTTGTACAAAGGGACAATTTGCCAGTGATAACATATTCACATAATCACATGGATCTTGATTCTTCAATCATCAAATGAAGAGTCTGGTAACTAGGGATGCCTCAAGCATAATTCGACCAATGCTGTGTTGGACCATTTCTTGAACTTTGTAGGAATGACCTTCCACACTTTTAGTTAGTCCCTACTCCAAATGTGCCAAAGTACAAGAGAAATCATAAGAGGGATGATGGTTATGATGAGGTTGGATTTAGCAATTTATTGCCCACCTCATGCTTTTTCCCTTTCCTATCCTCCTAACTCTTCAATTTTCTTAACAAGCCTATGTGAGGTTTAAATATGGGTGTTCAACTGTATAGATTGGTTGTGGTTGACATAGTCTCACTTTGATAGCCCTTCTCAAAGGTTTCCAATGGATTGAATCTCTAGAAGTCACATGTGCTAATATCATATCTCCAAATATGTACCAATCAAAGTCTATCCAAAATCAAATCTCTAGAAAATCTTGGGTCGACACTTCCACCGTTCACATCATGCTTTACATTGGGTTTGAGGTCTAGCTTCGCGTGACTCTTCCCATCTTTTTTGGACCATGAATCCTTTGGTCAAAGCCTTGAAATATCATGTGAAATTCTTTGAGAGTTTTTAAATTCCAACTACTATGTGGCACAAGATGTCCACAATAGCAAGTGTGAAACTTCTATTGTTACACACCTAGAGTTGGAAAAGTTTCCATCTCACTCTAGTCTTCTAATTCAAATTGAACAACCAAAAGGGAGAAATGCCTCTTCAATGTAGGTGAGGGCCTAAGGAGAAATAAAGAGAGCCAAGCTCAGTACTCACCTAGCCTCGACACTTCATGATGCCAAGACCCAAAAAACTAGGATTCATAGTCTTGTTGACACCTATTGATCGATGAGTTTAATTGGCTTCCAAGACTTTCCAAGGAAAATGACCTAAGTATGCTAGTGTTAAATCTAAATTCCTATTCCATTTATATAATCAAATTAGCTATGTTGAAAAAAGAAAATGAGCCGACAATGCACGCACGTGTAAATTCATTCACATTAAAAATTAAACTTTAACAATCAACACATGAAGGAAAGCCACTGAAGATTCAAATTATTGATACAAAAATTGTGTTCATTAGAATTTGTCAATACAAGTGGATAGTACCACCTACAAGGTTAATCTATAGAGGATGAGACTGTTTGAGTATCCCCCCCCTTTTGCACTCTCCCTTCCTAGATTCTTGCTTCAACCATCTCTAGTATCCACTCTAATTTTCCTATACAAAAACCCTAGTATACAATGTGTGTCAAATTATGAATAGTACACTTTATGTAATTGTTGGCTCTTTCCCACCATGGCTTCCGCAGGAAGAGTAGGGTGTTTAGGGTATGTAGGGTTCAGAGGCTTTTTGTCACCTATAGATATATCGGTGTCGTCGTTTGTAGTATAAGTGTAGTTTAGGGCCTCGGACCATATTTCGGTGGGAGACTTAGGTTGCTTAAGTGTGGGAAGCAAACATCGCACATGCTTGTATGAAAGGAACGTGCATCATCATGGTTGGGGTAATGAAGGCTTTTGCCTTCATTGGGGGTTGAAAGGTTTAGAAAGAGTTTAAGGGTTAGAGGGAGGCTTAGGGTTCAGAATGGGTTTCAAGGTTTAGAAGGGCTTTCAGGGTTAGAAGGAGAATCCAAGGTTCATATTAGAGTACATGGTGGAGAACTCATCTTCCTCATAGATCATGGAGGTCAAGGGTTGAGGAACTAGACTAAGAGAGTAAGGGTTTAGGGGGAGCATATGAGGGGGAGAGGAAGAAGGTGTAAGAGCATGGGGGTGGGGGAGAGAGAGGAGAAGGGGGGAGGAGAGGGAGAGGAGGAGGTGCACTGTCGGAGGAGAGGGAGAGAAGGAGGCAAGGTTGGAGGAGAGGGGAGTAGGAGGCAAGGTAAGGACATGCTTTTGGACGTGGAGTGCAAGGGAGCATGGATACTTGGAGACAATTCATGGAACATCAAAGTAGAACTCAACACAATGCCCCAAAGAGTGTGGGCTTCATTCCATTATGGGGTATAGAAGTTGGATGTTGCATGTAGGACTTGCATGTTGGATTCCTAAGAGGGATTATTCCTAGCCTTATGCAAGTACAAGCCGAGCTTTGCCACTACTCTACACACACATTCTATGCTACTTAAATCCATGTTGTCATAGAGTCAACATATTCCCAGATCCATTTTATTACCCATACTCAAATTATGGCTTATTGTGATCACGGAGTTGGGATAGCACGTAACCCAATGGATGTGGAACTTGTGGCATGCCAATCGATCCTACTGTAATGCCCTTGCACCATACAACTTTTGCTATGTTTCCAGGAAGCCTGTATCCACCATTTGTTCGAATAGAGATATGTGGTGTGCTTCAAAGAAGATGGCTCTTTGATAGAGTCTTCTTGTAGTTTGAGCATCGATCTATCCATTGGGATTGAAATTGAGAGTAGGAAAATGGCATTTGATGTTAGATATCAATGCTCCACTCTCATATAACTACGCGGGAACTAGCTAACTCTACTTGTAAGCCCCCCATATGAGGAGAAGGCATTTGAGTAGCTCGGTTATCCGGTAGGTCTTGGTTTGGACACCAGATGGGGGCCATGTGTGGCTTGATGGCTGGACGGCTTCAGATAGAGTTGGTACACTGCCAAGTAGGCTACATGCAAGTGCGGGAAGGTGTCCCATGACTGACCGCACTGAGGGTAGACAGAGCATTTCCTGGGGCAGCCCACTCTCGGGTTGCGGGGCCCGTTTGGAGTCCCAGATGATCCCAGATGGTTGTGGGCCGAACGGCAACCATAGGTTAGTTGCTCTATTTTACGCCACGGTTCTATTGTGTGGTCGGTGGCCTATTTCGAGACCGACCCCCAGTCGACCTTTTTGGGCGGACTGGGTCGGTCACCCAATTGGGTCCAACCAACTATGACTAGCGGCTATATAGGAGCAAGCCCATGAAGCCCATTTCATTACTTGCTACAACAACCCTGATTCCTTAGCATCCAACCTCCGTCCTCTACTGTTTCTAGCTTGCCATTGAAGCTTCTTTCATAGGAGCGCACGGTTGGGAGGCAGCGCCATCTATTGCATCAGTTCTATAGTAATCAAAATTTTGATTCTCCATACTATCTGTTTTTCTCTCTTGCGTACGAGATCCTGTTATCTGTTGAGCATAGACGTTGTATTATTTTCTTACATTTGATGTGGTTGGGGACCTCCAAGGTTTTGCAAAAGATAGCATTTTGTCGAAGGATGTGTTCAATGTTTCCTTGCATTATTGTCTCATGCTGTTGAAGTGCTCGGATGAGCGTGCCTTGGATGTTGCATTCTACACCAGATATGGCTCGATCATTAGCCAATTAATGGTGCAATCCTCACCCAAAGTGTGTATGTTGGCCTCCCATCTGTGCCATCGTGGAACTTCATAAAACTTGGGATGGGTTTTGAGACATGGAGGTGCACGAAGATATTATTTCAAGAAGATTACATCAAAGAGCTTGGGGTGGTGCCAATTAGGCTGGGGATCCAACTTACAGATTCAAGCTTCAACAATTTGGTGCTGACGAATGCCAATACGGAAGTTGTTCAGGGTCCATCCACCTTGAGTTTTCATATCAGAATATTTGTTCCAGAAATCCTTGATGGGGTTACTGGAAATTGTTATTACATCAAAATCATACCCATCATTAGAATTTGGCATGGGAGTGCAACTCAGATTATCTGGAGCTTGATATTCAAAATTAAATATTGGGTCCATTTCTACTGATGGCAGCACAAGTAGTGTCGAAGGTGATGGCGGGGCATGGAGAGAATTTGGGAACATGGGGGAGTAATATGGAAGAGTATTAGGTGTGGGAGGGGAATCGGAGGGGAGGGAGGGAAGAACTGGGCAAATGGTTTGAGCAGCTTGGTAATCCTTGGGGGTAGGATTAGCAAGGGAAGGGAAGAAGTTAGGTGTGAGGGGCTGGTAGGTTTGCAACTGTTGGATGAGTTGAAAGTGGTGAGAGGCATGAGCAAAGAGATAATGAGGGGACGATTAGTAAGGGAAGGGAAGAAGTTAGGTGTGAGGGGCCGGTAAGTTTGCGATTGTTGGGTGAGTTGAAAGTGGTGAGAGGCATGAAGGGAGTAGATATTTGGCTGGAGCTCATCAGGGAAGGTTAAGAGAGTGGTAGCAGCAGCAAGGGTACTTAGTGAGGGTATAAGATTGGCATCAATAGTCGTTAGATATGGCAAGTTAGATGTGAGATAGGCCATGTCATCCTCCTACACTTCTTTTTGTTAGTGAGATGGGATCATCAGTTGCAAGGGTGGGATGTTGGTTATGTCATGCATTGTAGATAATAGTGATGTCTTGAGGGGAGGACTACCCATGAGGCATACATATGGGATGAAAGCATCCATCCTGAGTGCGGTTATCCTAGGATGTGTGGATAGGCATAATATATTTTTTTCATCTTTGAACAAGTCTTAGAAAATTTCGTGCAAAGTTTTTGCCCCTATGGAACGTTCCCATTTGATGTTTGGACGAGAAGATATGAGCTTGAGTTGGAGTTGTTTCCATTGGATAAGCACTCATGCTCTGAGATGATATTTTTCTTGTAGAGCAGCCACAAGCTCTTAGTACACCACCGTCGTGCGCTGTAGTGGGACTTCATTTGTGGTGTCTTCCATTGCCTCATTGCTTTGCACTAGCAATTGGAGTTCAAGCTTTGATATGGCTATCTTTTGGGATTGCATCTCATCCATGTTTTCATTATACTTATGGCAGATGGATGTATATGCATCCTTAAGAGCTTTCATTTGCAAGGTGACTTGTGCTTGTTGAGGAATGATTTCATTGGTATTGGACCATTGGTCCAAGACTTGTGCTTGCTCAGTGCTTGCCTTTATAGTGGTTGCAAGTTGGTCCTTTAGTATTTGGCATTCATTTGGCTTTGGTGGAGGTTGGAAGTCACATCTCGCACTGCCTTCTCTTGAGCTTGGAGAGCTTGGTTCATGAGCACTTCTTCAACCTCTTTCTCATCTATTTGGGCCTGGAGTGCCGTGGCCTCTGTGGTGATTTCATGGAATTGGTCTTGGATGTCTGCTACAGTTTGTTTTTTCATTTCTCAGGCATGCTCCTCCTTGGACAGGCTAGTGAATAGTTCTAACATTTGAAGCATTTGGTTGGCTTGATGATGGAGGTAGACAATGATGAGGATTGGTTAAATTGTTGATAAAATTGGTGCCCATGTAGCCATCCTGATGATTCTGTAGTAGTTGGCTCCAATGGTAAGTTAGCCACTTGGGTAGAGTAGTCGTATTGTTGATTTGGCATTTGGCACTAGATCTCCTAGTGGCTCATTGACTGGCATGATGTTGACGATTAGTGCTGGTGCCAATGTAGCCTCAGGCTCTTATTGCTACTGTTGAGATGGATATATATTGGTTGCAACTGTGTGCCAAGATGTAGCACCTTGTGGCGCAATTCCTCATTTCCTACCTTCATAATAGGCATTTCTTTCGAGGTATCTGCATTTGCCAATGTGATAGTAGGAGAAGGTGGTGATGGATCCCACACTGGTGATACGGGGATATTCAGATCCTCAATAGGTTTTAGCAATTGGGGTAGAGTCATTTATTTTTCTTGTATCTCCTTATTGATTATTATGGCCAATAAGTGAGGAATATTGCATTTTTGGCCAGATAAACCATCGAGTTTCTTTGTGAAGAATATGACCAAATGTTGGATCTCTAGTCTTGCTTTATTAGCTGCCTACTATGCAAAATAAATGTGCGGAGTGGGAGGTATCGATTCTTGCTGCACTTGACCCCCAAGATTGTTGATAGGAATGTTGTTGCTTCCTTGAGTCGAGGGTTGATGATTGTGCAAAGTAATATCATCTCCCTATGGAAATTGTGCCCTTGGCGAGCGAGGAGAGGCTATATTTCAAGAAATTTGGCATCGGCAGGACTTGTGGGGTATTTTGCACCTTGAGTTGGGAGTGATAAGGCCCTTTGAATCATTGTACTACCAAGTATAATATTTAGTTGACTCTAATTTACAGTGATGGTGCCATACTTGCCAATCTGTGCATCGATGGAGTGGTAAGAATGGAGAAATTTTCTGATGTATGTGGTTATTGTAGGACTGCCCTCCAAGGATTGTAGGTGCTCAAAAAAATTTCCAATGCCCTTTTTCTCTAAGAAAGATTTTGCTTCATTGGCAAATGCATAAGTTGATGGAGGTGGCCACACAAGCTCCAAGGACTGGGCCTCGTCAATGGTCATGTAGGCCGGTGGTGATGACTGGGGTAGCATTTGTACCTCTTCTATATCCATGTCATGCATAGAATACTCATTGGAGCTATCACTTTGAACCACAAATGCCTGTGGTTGCCTTGGTTAAGAGGAGGTAAATGGCTACAAACTCTGAATGGGTTCTCGTGGTGGCTGAGGCTGTTCGCTATTTCTTCGAATCCTCTTTAGCGGAGGCAATGTTTCTAAACCTGCATCCATTTTGATAGGGTGTACCATTGATCATTAGATTAGTTGGTATGCAGGTATGACAGTGTTTTGTGTATAGTGTGAGAGATGTGATTTTAGCACATGCTTTGAGAGTGTGGAATGGAAGTGTGCAGCACAATTATTGATGCAATCTGCTATGTGTCTAAGCAAAAGTGTGTGAGTGCATGTGACCTAATAACTAGGTAGGGACTAGCTATATGATTTTTATTTTTTTTGCTGGGATTTCATAGGGCAGCTAGGACTCAGCCATCACCTCTGAGCGCTAGGTTGAAATCGATTGATGCTACCTATATGTGGTGCAAACTTGATGTACATATGCAAGTAAGTGTTCATGATACAGTCTAATACTATGGAACACTTGGGGCTCCCAAATCTTCATTATTGTCAGGGATGGCTTGCGTGTTGATGTAGTAGTGGTTCAGTTGGCTCCCGTTCATTATTATGTTGAATTGGACTCCATCCAATGTTTCCAATAGCACAGCTCCGATGGGATTCATCTTTTTGACTCTATAAGGTCCTTGACCTAGCTATTCTAGTTTGCCCTTGTGGACTTGCGCATTGTAGAGTAGAACTACGTCACCTTTATGAGAACCTAAGTGAAACAAAAAATGGTGAGAGGAAGAGAGCACACAAGAGAGAGTGGACACTTGTTTGGTGGGTGCAGAACACCCTAATCTTCTATGTCATCCATATATGTGTGTGTGTGTGTGCATTTGAGTATTGTACATAACTAGGGTTAAGGTACATTGGCCTTTAACTCCCAAAACCTCCCACTTAAAGGCCAATGCTCCTTTAAGGGAGAACAACCAATGTCCAATGCCCATTAATACATGACAATACTCAAACCGTTGAGCAGGTAGACTCTTCATTAGCATATGTGCAAGGTTATAATTTGTATGAACCTTGACAAGCTCCATGCACTTGTCCTCAAGTACCTCCTTGATGAAATGGTACCCGACTTCAATGTGTTTTGTCTTTGCCTAAAAGATCGGATTCCATGCTTGCTGAATAGCACTCATGGAATCACTATGCAATGTCAATACACCTATATGAATCCCCAAATCTCCCACTAGACCATCAAGACATATAGCCTCCTTGCAACCCTCTGTGGCTGCAACATACTCGGCCTCTATGTGGTAGACAAAGCAATGCACTTTTGTGCGTGATACATCCACGATACTACACCACCTACAAAGATGAACACATAACCAGAAGTGGATCTCCTGCTATCCACATGCCTTGCATAGTCTAAATCTGTGTATCGAAGTACACACATCTCTCCTTTGCCAAAGCAGATGCACATCTCCTTGGTACCCTTCATGTACCTCATGATGCACTTAACTACCTCCGAATGCCTCTTTCCTAGATTAGCCATATACCGGCTAACTACTCCCATTGCAAATGCAACGTTCGGTCTAGTAGCTATCATAGCATACATAATCTTGACTCCCAACCGCTGATGCATAAGGAACCTTGGCCATCATGGACATGTCCTCATCTAATTTGGGACTATTTGCCTGACTCAGTTTCACAAATGGAGGCAATGGATCACTTACTACCTTCCCCCCCTCCATATTAAATCATTGCAATACTTTTGTAACATACTCCTTCTGTGAAAACCAAAGGACTTTCCTACTCCGGTCATGTGTGATGCCCATACCAAGAATATGACCTACAAGTCCCAAATCCTTCATGTCAAAGGCCTCATGCAACTTGGCCTTCAATGCACCCAGCTCATAATCATTCTTGCTAGCCAATAGCAAATCATCCACATAAAGTTCCAGGATTATCAGGCTATTATCTCGTTAGCCCTTTTAGTGTAAAGGCAGTGATCAATCTCACTTCTTCTGAAACCTTGGGATCAAATGAAATCATCAAACTTTTGATATCATTCTCTAGGCACTTGCTTAAGGCCATAGAGACTCTTTTTCAGCTTGTAAACCAAATGTTCTTTGCCCTTTTATTCAAAGCCTTCCGGCTCTACCATGTAAATTTCCTCATGTAGATTCCCATGCAAGAAAGCTGTCTTGATATCCATCTGCATAAGTCCATATCCTCTGCTACCACAAGTCCAAGTACGCATCTAAGTGTGGTCATCTTCATAACCAAAGAGAAGATCTCCACACCCTTGTCTTGCTTGAATCCTTTAGCAACCAAACAGGCGTTGTAATTAGGCACATCATTACTTGTGACCTTCATCGTGTAGGCCCATTTACATGGCAATGCTTTCTTTCCATGTGGCAAAGAAACCAAGTCCCAAGTCTTATTTTTCATGAGTAATACTTTCCCACTTGCTAGATGGAATCTCCAATGGATGTAGGAGACCTCCTACCTTAAGGCATTCAGCCTCATTGACTTGGCATCTTTGGCATTTCAATACATAATCTTGGATGCCCTTATCTATTCCAAGCCAAAAGAATTGCCTCTTAAGAAATGCATACATCTTTTGAATTCACGGGTTTCTAGCACTCAGACTATCATGACACTTGAAAAGAATTGGTGCCTAATGTCATTATTATCCAAGACACATACTCTACCCTTGTAGATTATTTCTTACTACTTTGTTTGTGAAGTAGTCTATGGCCACAATGATTTAGCGTACTTGTGTTCCCTTTGCGGCTAGATGTATGGGTCCCATGAAGTCAATCCCCCATTTTTCAAATGGTTGTTGAGTGGTAACTGTTGTTAGGGGGTTGAAATCCTTGTGTTGGGGTTTGATGGTTCTTTGACATACATCACATCTTTTGGCATAGTTGTAAGCATTTTCCCAAACGGTTGGCCACCAATATCCTGCTAAGAGGATTTTTCTTGATGTTGTTTCTCTTGCAATGCCTTCATGTGCTTCACAGATGATGAGTGGGATTTCATGTGGCATGATGCATCTACATAGGATGTGATCTTTTCCCATTTTATAGAGTTGGCCGACTATGAGTTGATAGGGTGCAAATTTGATTATGAGTTTTCTGACTTCAACTGGTCGCAATTCTGATGGGTTTCTACCTGTCATTAAGTATCCAATGATATCTACACACCAATATGGAACAACATCTATTTGAAGTAGTGTGGCATTTGGCAAGTCATCTTCTACTCCAGTGGCTTCTTCTCCCAACTTGACACGAGACATGTGATCGGCAATGTAGTGTTGGGCATGTCCCCATCTGCTTCCAGGTCAATGTCACCATCATTGCACGACGGCAATCTACCATGTTATGATTCGGAGGAGTCAAATGGATTGGATGGATCACAAGGGGGAATTTGGGGTAGAGGGTGGTTGGAGACGGCCACCGGAGCATATTTGCATGCAGGATTGTCGAGAGGTTGATTGGGTAAGTCCTCCTCAAGTCTAGTTGTTGATGTATGTGTGTTAGGGGGGTTAGAGATGTGTCTATGTATTAGGGGACGTGATGCTATAACTATGCCTAGGATTGTCCCCCTTGAGTGTGGGAATGTGCCGATGTAGACAGATTGTCAATCGGAGGTCACGGGTGAAAGCTATGAGTGAATTAGTGAGAAAAGGAGCCCACACGGGGTTGCAAATTAATGAGTGCTAGGGATGCTGAAATGGTTTGTAATGGTTTTTGTGTGTGAAATCCTAGTTTAAAACTGGGTTCAATTTGGGTACTAAATGAGTGAGTTACGATGGGTTAAAGTTATGGTGAAAATTAGGTTTTTGAGGGGTTCTTAGACTTTAAGTCTAGGTGTGAATGGGTCCTAGACTTAAAGAAACTAAAGTAGGTTTAGTGATCTAACTAAGTAGATGGCAAAAATTGTTCGGTTAATCTAACTGCTTGAACTATCCAATTAGTCTAACTATCTAGTTACTTCAACTAACTTGAGTTAACTCAACCTAACACCTGCATTAATGTAACCTACTTGCGATTAACTTAACCTAGCTACTAGCTATAGTGAAACTAACCTAATGACCCTAACTAACCTAACCTAACTAACCTACCTTAACCTAACTTAATCATGGTTAGTTATTGGATTAGGGTTAGGGTTACTTTCCTCTCTTCTTTAAAAAAAAAAAATTATAGAGGGGGGCTGACCACTAAGAGGGGTGGGGCGAGAGGTGAGGGGGGGAGGGATGAGTGGAGGGGGTGGGAGGGGTGGTGTGGGGTGAGGAGGTTGGAGGGTGAGTGTGGGGGGAGGAGGTTGGAGTAGGAGAGGGTGCCACGGGCGTGGAGGGAGGTTTATCGTTGGGCACCGCCACGAGCAAGAGGCAGGGTGGGCGGGCACCACCTACGTGACAAGTGTAGGAACAAAGTGGAGATAGAGGTTGTGAACACAAGTGAGCAAAAGTGCACACACAAGAAAGCTCCAATAGAAATGTTCAAATGAAACAATACAAGTACTTGGTATATATAGTACCCAAGTGCTACTAGTCAACCATGGGATTGACTTTATGCCTACAACACCATATCTTTGTAATGTCTTACAAATCCCCCCTCAAAGATATGGCTGAAAGTACCCTGGAAATGTCTCAGGTGTACCCTGCAGTACCTAAAGTACCATGGTTGGACAAATTCATCTAGATGGATATACAACCTATGGGAGTACATGAAAACAATGTCATTGTGAATCACTTCACAACCCCCCTTGACATTGTGAGAATGTCTCTAATCCCCAAGCCATGTCGATGTCGTAAGAAAAGATCTGTTGACAGAGCTTTGGTGAAGATCTCTGCCACATTGTCCTCGGATGGGGACAATAGATGAGATCAATGAAGCCATCAGAAATACAATCCCGTACATAATGATAATGATTTTCAATGTGTTTCATGCGAGCATGAAAGACAGGATTGTTGGCTATGGCAATGCAACTCTTGCTATCACAGAAGATAATGGGGAAAGTAGGATGAGGTGGCAAGATTCCTTGTGCCAACCCTCCACTTGTCCTCCTAGATGTTTGAATGTATTATAAAATTGGGAAGAGACCAAGGGAGTATCATAGACTTGGGATATGTGAGTTGATATATGTGGAAAAATGTGGCCAAGCGTTATCGCACACAATTGAGAGTGTGTAACCGCCTAGCCCACATGGAAGACTCTTCCACACACCATGCATGTGGGAGGATGCATTTATTGGGAGAGACCCTCTCTCTTGGCTATAAAATGAGGGGGCTATTCCTTGATGGGACACGCTCATGCTTGTAAAGCCACCTAGCTAGTACTTTGATTTCCCCTTCCCTTCCTTTCAAATAAAGCATGACCCTCTTCCCTTGATGTCTCCATCTCTACATTCCTCCTCCACCCATGTACATACTCCTCTTTCCCCTCTCCCTCTCCCCTTGTGCCATAGTCTCCCTCTTCTTTCCCTCCCCACTTAATCCCTTTTCCCCACCCATGTTAATGCTCCTCCCCTCACGTTCCCTATTCCTCTATGGCCCTCGAGCATCGCCATACCTATCCTCTAGCCTCTTGTCTTGATTTCTTTCCCGGCTAACAAAAATGGTGTGGCTGCTAGGATCAAAATCTTCACGGCTAGTGGTGTAAAATTTGTTACTCCTACGACTGGGTGCGGCTTTGCGGCCTCTTCTGTGCGTAGTTCTCTACTTTTGCACCTCCAAACTGTGTGCCTTCCCTGTCTCTACGGCTGCAAAACCTCCCTGCTTCTACGCTTCCAATCTGCCTGCCTTCTGGTCACGGTTCCTATGTGTATTCTGGCTGGCAAATCTTCTGCTCGTATCGGTCACATCTGCAGAACTGTAACATCCATGCTCCCTCTGCCCGCGCACATTACAGACAGATCGTGATGATTTTCTGGGCTCCTGCGTCTTCTGGTCGCAGACAGTTTTTATGTCTTTCTCTTTCTCTTCTCCTCTCCTCTCCTCTCTTTTTATTAAAGAGTGGGATTTGAACCCAAGACCTCCCCCTTCACAAAAGGGAGACTTATCATTGGGCCAGCAGATAAGAAGTGATGAAAATGTACTGATATTGTTTATATATTGAAATCCCATGAACTGTAACTCTCTAACCGTGGGGAGTTTTCACATGCTGTAAAAAGCAAAAGTACTTCACTTCATGTGCTCTACTCATATCTCCTACTAGATTGCAGATTCTAAACTTTTTCAAGTTCACTTCACGGACGCACGCCACATGAGGAGGGTGGATATTTATGTCACTTCTCAACGAGTTTAAGGATTTGGTGCCTGGTCCTCCGCGCTTTACGGCTACCAATGGGTGAGATCTTTTTCTTGATCTTCATGTCAATCTTCAACAACTGATCGTACAATGCATTGCTCAAGGAGACGACGGGTGGGATGATACACCGTGGATGATTCAAGGTGAAGAACTAGTGATACGCTGGGAGGACTTTGATTTCAATTCTACTCATTGTGCGGTGATTGAGCTACTTGCTGCTTCGGAGGTAATTAAAAGGGTGTCCTTCTTCGAAGGGTGGGATGCTCTGTTGAGAGTTGTGGTGCCATGAGCACTTGTAGAGCAAAGGTATGAGCAAAGGGTAAGCTGCCACATGGCATGGAGGAGATATCCCACATGTGAGCAAGCAAAATGGATGTAAGTACCCTCACCTATAAAAGGGAGGTTCATTTGAAGTAATATCAATCAAGCACTTTGCACTATCTCAAGATTCTCTTTATGAGTCCAAGTTAATCTATCTTGGAACCTAATTGACTTGAGATACATGTCATGAGCACTCTCTTCATTATGCTTGCACTTAGGTTGCATCCTCCGTAGATTAGTGTTGTATTAGGATGTTGTCTTAGTGACTAGGAGAATAGGATCCTCACTTTGTCATGGTATCAGAGCTTAGGTCTAGTTCTCCTAGATTAGTTGTAGATTGAGTGGAGTGTTCTCTTTTAGTGTTCATTCTTTCATTCTCCCGTTGAAAGAATTCCGTCCATGAGAGTTGAAGATTTCCATTCATTGCTATGAGATATTTCCGTCATTCGTGAGAGAAAGAGATAATGATCGTTCCTCATGATCTACTGCTACACAACCATAGCCATAACCTCTAGCACCTACAACGACTAAACGAATGCCCAAAGCTTCATATGCCTTGCAACAAACGCTTCTGCCAGCAGCGCGGCCTCTTTCTATCTGCCTTCAAGAAACGTCGCTCCAAGCTTCCACCACAGCCGCTTACGAGCCATCGAGACGAGCATTCCCTCACAGCCCCGTGCTCCAAAGCATTCATCAATCCTGTGCTACATGCAAGCTTCTCACCAGCACCAGCTTCTACGTAGCTCTCCAACTAAGCACGCTGCAAGCTATGCCATCGGCTGACCAGCAAATCTCACCTCCAGAAGCTCCCTGCAGCCAGTGGCCAACGCACTACCTACAACCACGACCCTGCAACACCCACGGCCGAGCTGCTCCAACAGCGCCCAAGCGCTCCTACATCCCCCCTTTCACTAGCGACTGAATACGCAGATCCTCCAAGCCCATCTTCTCCCCATTGCGATGCCCGCGACAAACCTCCCAGCAGCCGAAGCTCCTCCGTCGGCCGTCGTCGCCATCGTCGCAGAAGGCTCAAAGCTCTTCTTTCATCCTTCTCCAAGGTCTCACCACAAAATGCCACGTGGCAGATAAATTTAAACTGTGGTTAAGTTAACTGTCTGGGTTAGTTGAACCTTGGTACAGTTTGAGTAACTGTGGGTTAACTAAACTGGGGTTAGTTAAAAGTGCCACATCACCAAGTGCCACCTAAGCACAGAGTCCCTTGCTAAGCACAGTATGGAATTCAGCATGTGAATCCCTGTGCCACATCATCAAAGGCCCTCTTCTTCACAAAAGCTTCAACAAGCCATAACTTGCAATCCAGGAAGAATTTGCACACGCTCCAAAAAGGAAAAGTGATCGTCTTTTTGAGCTCTACGCACCTGTCAACTCAGATTTTCTGTATGCAATTAGACACTGCCAGATTTGAAAGTATCATCAAACTGGTAAGACCTTTGCAATGGCAATCCGCACTCCAACTGTTGAGAAGTTCACCGGGGATGGATTTCACACATGGTCTACACAAATGAGATATCTTCTGATGCACCAAAAGCTTTGGAAGATTGTAAAAGAAGATATACCCACTGCACAAAATGATGTTTGGAAGGAAAAAGATGAAGCAGCACTATCACTCATTGGATTGCACTTGGGTCCAAACATAATTCATCATATAGACTCTAAGGATCATGCCAAGGATGCATGGGATGAGTTGAACACAGTGTTTGGTGCAAAAGCCAAAAACCAAGAAATCCATCTTAAGATTGAATTCTATGGTATGCACATGGGCTTCAATGAATCCATGGCACAATTTGTCAACAAAATCAAAAGCATTATGACTCAACTAGAGGGCATAAATGCAAAAGTAGGAGAGAAAGATGCACTTGCAATTCTTCTTAAAAGCATGCCTGCAGAGTATAGTGCATTGACAACCACTTTGAAGAATTTGCCAGATCCAAAGTTTGAAGAATGTGTATCCTCTCTTCTCGAAAAAGAAAGAGAGTTGAAAGCATCGACATCAACATCGACATCAACACACAACAGCTATAATGAAGAACAAGCACTATTCAAAAACATCAGTGAAATGCTACCATTGCGGAAGGATGGGTCACTATCAAAGTGACTGCAGATTGAAGAACAAACCAAAGTGTCACCATTGCAAGAAGCTCGGACACAAGGAAGAAGATTGCAGATTGAAGAATCAACAAGTCAACTACGTGGAGTCATCATCAAGCCATGAGCCAAAAGGTGACATCAATGGAATGTATTGAAAAGCAAAAACCTTGCCAACCTTGCCTATGTTTTGTAATCAAACCTGACCACCTGAGAGTAGCTATGAAAGCACCCAGGGGAGGTATTGACATGTAAAAGCCACACTTGACCACCTTAAGTAGCAATGTATGCACTAAGGGGAGGTGATGGATTTGTAACTCACATCTGACCACCTTGTAGTAGCCAAAGGATTATGGCACCAAGGGGAGGTGTTGAGAGTTGTGGTGCCATGAGCACTTGTAGAGCAAAGGTATGAGCAAAGGGTAAGCTGCCACATGGCATGGAGGAGATATCCCACATGTGAGCAAGCAAAATGGATGTAAGTACCCTCACCTATAAAAGGGAGGTTCATTTGAAGTAATATCAATCAAGCACTTTGCACTATCTCAAGATTCTCTTTATGAGTCCAAGTTAATCTATCTTGGAACCTAATTGACTTGAGATACATGTCATGAGCACTCTCTTCATTATGCTTGCACTTAGGTTGCATCCTCCGTAGATTAGTGTTGTATTAGGATGTTGTCTTAGTGACTAGGAGAATAGGATCCTCACTTTGTCATGCTCCCCAAGCTTGGGGGGAGATTTGGTGCATTTGCTTATTAATTCCTGTGGATAAGCTCGTCTTGAATGGTTTATTCTCAATCTCACTACAAACGTTTCTAGGGATCGGCTATGGTTGGTAATGTTTCGACCAAGGAATCCATTTATACCTAATCAACCTTTTGTGCCTCATTTTGAGCTTCAAGTTGTCATTCTTTTTGGTCTAAAGATAAACTATCAACAAAGGATTGCAAGTTTATTTGGTGCTGAACGTCTTGCTCAAGTATTGAATTCTCCCACCCTCTCCTTCTACCTATCTTGGACTACCGAGAAACTTGGGATGTCCAGATTTTAGTCTTGGTGTGATGACATCTTGGCTCCTCCAATTTGACAGCGCATACAAACCTTCGACCAAGGCTGCTGGTGTGGGTGTGAAGCTCACTTCACCAAGGGTGAGGTGTATTGTTATAGCAAGTCTACACTAGCAAGTACTTGCAACCAAAGCTATCAATAAAGGATAACAAGAAAAAATAAAGGAAATGGAAAAAGAAAGAAAGAAAAGAAAAAATTGAGGGTTTAAAATTTGAATCAATAGGTTTAATTATTAAGAAAAAAAGGAGATTTAGAAAAAGGAAAAAGAAAAAAGAAAAATTAGGGAAAGCAAAGAGAAGTAGGGAAAATATAAGAAAATAGAAAAATTAAAGAGAAATTAAGGAATATATAAGAGAACTAGGAATAAGAGAGGGAGAGAGAGAGAGAGAGAGAGAGAGAGAGAGAGAGAGAGAAGGGACCAGGGTCTAACCAAAAGAGAGAAAGGTGTAGGAAGTGTGTGTGTGTGTGTGTACGGAAAATAAAAAATAAAGGAATAAGAAACAATTAAGGAAAACAAGAAATAATAAGGAAAAATAAAGGGGGATTAAGCGAAAAAGGTAATGATTTAAAATTTAAAAAAAAGAAAAAATATTAGGGAAAATTAAAAAAGGGGGGAAATTAGGGAGAAATTAAGGGGAGAATAAGGGAGTTTGAGGGAGAAGAAATTAGGGAAATTAAGGGGGGTTGTCGAGGGGAGCTCTAATGAGCAAGTGGCAAAAAAAATGGAGGAAAGTGTGTGTGTGTGTGTGTGTGTATGTGTGTATATGTGTCTGTGTGTACCTTTGTCTCCACCATCTTAAATCTTCTCAATGCAAAGACTTCATGTCCATACACCCAAAGTAATTATTATCATTTTGTCTTTTCTCTCCCAAGTAATTCATAAGATAGTTCTTCACGAAACCATCTCAACTACCACCAAAATTTGGCAACCTACCTAATCTTACATTTTTACAACTTTAAGAAAATATGATATTGGCCAAAATTATTCCCTCTTAGTTGTATTTTATGTAGATTGTTTAAAGCATTCATTTGTTTTGATTTGCAAAATCTATGTAGCCGAGTTCACTATTTTATCTCTCTTCCTTTAGTTTCCAACTTTGCACTTTCTTTCATTTTTTCATAGTTGTTATTGCTCATGGAGAATAGTATACAAATATAGGGCCTATGTATCCAGACTCTCGTGCCATCATTATGCAGTGTGAAGCAACAAAGAAGAAAGAGTAATGGGCATGAAAAAGACTATAGAGGTACTAGGCAAAACATGCGATGGGTTGATGCTAAATGAACAGATAAAATGGAGGATTTGTACTAAAATGGTTAGGCTCTTCAGTGAGAGGATAGCAGGCATGGGAAGGGATTCCAAGAAAACAATTTTTAATAAATTCATTCAACATTCACTAATTTTGGGGCTCCAAGAGAAAGCAGCATGAGAGGAGGTAGAAGTTCAAGTGGCTCTCATGGTGGCAAGTGTTTGCAACACGTTGACCTCTTTCAAGCAACCAAAATCTAAGGAGGAATTGTTTCTATGGAGGAGCACATTGTCCATATTGATAAAATTAGGCCCATCTTCATCTTGTGCTGTTAGTGTTGCATTCAAAGTTCGAAGGTGCACCTTGTACGTGGCAAGATCCAAAATATATGTCGGGCTTGATGATGTCAATGGGTTATTCTCATTATCTACTTGTTGGAAGTAGCATTTTACTAGCCCAATTACTTGGGAAGAGAAGGATATTTTGTACTCCTTTTGGGAAATTGAGACACACGTGTCCCCCAACAAGAAGAAAATTTGTCAAAAGAGGATTGGAATAAATAGTTTCATCAAGCACTTTGTGCATCTACATGATGATTGCCTTGAAGGCAGTTTCATTGTTGATAGTATGGAGGGAGATAAGGATCTTCCAACTCCCACTGTCAATTCTATTGTGAGTGCTAAGTAGTAGTTGTGACTCCACTATGAGTGCTAGCTAGCAATAATACCATGAGTATTGACTAGCACTTATAGTTCTCTTTTCATATTTTAGAGTGCTAAATAGTTCTTACAACTATGTTGTGGGAGCTAAACAGTACTTACTATTCTATTGTGAGTGCTAAGTTGTAGTTGAGATTTCATAATTGGTGATACTAGCACTAGCAACACTAGCAACACCACTATTATTGCTTACTACTAGTTACTTCCTTGGCTATTGTAAGTACTAAATAGCACTTGAAACTTGATTGTGAGTTCCTACTGTGAGTTCTGGGTAGCACTTGTGATTTCAAAATGGTGATAATTAGCACTAGAAATAATATTCTTGACTACCAATTGCTTTTGATGTTGAGAGGCTACGTATAGCACTTATAAGATAGTTCTTAATGTGGTTAAGCAGCATTGAAAGCTCCAATGTGAGTGATAAATACACTTCCAACACCACTGTGAGCTCAAACAAGCACTTTGATTCAATAGTGAGTGCGAAGTAATGGTTTCAATTCTACTTTGAGTGCTAGTAGGTAGTAGTTGCAATTCCATCTAGCGATTAGGATTATATTGTGAGTATGGAGTAGAACTTACAGCTCTATATTCAAAGTGTTAAATCATGCTTACAACCCTATTGTGGGTTCAAAATAGTTCTTCACAATCTATTGTGAGTGTTAACTTGCACTTAGGACTTCATAGTGGGTGCTAGTAAGACTAATATTATTGTTGACTACTAGTAGCTGCTTTCTTGATTGAGAGTGCTAACTACCAATTACAAGTCTATTTTTACTACTATATAGCCTTTGAAGGACCACTCTGAGTACTAAATAGCACTTAAAACTTTGTTGTGAGTGCCAACTAGCACTTGCATTCCTATTGGGTAGGTATTAAGTAGCACTAATGCGCTCCAATACAAGTCCAAACTAGCACTTTCAAATCTATAGTGAGTGCTAAGTACCAAATTTAATTATATCGTGAGTGCTAAGTAGCAATTTTATAACTCCACTATTAGTACTAACCAGCACTTATATTTATATTGTGCACATTGACAAGAACTTACAACTCTATTCAAAGTGACAAATAGTGCTTACAACTCTCTTGTGCATGCTAAGTAGTACTTCACACTTTATTGTGATTCCTAACTTATACTTCAAACTTGAAACTTCATAGTGGGTGATAACTGGCACTTGCAAAACGAATTGTTAGCCCTTTGAATAGGAATAGCTATTGTTCTCAAAATAGACATTGCATCACGTGGTATCAGCAAGATTTCCAAGGTTGGAGTGTGGCTTGAGCTTGAAGGTCTTCTTTAGCAATTCTGAGCTGATCTGAACATGAGTGTCATCGATGATGAGGCTGTGGTCCTCCTCATTCTTTTTTTTAAAGCAAAAAATGTTTTTTGAATTATGTCTCAAAGACAAGATATAACCAAGTCAAGTTCCCTTTACACCATGGCTAACAATCTCATCCATAGGCGAAACATGTTTGCTTTTCTATTTCTTCAGCCCCCTTCCTTCAGCCCGTTTCTTATCCTTTTCTCCTACTCTTGGTTGGGCTGAGCTTTGGGCTCTGAGCTCCATGGCCCAGCCTAGGGGATTAGGAATCATCTGAGAGCTTTTCTCAAGCTGATATCACTCAAAAGGGACCCTAGGAGCTCCCTCTGTGATTGTCATTCTGCCTTAGCTAGCTGCTGCTCTAGACTGGTTTTTCCACAGACAAAGAACCAACCATAACTTTTCGAGGTTTGCTCAGATCGTTTTGAAGTAAACAGAAATTTTATTGTTCAGAAGATAAGCTACATTTTTCTTCCATACACTAAAGGCAAAATCTGCACCGTTTGTTTGTTGTGAGCATTGCAAGAAAGGGGGGTCCCTAGCAGAATGCCATTTTTTAAACAATGAGTGAAAAAATTGGAGAAGCAGCCTTCATATGCTGCAAAACTAGCATCACCTTTGCCTAACACTAGGAAAAATGAGGTCATACTTTTTCTCCAAGGTCCTCCTCATTCTAGGAGACTAGGATTTCTTCTGCCATCTCTTTCCGTGGCAGACTTGCAAATTTTAATAGATGGTTGGCCTATGAGATCCCTGTGAGGATGTCTTTGTCAAAGTTCTCAATAGGATGTGGATGTGACACACAAGAAGTTCTTCTTTGTTGCCTCTAATGATCAGCACATTCTCTCCTCTCCTCCATGATCACAAATATGATGTAGGAATAGAGTGAAGAAGAAGGTGACAGAAGGAAAGGCTAGGTAGCACAGAGAATAAGCTAGCACAATGGAAATAGAGAGAGTTGGGAGGATGATGAAAAGTTTGAAGTTGTTGTAGATAATGATGAAGATGTGAGAGCAGTAGAGAACTAATAATATAAATGAAGATGATAATTGGAGTCGCTAAACCAATGTAGCCAAATGTGTCAGATCAATTGCTACCCCTTTCTTTAGCATGATGATTCTACATTAAGGTGCTGTTATGGATAAATTTGTCTAAGGAAAAAGGCATAAATATGAGTGTGTGTTTGTATGTGTGGCAATAGTATAATAAAATATGGTGTGCATAGGGCCCAGGGTTGAGGTGGCAGGGCATGACCATGTGCCACCCTTCCACGTAAGAGGACCCATAAGGTGTGATGTACATAATCCATGGTAGTAACATTATAAAATGTAAGGTGGCATGGCTCCTCCATGTGCCACCCCTCCACCTAGGCTGCATTTAGTGAGATATGGCCCAAAGTCCATGGGAGAAGTAATATAAAATAGGTGGACATGGATATTATATTGGGTTATTCCCTCCATATAGGATAGGCCCATGTGGGGGAGGTATGGAAGGCCCAAGAATGCAAGTTAAATAATGGGGAAAGTAGGATGAGGTGGCACGATTCCTTGTGCCAACCCTCCACTTGTCCTCCTAGAGGTTTGAACGTATTATAAAATTGGGGAGAGACCAAGGGAGTATGATAGACTTGAGTTATGGGGCTTGATTTATGTGAAAAAATGAGGCAAAGGGTTGTCGCACACAATTGAGAGTGCGTAACTGCCTAGCCCACATGAGAGACTTTTCCACACACACCATGCATGTGGGAGGATGCATTTATTGGGAGAGACCCCCTCTCTTGGCTATAAAAGGAGGGGGCTATTCCTTGATGGGACATGCTCATTCTTGTAAAGCCACCTAGCTAGTACTTTGATTTCCCCCTTCTCTTCCTTTTAAATAAAGCATGGTCCTCTTTCCTTGATGTCTCCATCTTTACATTCCTCCTCCAATCATGTACATGCTTCTCTTCCCCCTCTCCCTTTCCCCTTGTGCCATAGTCTCCCTCTTCATTCCCTCCCCTTCTAATCCCTTTTCCCCTCCCATGATAACGTTTCGCCCTCACGTTCTCCTTTCCTCTATGGCCCTTGAGCGTCGCCATGCTTAGTGTCTAGCCACTTGTCCTGATTTCTTTTCCGGCTAATAGAAATGGTGTGGCTGCTGGGATCAAAATGTCCACGGCTAGTGGTGTAAAACGTGTTACTCCTACATCTGGGTGCGGCTCTGCGGCCTCTTATATGTGCAGTTCTCTACTTTTGTGCCTCCAAACTGCATGCCTTCCCTGTCTCTACGGCTACAAAACCTCCCTGCTTCTGTGCTTCTAGTCGGCCTGTTTTTGCTTGTGGTTCCTGTAACATGTATTCTGGCTGGCAAATCTTCTGCTTGTACCGGTCGCATCTGCAGAACTGCAACATTTGTGCTCCTGCGCGTGCATTTGCGCATCCACTGTGCACACCCGCACGCATCGCAGACAGATCGCGATGGTTTTCTGGGCTCCTGCGTCTTCTGGTCGCAGACAGTTTTTCTGAGTTTCTGCAAAACTGTAATAGCAGATCCCGCGCCCTCCCTCTCTCTTCTCTTCTTCTTCTTGTCCTTCTCTTTCTCTTCTCCTTCTCCTCTCCTCTCCTCTCCTTTTATTAAAGACTTTTATTAAAGAGTAGGATTTGAACCCAAGATCTCCCCCTTCACAAAAGGGAGACTTATCATTGGGCCAACAAGTTGGAAGTGATGAAAATGTAATGATTTTTGCTTATATATTGAAATCTTGGGAACTGTAACTCTCTAACCGTGGGGAGTTTACTCTTGCTGTAAAAAGCAAAAGTACTTCATTTCATGTGCTCTATTCACATTTCCTACTAGATCGCCGATTCGGAACTTTTCCAACTCCACTTCATGGACGCACGCCACATGAGGAGGGTGGATATTTATGTCACTTCTCGACGAGTTTAAGGGTTTGGTGCTTGGTCCTCCACTCATTACGGCTACCAATTGGCGAGATCTCTTTCTTGATCTTCATGTCAACCTTCAACGGCTGATTGGCCAGTGCATCGTTCAAGGAGACGACGGGTGGGATGATACACTATGGTTGATTCAAGGTGAAGAACTATTGATATGCTGGGAGAACTTTGATTTTAATTCTACTCATTATGCGGTGATCGAGCTACTTGCTGCTTCAGAGGTAATTAAAAGGGTGTCCTTCATCGAAGGGTGCATCTGCTTGTTAATTCCTGTGGATAAGCTCGTCTTGAATGGTTTATTCTCAATCTCACTACAAAGGTTTCTAGGCCTCGGCTATGGTTGGTAATGTTTCGACCAAGGAATCCATTTGTACCTAATCAACCTTTTGTGCCTCATTTCAAGCTTCAAGTTGTAATTCTTTTTGGTCTGAAGATAAACTATCAACAAAGGATTGCAAGTTTATTTGGTGCTGAACGTTTGGCTCAAGTGTTGAATTCTCCCCACCCTCTCCTTCTACCTATCTTGGACTATCGAGAAACTTGGGATGTTTGAATTTGAGTCTTGGTGTGATGACATCTTGGATCCTTCAATTTGATGGAGCTTACAAACCTTCGACCAAGGTTGCTGGCATGGGTGTGAAGCTCACTTCACCGGGTGGTGAGGAGTATTGTTATAGCAAGTCTACACCTGCAAGTACTTGCAATCAAGCTGAGTACTCGGCGCTCATTTTCGGGCTACAAAAGGCACAAGAACATCACGTCAAGCAACTTGAAGTGCAAGGAGATTCTCAACTAGTGTGTGAACAAGTTAGTGGAAGGTGGAAGGTGTGGAGCAAAGGCTTGGTTCCATGACATCAACAAGCATTGGAACTTTGCAACCAATTTGAAGAGGTAAAAATTCAGCATCATATCCCTCGAGCTCGAAATCTAGTTGCTGATTTCTTGGCACGTGAAGCTTGTACTTCAATCACGCATGACGCGAGTGGAAGCACCACCCCAACAATGCCGCAAGCCACGAAGGAGGGTGATCATTTGTAAGGAATGCAAAGGTTGTGGTCATCATGAAACTAAGTGTTGGGCATATTTGATACAAGTTTACCAACTTTGGAAGATCATCAAAAAGGTCCTCAAGGACATTGCTCAAAAGAAGGATGCCAGACCGCACACCCCTTGAAGAAATAGCATGGCGACTACAAGAACTGGAAGAAGCTGAATGTGATGTGCAAGCTCTCCAACTGTTGACATTTGTCATGGCATTCTTGTTTGCCTTGATGAACAACCTCATGCAGCGCCGTGTCTCTAACCCTCGCTTGTAAAGATGGATGTGATATCATGAGGGTTGGTCCTTTTAAGATTGTCTATGTGCTATTCTATGCTGAAGATTCTTCCCGTGTAGTATTTCTCAATACACCAGTCACACCCTACCCTGCCTATGTGTGCAATGTATCTTCACCCGATTTTCAGTTCAAGCTTCCTCTTTCTATTGTTTGTCCAGAGATAAGCCTCGTCTTGCCTCTCTCTTTTCCATCTTCCAAGCATGGCTGACATTCCCATGATTTGTGGACGGGTTGAAGAATCCTTCTCAGAGCCCTCATATGCTGAGATGGTAGACCCACCAACAGAGAAGACTAAAAGATCCCACAGGAGTAAATGCTCGCCCTCGGATTTTCCCATCGGCTCAAGACAAGAGGACTATTCGGTCGTTCAGGACCTTGCTCATCGGTCTTTGAGCATCACACTCCCTCAACTAATAGCATTAAGCCCTAAGGTGAGACGTGAGCTACAGCAAGGGCTCTCAACAAGGAGGAGCAAGAAAAAGGGAAAGGTACGAGAGGTATCTTCTATCTCTGAAGAAATTGATCGGCACCCACATACAGTAGATGTCATCATAGATAATTGCCATGTCAAAAATGTGTGTGTTGATGGGGGAGCTGCATGTAATATCATGGTGCCCTGAATCAAGAAGAAATCGAATTTGAAATGCACAAGGCGTTCCTCCACTCGAATCAAGGTAGCAGATGGTCGACGACTCGCCACCCTAGGAGTCATTAAGGATTTGCCCATCACTGTCAATGGGTTGACCACCACCGTCAATTTCTATGTAGTGGACATCAAAGATATAGGCAGGAGTTACCCAGCCATACTCGGGAGACCATGGTTGAGAAAGAGTGATGCAGTCAGCTATTGGAAGATAGGACACATGTCTTTTGGTGCTTCTAAGGAGAAGATCCCAGTGCAACCAGGTGCCACGGAACCAGAAGAAGAAGAGGAGCAAGACAGTGATACTCTCTCATCCTCAGTGTCTGAATCAATGTCTGAATCAATGGAAGAATCAGACGGGGGGGAGGAGTTCTCAGAGGAGGAAGTTTACATGATGGGGGTGTCTCCAACCCCGCCACCTGCAGAAAAGGTAACCGCTAGTCCTCAACAGCTTGAATCTATGCTTTCCCCAGACCTCACTCCAAGTGAGAAAGATGAGTTCCTAGAAATGTTCAAATATTTCCCTGACCTTTTCGCAACTAGCTACTGCCACCTTTGCCATGTGACTGCCATAGAACACAAGATAGAGCTGAAGCCTAATGCGAAGCCTGTGGCTCATAAGTATCGGAAATTAGGGCCCCTATAGACCGATGCTTTGCGCTCAGAGTTGCAGAAACTTGTAGAAGCTCGGTTTATTGTTCCAGTTCACAATACTGAATGGGTTTCACCAGTGGTAGTCACTCCAAAGAAAAACAACAAGTGGCAGGTCTGCATCGACGACTATAAGAAACTCAATGCAGCCACCAAGAGGGACCATCATCCTCTCCCCTTTCAAGACCTCATTCTTGAGAAGGTAAGTGGTCATGAGATGTATACTTTCTGTGATGGTTATACTTCGGGTTTTATCAAATCAGAATTGCCGAAGAGGATGTGCTTAAAACCACATTTGCCACACCCTGGGGGACATTTGCATTCAAAGTAATGCCATTTGGCCTCACCAATGCTCCTGCTACCTTTCAAAGATTTATGCAGATGGTGTGTGCTCCTTATTTGGGGGATTTCTTGGAGGTGTTTTTAGATGATTTTTGTATATTCTCGTCACGTATTCTCGTCACGTAAGGAGCACGTCATGAAGGTTAGGTTGGCCTTCCAAAGGGTCAATGATGCGAATGGTAGTCTCAAAACTGAGAAATGCACCATTGGAGCCACTCAAGGGAGGTTACTGGGACATATTGTCTCATCTGAGGGCATCAAGCCTGACCCCGAGAAGGTAGAAGCCATCCTCAAGCTCTCCCCACCAACAACCAAACGTCAGGTACGCTCATTTGTCAATCTAGTAGGATACTATCGCTGCTTCATTGATCAATATGCTGCTTTGACACGACCCATGACTATGCTATTAAAAGATGGGGTTGATTTCTCTTGGGATGAAAATTGTGATCATGGGTTTGCACAAATCAAGAATGCTCTGGCTTCAGAACCCATTCTACGCAATCCAGATTGGTCAAAGACTTTCTATATCAATCCTGGGTTTGGTGAGCACACTCTGGCAGGTATTCTTCTCCAGCAAGGGGAGGATCGGTTCATGTATCCCGTTCGATTTGCTTCTCAACAATTTCTCGACACTGAGCGACGCTATTCAAAGGCTGACAAGCATGCGTTGTCTTTGGTGTTCTGCATTGAGAAATTTAGACATTATGTAGCTGGAAAGTCCTTCATTATACTCACTAGCACTAGTCTTGCAAAGCAGGTTCTTCAATCACCAAATCCCATGGGCCGGTTGGCCAAATGGTTGGCAGTTTTACAAGAATATGATTTTTCTTTCAAAATTGTAAAAGGGGGTTGTTCCAACTTGAAGAATGCTTTGATTGATTTAGAGGAGTGCCTTGATATAACCCTTGTAGCGGCCATAGAAGTTGGGGATCCATGGTATGGTGGTATCTACAGGTTTCTGACTGCTTTCTCCTTTCCTCCAGAAAGTACTAGCTATGAGAGAAAGAAGATCCGCAGAGATAGTAGGTGCTACACCCTCTTTGATGGGGTGTTGTACCGTCAAGGCATGGATGGGTTACTAAGATGAGCCATTGATGCAGATGAAGTACCTAAGGTATTAAAGCATTATCATGATGGATTTTGTGGAGGCCACTATGCTGGTCACTATACAGCTAAGAAGATTTTACATGCTGGATACTATTGGCCGACCTTGTTCAAGGATGCCACTTTGTATTGCAAAACCTGTGAACCATGCCAATTCTTTGGTAGGAAGGATTTGCATCCTGGGCAACATCACCCAGTGATGTCCATCCATCCGTTTCAGAAGTGGGGAATAGATTTTGTTGGGCCCTTGCCCATGACTGCCCGCAAAAAGAAGTATCTTTTGGTAGCCACTCAGTATGTCACTAAGTGGGCAGAAGCTATCGCCCTCCCTACTGCAAATGGTAAGGCAGTTTCAAATTTCATATTTGAACGTATCTGCACAAGGTTTGGGACACCCATGGAAATAGTCTGACCATGGGAGTCCATTCTTAAATGAAGCAGTGGAGTTACTCATGGATCGCATGGGTATTGATCATCGCACTTCTAGCATCTATTATCCAGCATCCATGGGTCAAACGGAGCGGACCAATGGCCTCCTTTGTAAAACCATGGGGAAAATGGCCGTAGGGAACAGGAGCCAGTGGGATGAGAAGGTCACTGAAGCCATGTGGGCTTACAACATCACTCATAAAACGTCTATAGGTCACACTCCTTTTGAGTTGGTGTATGGAACTGAGGCAGTTTTACCACTAGAGATAGAGATTCCGGCTTTGAGATTGGCACAAGAATAGAGGATGACAGAAGATGAACATGTAGAGGCCAGATTGGTACAACTTGAGAAGTTAGATGAAACCCGACGGCTTGCACTACACCAAACAGAGATCCAAAAGAATTGACAAAAGGCCCGCTTGGATGCTAAGATTCGTAAGGGATGGGAAAGACGCTTTGCTGAGGGGGATGTTGTGCTATGCTTTGATAACAGAGCTTTGATAACAGATTGGACCACCAAATGGATAAGAAGTTTCTGCCACTATGGACCGGTCCATACAAAGTCATCAAGGAACGTAGCAATGGGTCTGTACAAGTTCAAGAGCTACATGAACCATATGGCAAGAAGGTGATCAACAAGTGTTACCTCAAGCCCTTCTATGTGCGTGATGGACCCAGGCATGGAAATGCTGTGCATTCCCTGCCTGGGGGGGGGAACTGTTATGGATAAATTTGTCTAAGGAAAAAGGCATAAATATGAGTGTGTGTTTGTATGCGTGGCAATTGTATAATAAAATATGGTGTGCATAGGGCCCAGGGTTGAGGTGGCAGGGCATGACCATGTGCCACCCTTCCACGTAAGAGGACCCATAAGGTGTGATGTACATAATCCATGGTAGTAATATTATAAAATGTAAGGTGGCATGGCTCCTCCATGTGCCACCCCTCCACCTAGGCTGCATTTAGTGAGATATGGCCCAAAGTCCATGGGAGAAGTAATATAAAATAGGTGGAGATGGATATTATATTGGGTTATTCCCTCCATATAGGATAGGCCCATGTGGGGGAGGTATGGAAGGTCCAAGAATGCAAGTTAAATAATGGGGAAAGTAGGATGAGGTGGCAAGATTCCTTGTGCCAACCCTCCCTTGTCCGCCTAGAGGTTTGAACGTATTATAAAATTGGGGAGAGACCAAGGGAGTATGATAGACTTGAGATATGGGACTTGATTTATGTGGAAAAATGAGGCAAAGGATTGTCGCACACAATTGAGAGTGCGTAACCGCCTAGCCCACATGAGAGACTTTTCCACACACACCATGCATGTGGGAGGATGCATTTATTGGGAGAGACGCCCTCTCTTGGCTATGAAAGGAGGGGGCTATTCCTTGATGGGACACGCTCATTCTTGTAAAGCCACCTAGCTAGTACTTTGACTTCCCCCTTCTCTTCCTTTCAAATAAAGCATGGTCCTCTTTCCTTGATGTCTCCATCTTTACATTCCTCCTCCAATCATGTACATGCTTCTCTTCCCCCTCTCCCTTTCCCCTTGTGCCATAGTCTCCCTCTTCATTCCCTCCCCTTCTAATCCCTTTTCCCCTCCCATGATAACGTTTTGCCCTCACGTTCTCATTTCCTCTATGGCCCTTGAGCGTCGCCATGCTTAGTGTCTAGCCACTTGTCTTGATTTCTTTTCAAGCTAATAGTGCCCACAACATTAAGACTTTCATGTGGCGACATACGATGCATCTCTTCTACTATCACTAAACAACTAACTGGCACTCTTTTATCTATGAAATTTACCAAGGCATTATCAACAGAGTGGTCTACATCCGGTTTGAGGAATTCAATGCTCGATACGATTTTGCTTTACTCCCATTGTACAACTTGGAAAACATGCAAGTTCTACTTGCAACTCCTACATGCAAGTCCTACATGCGATTCCTACATGTATGTTCTACATGTGAGTTCTACATGCAACTCCTACATGCAACTTCTATATGCAAGTCCTACATGTAGAGAGAGAATGTCTTACAATTCCTACATGCAGAGAGAGAAGCTCTCCAACTTTTATAAATATCCCATAATGGAATGAAGCCCACACTCTTTGGGTCATTATGTTGAGTTCTACTTTGGTATTCCAAGCAATTGTCTTAAGTGTCCATGCTTCCTTGCACTCCACATCCAAAAGCATGTCCTAACTTTGCAACTCCTCCTCCCCTCTCCTCCAACCTTGCAACCCATCCTCTCCCTCTCCTCCTCCCTTATCCTCCTCCCTTCTCCTCCTCCTCCTCCTCCTCCTCCTCCTCCCTCCTCCTCCCTTCTTCTCTCTCTCCCCATGCTCTTACATCTTCTTCCTCTCCGACTCCTATGCTCCCCCTAAACCCTTAGTTCCTCAATGCTTTACCTCCATGATCTATGAAGGAGACGAGTTCTCCACCATGTACTCTACGCTGAACCTTGGATCCTCCTTCTAACCCTTGAACCTCTTCTAAACTCTGAAACTTTTCTTTGAACCTTGGAACCTTCTCTAAACTCTGAACCTCCCCCTAACCCTTAAACTCCTCCTAAACCCTTCAACCCTCAATGAAGGCGAAATCCTTCATTTGCCCAACCATGATGATGCATGTTCCTTTCACACATCCATGCACTATGTTTGCTTACCACACTTAAGCCTATGTCTCTCATCGGAATATGACTCCAGGTCCTAAGCTACACTTATACTGAGCTTATACTACAAACGACAACACCGATATATATGTAGGTGACAAAAAGCCTTGGAACCTTGCATACTGAGAACATGAGTAAACATACGCAAGCATGTGAACTACTATGAATTTTCACGAACGTAACACTCAAGGGCAAAGAGAGTATTTTTTTTTTCCAACTCTAGCCAAACATATCAACCCCAAGCATCAATCAACCTTGGGTTACTACCTTAAGAAATTTTCTTTATTTCTTAAAAACAAGCCACTTGAAAAAAAAATCAGGCTAGGTAATGGACACAAATGTGTAGAGCTTGCACTTTTGATAATTTCACCTTTTTACAGAAGAGCAATCCGAGCTAATCATGAAAAGTTATGGCTTGGGAAGAGTTTAGGGTTTCACCCTAACCCTACACTCATTCCTATAAAAACCCACTCCAGCCCCTCATTCTTCTTCTTTCACATCTAGCCTCCATCTTGTTCCCCATTCTCAATCCCTAGGCAAGACACTCCTCCCTCTCCATCGACCACCACCCTACTCCCTGTGAAGAGAGTGGGAGAGAAGTAAGGAGTCTCACTTGCAGCTTTCTCACATACACAATGGGGGAATACACACAAAGGTGGAGGCTGAAAACAATTTTCCTCTTCTGAGTTGTGAAAGCCAAAAGAACTCTCTCTAAGTACAAAAGGAATAGGTGAACCCTTTAAGTGGGTCTCAAACCAACTAGCTGAGCCACTTACTAGAGTACATAAAGATAGTTGTCATCCAACTATTATTCATGGGCGGTGTACCAACCGCATCTACAGCTAACAAGTCGGTGACATAAATGCACAACGGTGACCTTGGCATATCACGAGTGGAGCTCGATATCTCAACACTCCCCCTCGAGCTCAATCCCAATTCCTGCACACCAAGCAGGTCTCTAAACTTGCACAGCTTCTCTGCGCCCAATGCCTTCGTGAATATGTCAGCTACCTGATCCTCTGTGCTAACATAAAGTAGATCAATAAAACCTACTAAAACCTTCTCCCGCACATAGTGATAATGCACCTCAATGTGCTTTGTTCTAGCATGATAGACTGGGTTATTTTCCAAGTGTATACTGCTCATGTTGTCATAATAAATGATAACTGGCCCATCTGTAGATTGATGCATATCATAAAGTAGCTTACACAACCAAGCTACCTCACATGCAGCCATTGTTGCACCCCTGTACTCAGCCTCTGTGCTCGACAAGGCAACTGTAGGCTATTTCTTGCTGCTCCAAGTGACTGCAGCACTCCCAAAAGAGAACACATATCCACTAGTAGATCGTCTATCAGAAATACTACCAGCCCAATCAGCATCAGTGTATCCATGCAATTGTACCTAAACCCCAGTCTCATAAAATAGTCCATACTACAATGTGGACTTCACATACCTCAGTATGCGTCTAGCCACATCCAAATGCGGTTTCCTTGGAGCCTGCATAAAATGACTTACCAACCCAACAGCAAAGCTCAAATCTGGCCTGGTAATAGTCATATAAATCAAACTTCCTACTATGCATCTATAGATAGTAGGGTCTTCCAGAAGCTCACCTGCATCTGCGCTCAACTTCACATTCTGCTCCAAAGGAACTGAAATAGGCTTATAGCCTATCATCCCATATTTGGACAGCATGTCCAATCCATACTGCCTCTGCAAGAGCCATATCCCACTTGTGGATCTAATCACCTCAATGCCCAAGAAGTAATGCAGCTCTCCCAAATCCTTCATCTCAAACTTCTGCTTCAATAGCATTTTCACATGAAGGATATCTTCATCACTATCACCTGTGATGATCAAATCATCAACATAAATGACAAGCAGCATAATGCGTTTCTCTGTTTTTCTCACATAAAGTGAGAAATCTGCTGTGGAAATCTGAACGCCAATAGTGACAAGATACTGTCCTATCTTGTCAGACCATGCTTTGGGTGCTTGGCTTCAAGCCATACAAGGCTTTCTTCAACCTGCAAACAATGAACAGCATGAACATAACCTAGTGGCTGTTCCATATAGACATCTTCTTGCAAATCACCATGCAAGAAGGCATTCTTTACATCCATCTGATGTAAAGACCATCCCTTTGATGCAGCCATAGAATTGCTGCTCTTACGGTTGCCATCCTTGCAACTGGACTAAATGTTTCTTCATAATTAATGCCATATGTCTGTGCATACCCCTTGACAACTAATCTTGCCTTGTATCTGTTCACAGAACCATCTGCATTGTGCTTCACCTTATAAACCCACTTGCAGCCAATTGCATTCTTGTATTTAGGCAAAGGCACCAATTCCCATGTAGCATTTCCTTCCAAGGCATCCATTTCTTCATCCATGGCTTTCTCCCATTTTTCTTTTCCCATGGCTTGCTCAAAAGAAGTGGGTTCTGGTTCATGTATCACTTTGACCATATAGGCATAGTGAATGGCTATGAATCCATCATATTTCAGCCTATCCACAGAATACTTAACTTTGGTAGACCTGCACAAAATAGGCTCACTACCAGGTGCTTTCAAAACACCCCTTGTCTTCCTTACTCCAGGTGTAACAACAGAAGGAATACCCAACTCATCATCAAGGCTCTGTTCTAAGCCACTGGATTCACCATCCACATAAGAGTGACCTGCATTCACATCAAACATGGGCTGATCTACTTTCTCTTTTCCTTTTTGTGATACTTGCATACCACTATCTGCATTGCTTTGAAGAGATCCTCCTGATCTCAATCTGCCTGTCCATGGCGAAGTATGTGAACCACTACTAGAGGACACTACAGGTCCACTAATATTTTGTGATTGCTGCTCTGTGAATTCTATGCAGCATTACCATTTTGTGCATCTACATCATCAATCACATTTACTAGTTTATACCAGCTGCACATCTCATAAAAAATAACATCTCTGCTTACTGTAAACATACAAGTAGAAGGGTTATAGCATCTATACCCTTTCTGCTACAGAGAATAACCAATAAAGATGCACTTCTCAGCTTTTGGATCCAACTTGGATCTCAACTCATCTGGCACATGAACATAGGCAATGCAACCAAAAACTTTTAAATGATAAATATGTGGTTTCCTACCAGTATACCTCTCCTCTGGCGTCATGCCATGTATTGCTACAGTGGGAGTCCTGTTCATTATGTAGACTGCTGTAGCAACTGCTTCAGCCCAATAATAATCTAGTAGGTCTTTTTCGTTGAGCATGGCACGAGATACCTCTCCAATATGCCTGTTTTTCCTTTCTGCAAGTCCATTTTGCTGTGGGGTATGACTGCATGAATATTGTTGCTTTATGCCATGCTATTGTAGGAACCTTGCAAACTCATTTGAGAGGTACTCTCCCGCTCTGACCTTAGGAATTTTATTTGCAGGCTGTTTCTTTCTCAACCATAGCTTTAAAGGCTTTGAAATGCCCAAACACTTCACTTTTCTTTTTCATAAAATACACCCAAACTTTTCTGCTGTAGTTATCAATAAAAGTGACAAAATAATGACATCCTCCAATAGATGCAGCTTTAGTAGTCCACACATCAGAGTGGATTAATTCCAATGGCCTCTTACTCTCTTGAACATGTCTAGGAAATGGTTTCCTTGCCTGTTTTCCAAATTGACAGGCTTCACATACCTTATGCATTTCTGCAACCTTGAACTTAGGCAATCCTGCAACAATAGTTTGGGCCTGCATTAATTTAAGTCGCTGTATATTAACATGACCAATGCGTTTATGCTAGATATCAATATCTGCAACTACACCGGTCCCATGTGCAAACATTGCTGCACTCAATTCAGGCATCTCTGCATCCAACATAAACATCCTGCCCTTCTTCTACCCTTTTGCTATCAAGCGACCTGTATTTTTCATATCCTCAACAAAGCATCCATGAGGATTAAATCTGGCCTGCAAGCCTTGCTCAACCATTTGACCAATAGAAACCAGGTTCTTGGTGATATTCGGGACATGAAATACATCAGACAGGTATTTCTTTTTCCCATCTTACATAGACAAAGGAATTTTACCAATCTACACAATAGGATGTGCAGTATCATCACTAGTCTCCACAAATCCTGGTCTTTCCATTTTCCTTGCATCCTGCATCCATTCTGCATGACTTGTCATGTGGTTTGATGCACGTGAGTCAACATACCACACATCATTGCTTTCTTCTGCACTTGTCACAGAATTGGTCATGTGCTACATCATAAACAAATGCTCATTTCTATCATCACCCTGTCTACTAGAGGATGCATAATTGCCTTGCTGCAATTTTCCAGTCATGATGTCATTCTGCTTTTTATAGCAGTCTTTAACCATATGACCCATTTTACCACAGTATTAGCATGCAACATTGTTGTTTGCATTTGGGCTCTTTGCCATCCACCATGACCTCTTCTGCTCCCCCTGCCTCTAAAGTTACCACATCCTCCTCCATAAGACTGGTTTTCTTGAATTTGCTGCATATTATGATTTCTGCCACAACCTCTAGATCGGCCTGCTCTACCTCTGCCTCTACCTCTTCCAGCATTTGAGTAGAAGACACTTTCTTTTGAAGTTCCTCCTGAAGAAGATGCACCACCATTTCTCTGCTCTTCAAAAATTAGAAGAGCAATCAACTCCTCAAAATCAAAAATTTTTTCACGGACAGCAATGGATGTCCGGAACTGTGCATAATCCTTTCCTAGACCATTCAAGGTCACAGAAACTAAATCATCATCTTCCACTGGTGACCCAATGGAAGCAAGTGCATCTGCAATCTTCTTCACCTTCATGTGGTAGTCATTGATGCTCATATTTTCTCTCTGCACATTATGCAACTCCTGCTTGAGCTGCATTTTCCTGGCTTGCATATTTGTGCTATACATTTTTGTCAAAGTATCCCATGCCTCCTTCGGCGTGCTTGCATCCTGAATATGCACAATCATAGAATCTGAAATATTGATAGACAACCAGTACATAACTTTTCTAGCTCTCTCATGCCAGCCTTTAAATGCCTACAACTCCTGTTGATTGGGAACATTAGGAATAACTGGTTCTTGTTCAGCTCCAGAAATGAACTCCCAATAGCCTTTTGCGTTAAGGAAATTTGTCATTCTAAACTTCCATGCTTGGAAGTTGTTCTTGTCAAGCTTTTCAGTGATAATCTGTGAAAGAGCATCAAACGCCATTACAGAACACTGCAAAATATTCTGTCACTGCAAAAAACACAACTTTTGCCTCACAAGGGCAAATATGCAAAACTGACGAAAGTGGTATTTGACCACACAGTCACTTGCTAGTGACGATTATGCATCAACAGGCAATAAGAATGATTTTGTCACTCCTAATATCTCTGCGCACAGGCATACGATGCAATTTCTGCAGCAACTTTTCACCGACCTGTGGAACAGTGGTCACACAGCAAAAACAGGGCACTTTTTTGAGTGCCTATGGAAAACTTATGCGACTAAAATAGGCCCCGAAATGGCCTCGAATCAAAAAAATAATGTCAGTTAGGGCTTCAAGTCGGTGAAATAAATCCACAACACGAGTGGAGATTGATATCTCAACACTCCCATCCTCACATGGTGAGTTATTTTGAGCCCTTCTCACAACTATAACCTAGCCATCCACCCACCGTCCATTTGTCCTCAACAATCCCATTACATTGAGAAAGACTTGGAGAGCATTAAGGTGACCATCTCTTCCTCCCTTTGTATTTTCGTCAAAGTTGTCCGTCCATCAAGTTTTCCCCTCCCTCTCCCCCTCCATGCCCACCCCCCTCCACCACCCTCTCCACCACTCCCCCACCCCCCCTCCACCACTCCCCCTCCACCCCACCCCCCTTCCATCCCTCCCCCTCCCCCTCCACCCCCCCACCCTCACCACCACCCCCCTCCACCACTCCTCCACCCCCCCCTCCACCCCCTCCACCCTCTCCACCCCCTCCACCCCCCCCCTCCACTACTCCCCCCCCCCCCCCCCTCTCTCTCTCTCTCTCTCTCTCTCTCTCCTCCCCCCCCTTCCCTCTTTTCTCTCTCTTCTCTCTCCTCCCCCCCTCTTCTCTCTCTCTCTCTCTCTCTCCTCTCCTTACCCCCCCCCTCACCGTCCGCTCCTCTTCCTACTCTAACCTAAGGGCCTATAGCCCTTACCATTAGGAAAAAAGGGAGCTCATTTTGGGGCCTTTTGGCCAAAATGAAAAATAGCTCTCAACCAATGGCCATAGAGCCAATCTAACGAGGGAAAATTATAAAAATTTTGAATTGTATCTAGATTGTTAGAGCAAGAAAGAATATTTTATTCATGTACAACTATTTATTAAAAAAATTTTGGTCGAGCTACTGACAGGATTCTACTACCTGACAATGTCTCATTCAAAATACATCATTAACTGAAATGTGCTTTCCCCCCAAACTACTCTCCCCTCCCAAATTACTCTTCCCACTCTCTCTCTCTCTCTCTCTCTCTCTCTCTCTCTCTCTCTCTCTCTCTCTCTCTCTCTCTCTCTCTCTCTCCCCCCCCTCTCTCCCCCCCCCTCTCTCTCTCTCTGTTTCCTCCTCGTATACATTCCTTCAACCTGTAGATTAGGTTTCTTTCCACGAGTTTTGGGTGGCGATGGCAAATTAGAACTTGAAGTACCTCTAAGACCAAGGTACAAGAGCGAGCTATTTTCTTTGTCAATCTCTCTCTTTGAATCTAATCTATGCTTGCACAAAATTGTGTGTTTATCAAAATGGTGCATACTAGAATATAACTTTTGTAAGTTTTTCATGGGTATGGCAAACCATTGACAGGTTCTCGCACTTTGAGAAGCTTTGTTAATCAAAATATCAAGGAGCAAGGTACAATAGCAAGCTCTTTGTTTTTCAATCTCTCTTTTTGAGATTTAAGATGTAAAAGTGTTAAATTGGATAATATTTTTTCAGTTTTTGGTGAACAAGAGTGTATATATAAAGATGTTGCAAAATGGAATGTAACTTTTGAAAGTTTTTCATGGGGACGACAACACAATGACTGGTCTTAGTTTTTCAAGAAGCTTTGTTGATCATAATATTGAAGTGCAAGGTACGAGAACGATGTCATTGCTTTATCAATCTCTATCGTTGATAATATTCTTAAGTTTTGAATAAGAAGATCGTGCTTATGCAAGACTAGAGTATAATGCGTGCTCTTTGATATGTCCATTGAGTTTCAAAAGTTTGAGTAAAAGTTTGGATACTAGTCTCAATGGTATGCATCGATAATCAGAACCCTTCTTGTGCCAAACGTCGTGTTGATCAGACTGTCGAGGACAAAGCTATAGACGTGACCTCCCTCACTCGTCAACCTCCTTCCTCTATATCTTCCATCGATGTTGCCAATGGATGGCCCCTGGCAAAGACTGACTATATCAAAAGGAAGTTGGGTGCTCATGCAACCAAATAGAAGGAAGAAGCTGATGGGATATCTCAAGGTGTATGCCCCAGGCACACCTTGGTTTCTATGTGTGTGTGCTAGAGGCACAGTTAGGTGCCCATAAGCACTGTTAGGTGGTGGTAGAAGCCACATAGGATGATTGAGAGAATCTAGGAGCAGATTGAGGAGATGATTGTGGAGCTCAGAGGTCATCAGTGATGTCAGTGATCATGTAAGAGGTGCCTACTTAAGGACCTCACCTTTCTTCATTCTATAAGCAAGAATTCTCAGTTTGTGTTTACTCCATGCTTTCCTTTCAGTTTTCCAACATGGTACAGAGCCCTATGATCCTCCTTAAGCCCTAGTTAGGTGCCACATCATCATCTTCTTCCTCACCTCCATCTTCCACCTTCCCTTCCAAAGTTGATTTTGGAAGTGAGAGTTCTCTTCAAACTTGCATTCTCAGCATCTCATCTTTCAGGAGAGTCTTCCCAGGGGTAGGGCAAATATGTAGAACAAGCCATACGCTCTATCTCGCCATTTTTGGGGCGGCATTGTCTCAGGAATCTACGACGACCTTCTTCGTGGTTCTCACTGTGGAGAGCTACATTGTCTAATTCCTTCCAGAGGGAGTTGGGCGACATCACGACCTTGCTGCTCATCAAGTCTGAGTTCATTTGGAGTAGCATTCGGGTAGTTTTCATCAAAAAACCAATCCACGGTTCTTCTACAATTCTGGATGACGTGGCTATCTTCTGCGCGATTCCTTTCTGAGGGAGAAGCTCTACATATTTACCTTCCTCTCCAGTGCAAAACCCCTCTGAATTTTGACCTCTACATGACAAATTGAAGCAGATTTTTGAGCTGCCTCTTTGGCCATGAAAGCTTGACTATGCAAGTCTAAGTTTGACTTTGGACAGTCAAAGTTTGACTGGTAGTTTGACCAAGATTTATTTTCAGTCTGCTATGCTCATTTTCTAGCATCTACTTGGTCATTTTTTGCTTAGACATCTTGCATAAATGTTGCTCTGACTAATTGCCTTATGCTTTGACATTTACTTAAGTCACATAGAGAAATCCAAGTCAAAGTATTCAAGTTGTTACTCTTTGAAGGATTATTTTTTATTGCTCATATTTCACCTGTAAGAGAGTAGACACTACCCATTCTAGACCCTCTCTTGGCTACCATATTGAATATGGACAAGTTCAATGGTAAGGGCTTTCACACATGGCAGATGAAGGTTAAGTTTGCATTGATGAGGGAAAACCTCTGGGGGCTTGTCAAACCGGCTTCAACTTCTTCTTCAACAGCCTCCAATGCTGGAGAATCCTCAGCTCTGACACGCCCGGCAAGAGATCCTGCTAGAGAGGAGAAAGCATATGGCATCATTGCTCTTGCCTTAGGAGATGACTATATTCATCACATCGCTGACTTAGAGTCTCCTTCAGAAGCTTGGCAGAAGCTTGACATTATTTTTGGTGCTAGCTCTCACATCTCAAAATTGTCACTTAAGATTGCTTTCTTTGAATTGAAGATGGTTAGTGGCACTCCTTTGGCTGCCCATGTCAATTACATGCGGAGTCTCATGACTCAACTTGCTTCCATCAACTCTCCTATCACTACAGATGATGCAATGGCAGTGTTGCTCAAGAGTATGCCTGAAAATTATGATCATGTTGTTACCACTTTGAAAAATCTTCCTAATCCTAATCTTGAAGGTCTTGTCTCTGCTCTTCAAGAAGAAAGGCACATGGAACTCCGGAAAGGAAATGACACAGCCTATGCCATAAAAATCTAGAAGGGCAAGTTTTCACCTTGCAATCATTGTGGGAAGACTAATCACCTCTCAAAAGACTGCTTCAAGATCAATCCATGCAAACATTGTGGCAAAAACAATCATCATGAAAAGTTTTGTAGAGTCAAAAAGGAAGCAACTTCAAAGTCAGAAAATGCCAATCTACTTTCAGTTGATGTGCCTCCACAAGATGAGGCATCCTATGAAGATTATGCTTTTTGAATCATCTCCATGTATGCTCCAGATCTCTCTTTTTGTTGAGTCAAGGTACTTAGCTTGGATTGTCCTCCAAAATGAATGAAATAAACTATTGTGTGTTCTGTAAACACCTCTGGTCACCATATGATGTAGGCCATGTGTATGTGTTTTTTGCTCCATGGTACCTCCTGCAGACATTGTGTGCATGTACATGCAGGGGAGATAACCATTGGAAGGTCTTTTATATCCCTTTTGTTTACTTCTCACCCTTGGGAACCCCTTGCTAGCATGAGAACCTAGCCATAGATTTATCCTTGACCACCATGAGATGGCATGAGAAACTATGAGACTAGATGTATCCTTGACATAGCCTGAGGCATTCCCTTGAGGGGGGGTATGATGGGATATCTCAAGGTGTATGCCCCAGGCACACCTTGGTTTCTATGTGTGTGTGCTAGAGGCACAGTTAGGTGCCCATAAGCACTGTTAGGTGGTGGTAGAAGCCACATAGGATGATTGAGAGAATCTAGGAGCAGATTGAGGAGATGATTGTGGAGCTCAGAGGTCATCAGTGATGTCAATGATCATGTAAGAGGTGCCTACTTAAGGACCTCACCTTTCTTCATTCTATAAGCAAGAATTCTCAGTTTGTGTTCAGTCCATGCTTTCCTTTCAGTTTTCCAACAGAAGCCACATTCAAGTAATCTCTTTTTGGCATCTTGGAAGGGTAGGGTGAAAGGTTTTATAAAGGAAATATCGGTTCAACCTGTGTAATCAATAAAGGAAATATCAATTCAACCTGTGTACATGCATAGAGAGCTTGTGTTGCTAGAGAATTATCCAACTTATCTTCCATAACATAGGCCAAATTGTAAGTGACTTCATTGAAAATTTTTATTTCATAATCAAAGAATTTCTTAAACCTCAATGTCTATTTTTATTTTCAGATATATGTCCATCTTATGAGCAGTGGCAGCCTACTGAATGCATTTTAGGATTCATGGATGTGTTACATGGGTCCATAGGAGAGTTGCAATGACAAGGTAGATCAACAACACAGTTAGCTCAATCAAGAGTCTTTTTCTATGATCATTTTTACCAACTATTGGGGATAAAGCCAACACCCATGGTGTGTTGAAGAAACTAGCTCTTCCAACATGGAATACCATTGATTGGCCAATTCCTCATGGTGCTATAACAAAGTCATATAGAGCTAGGTTGTTTTCAGAAGTACAACGATCCTTATGGCCAGGAATTGCTAGTAGAATCAACAAAATAACTATTTGCATGCCAATAGCAGTCTTTGTAGATCTATTCAATAAATTTTCTATCAAGATTTGCAAGATGATGCTCACTTATAATGCAAATGGTGCTGAAAAATTTCTTGACTTCTTGTATTATGGTTGGGACATGATAACATCCAACCAAGTATACTGTGAGGTTGTGCACAACTCCATTAAACTTAAGTATATGATTGCCACTCAAATTTTCATATTAACATTTTACTATAAATGCAGTAGAATGATTGGGAACCAATTGGTTCCAATGGATCAAGATTTGAACTCTTTTGGCCTTGAGAATGAAGCAATGGATATCACCATTAACGAGAATGACAATTTATTGGGAATTATATCACTCAGATAATGCTGCACACTCGCTCAATTACGCCAGGACATTCAAGTGGAGACAGAGGGTAGTGTTGCAGCATAAAGATTCTCATTCATTCTGAATAACAAGAAGGTAAATAAAGAGTTGAATATGACTCAATGTTTTTATTTATTCTTGAACGAATCATTGATTTATACTACATGTTGACAGATATTGGAGCAAAGGGAAAAGAGAATTTTGTGTAGAGATATCCTAAATGGAATTATTAAGATAATTCAAAATTCATGATTATAGGTACAAAATGATTATTTTCATAGTATACAATTGTGAGGCAATGGATAAACATTATACATTATATTTTCAAACAAACTAATGATTCTCAGACAATCAGTGCCGTTGAGGCAATGGTGGATGCTATGACTCGCAGACAATCAATGCCGTTTAGGCGATAGTGGATGATCCTATAAAGAAGGTTGACCAAGGAGCTTCTGTTGTGCCTTTTCCTCGTACACCTTCTCTTCCATGTTCTGATCTCGCCTTCACTCTAGTAGTTGAACCTTTTTAGGCTCATATTATTGGAATCAGAGAATTTCTACTATAGTTTTGGCTCTAAAGTTACAGCCATAATCAGCTTTGTAACTATATTTTTTATTATTTACAAAAAGCAATGGAGAATCAGTTTCTTTCATATTGTAACAATTTGTCATTCAAAGTTTGTAATAGATACATCCGTATTCATGAGTCAAGTGAGGTAACGAGGATGCGTATTGAAGGAGATCTACAATCATCCTAGCTCTGAAGTTTAACACAAATTGATCATCATAGCTTTGTTCTGTCATTTGCAGAAACGCAAACAAAACTTTAATTTCAAGTTCTGTGTTATATTTATGTTATGTATAAATTTTTAATGCATCAATAATGGTACTTACGGGACCCATTGTATCTCCTGACCAAATAAGCCTCCAAAATGTACTTGGTGTTTATAAGGACCCTCCATCCACAAGAGTGGGCATCGTACTATTGTGGTGTCTGTGAAACATCTAGTCACTTGTAAGCATAAAATTATTCTAATTAATTTTAACAAAGTACTGAGAGGGCAAAGGATTTTATGTCTTACGTCCAAGTGCAGTGGTTCAATTGCTCCCAACTTAGATGATTTTTTTTTGCAAAAATTGATTGCAAAAGATAGTCTCTTCATACCACTGCAAGTTGCATATGTGAGTGTGAACAACTTTCTACAAAATACATAATTTCTTATTTTAAAAAATTGCTATACTTATTTTATGCATTGCAAATTCACTTACAGATAGACTGGATGAGAATGTGTAACTAAATTGAAGTAGAAGCATCCTTTTGATGGCAGATGTATTATAGCTTAAGTCCAATGTCGAATTCATTTGACAAATGCGGTAAAGCATTTGTGGATTGAAAATAACAATCTAGCTCCTTATGCAATGTACTTACTAATCACTTACTCTGAATGGTAAGGGATGATAATTAGGGTCACAGATTCAAAATTGCAAAATGTGAACCACTTCGCAAGCTGGTCCATCGGCTCCTTGGAATCCCTCAATTTGAAGAAGATAGCTGGGTCCACAATATGAACCATACCTTGAATCTCCTCATGTAACTTTTTTTTGAGTAAGCTACAAATCAACATAGGAATTCAGAATAGTATTCAAAATAAGTGGTTGTCTAAATCGATATATAAAAATAAAAACCTACCTGAGTCCTACAAGGATAATTGTATCGTTAGCTTGTCCTACTCTGTCTATGATTGCTTTGAGACAATCTTCTATTAGGATAAACTCTTTGATTGACTATGCATCTGCAAAAATTATCCTTACTACAGGTCCCAGTGTATGTAGATGCTTGAGAACATGTAGCTCTAGCTTTGTAGTATCTAGATTAGTGTGGACGAGGTACGAAGACACTTGGTGTCCTTATATTTCATCCTTTGCACCTCCTCAAAATCTGATTTTACTCGTCTTTATTCCTTGAGTCACTTGAGTGACTTCCTCTATAGCCACCTCATCTTGTTTTGGCATTTGAGTAGGTAGTATAAACAAAATGTCTCTCATCTTCATGTCTGTCATATCTGTAGCCTTTAGGAGTTTGTCGTATCTCCATCTCACCATCTTTAAAGTGGTGATATCTTTTGCCATGATTGTCACCCTATGGCTGTGGGTTGTAAGAAGAAATGTATCCTGAAAAAACTCTATGCAAAAGTCCTCAGCAGCCACCTGCAATGCCCAGATAGTTGTTCTTTGCCACCAGTATCCAAGGCCCACAAAGTTCATATCATCACAAACTTCCCTAGCAAGCCTTTGAAAAGGAGCCTTGGGAATACACAGTCCCATGTATATTTGGGCCCTTCTTATCTCCATTAAAGTATTGACCTTCTGTTTAAATCTTCTCTTTTTTTCTTGTTGGAGAAGATGCATTGGCTTTCCTTTTCTTGGATGTGTTAGATATCAATGCTCCACTCTCATGTAACTATGCAAGAACCAGCGAACTCTACTTGTAATCCCTCCATATGAGGAGAAGGCATTTGAGTAGCTCGGTTATCCAATAGGTCCTAGTTTGGACACCAGATGGGGGCCATGTGTGGCCTGATGGCTGGACAGAGTTGGCACACTTCCAACTAGGCTACATGCAAGTGCGGGAAGGAATCCCATGACTGACTGCACTGAGGGTAGATGGAGCATTTCTCGAGGCAGCCCACTCTCGGGTTGCGGGGCTCGTTTGGAGCCCCAGATGATCCCGGATGGCTTTGGGCCACGATTCTATCGTGTGGTCAGTGGTCTATTTCGGGACCGAGTCGGTTGTTTTGGGCAGACTGGATCGGTCACCCAATTGAGCCTAACCGACTACGACTGGTGGCTATATAAGAGCAAGCCTGTGAAGCCCATTTCATCACTGGCTATAGCAACCCTGATTCCTTAGCATTCAGCCTCCGTCCTCTTCTGTTTCCAGCTCGCCATCGAAGCTTCTTTCATAGGAGCGCACGGTTGGGACACAGCGCCATCTATTGTATCAGTTCTATAGTAATCAAATTTTTGATTCTCCATACTATCTGCTTTTCTCTCTTGCATACAGATCCTGTTATCTGTTGAGCACACACATTGTATTGTTTTCTTACAAATCCTGTCCTCTAGATGTTGCCAATTTTGCTATTGGGGGACCCCTGTCCGTCTTCTTGGCAGTAGCCTTCGTCGTTGCCATTGTAATTTATGCTAAACTGCACCCGAGATCATAAAACATAAGTCCTAAGTCCTCTCTCTCTCTCTCTCTCTCTCATGAAAGGCATGACAGAACACAGTGCAGGCATGAATAGAGCACAATTCTTTATCAAGTTTTATGTACTTCTATCCCCTCTATCCTCTAATGCAACTATTGATGGATAGCATGGAGTAAACTCTGCAATCAGTATAGCATTATTGATATATCAAGGTCAACATGCTTGGGCCAAATGACAAATACTTCGGCACTTGTGGATGTTAGGCTGAAGCTGCAATGCTTCCTTCCTTAGCATCCCCACCCAACAATTCTATCCTGCTACTTGTTTTGCGGTTTCATGGAATAAGATGATTTGCATCTATCCCTGTCTGTCTATCTCTCTCTCTCTGTCTATTTGTCTGGAGGTCAGTTCTCTGTCTATTTGTCTACCTGTCAGTTCTCTCTCTCTCTCTCCCTCCCTCTGTGTGTGTGTGTGTGTGTCAGTTTTCTCTCTCTCTCTCTCTCTCTCTCTCTCTCTCTCTCAGTTCCTCACTTCTCTGGCTGTCAGTTCTCCCTCTCTCATTTCTCTATCTATCCCTCACTTCTCTCTCTCTCTCTCTACACACCATATACAGTGTACAAATGAAAGCAATATTGAGGGTTGGGAAATTCTCAACCCTGCTCTAGCTTCAGAACCCATTCTACGCAATCGTGATTGGTCAATGACTTTCTATATCAATCCTAGGTTTGGTGAGCACACTCTAGCGAGTATTCTTCTCCAGCAAGGGGAGGATTGGTTCATGTACCCCGTTCGATTTGCTTCTTGACATTTGCTCGAAACTGAACGACTCTACTCTAAGGCTAACAAGCATGCCTTGTCTTTGGTGTTCTACATTGAGAAATTTAAGCATTATGTGGCTGGAAAGTCCTTCATATAATCTCTAGCAATGGCCTTGCAAAGCAGGTTCTTCAATCACCAAATCCCACGGTTGGCCAAATGGTTGGCAATTCTACAAGAATATGATTTTTCTTTCAAAATTGTTAAAGGGGGTTGTTCCAACTTGAAGAATGCTTTGATTGATTTAGAGGAGTGGCTTGATGTAAACCTTGTAGCGGCCACAAAAGTTGGGGATCCATGGTATGGTGGTATCTATAGGTTTCTGACCGCTTTCTCCTTTCCTCCAAAAAGTACTAGCTATGAGAGAAAGAAGATTCACAAAGATAGTAGGCGCTACACTCTCTTTGATGGGGTGTTGTACCATCAAGGCAGCATGGATGGGGTACTGAGATGGGCCATTAATGCAGATGAAGTACCTAAGGTATTGAAGCATTACCATGATGGATTTTGTGGAGGTCACTATGCTGATGACTATACAGCTAAGAAGATTTTACATGCTTGGTACTATTGGCCGACCTTATTCAAGGATGTCACTATGTATTTCAAAACCTGTGAACCATGCCAATTCTTTGGTAGGAAGGATTTGCATCCTAGGCAACATCATCCAATGATGTCCATCCATCCATTTCAAAAGTGGGGAATAGAATTTGTCGGGCCCTTGCCCATGACTGCCCGCAAAAAGAAGCATCTTTTGGTAGCCATTCAATATGTCACTAAGTGGGCTGAAGCTATCGCCCTCCCTGCTGCAAATGGTAAGGCAGTTTCAAATTTCATATTTGAACGTATCTGCACAAGGTTTGGGACACCCATGAAAATAGTGTCTGACCATGGGAGTCGATTCTTAAATGAAGCAGTGGAGTTTCTCATGGATTGTATGGGTATTGATCATCGCACTTCTAGCATCTATTATCCAGCATCCATGGGACAAAAGGAGCGGACCAATGGCCTCCTATGTAAATCCATGGGAAAAATGGCCACAGGGTACAAGAGCTAGTGGGATCAGAAGGTCACTAAAGCCGTGTGGGCTTACAACATCACCCATAAAATGTCTATAGGTCACACTCCTTTTGAGTTGGTGTACAATGCTGAGGTAGTTTTACCGCTAGAAATAGAGATTCCGGCCTTGAGATTGGCACAAGAACAGAGGATGACAGAAGATGAATATGTAGAGGCCAGGTTGGTACAACTTGAGAAGTTAGATGAGACCGGACACCTTGCACTACATCAAACAGAGATCCAAAAGAATCAACAAAAGGCCCGCTTGGATGCTAAGATTTGCAAGGGATGGGAAAGACACTTTGTTGAGGGAGATGTTGTGCTATGCTTTGATAACAGATTGGACCACCAAATGGATAAAAAGTTCCTTCCACTGTGGATTGGTCCATACAAAGTCATCAAGGAATGTAGCAATGGGTCTGTACAAGTTCAAGAGCTGCATGAGCCATATGGCAAGAAGGTGATCAACAAGTGTTATCTGAAGCTCTTCTTTGTGCATGATGGTCCCAAACATGGAAATGCTACGCATTCCTACCTAGGGGGGGAATTGTTATGGATAAATTTGACCAAAGTAAAAGGCATAAATATGTGTGTGTGCTTGTATGTGTGGCAATAGTATAATAAAATATGGTGTGCATAGGGCCCAGGGTTAAGGTGGCAGGGCATGACCATGTGCCACCCTCCACATAAGAGGACCCATCGGTGTGGTGTACATAATCCATGGTAGTAATATTATAAAATGTTGAGGTGGCATGGTTCCTCCATGTGCCACCCCTCCACCTAGGCAATCCCATGCTTGCATTTAGTGAGACATGGCCCAAGGACCATGGAAAAAGTAATATAAAATAGGTGGAGATAAATATTATATTGGATTATTCCCTCCATGTAGGATAGGCCCATGTGGGGGGGGTGTAGATAGTCCAAGAATGCAAGTTAAATAATGGGGAAAGTTGCCAACCCTCCACTTGTCCTCCTATATGTTTGAACGTATTATAAAATTGAGAAGGGACCAAGGGAGTATCGTAGACTTGGGATATGGGGTTTGATTTATGTGGAAAAATGAGGCAAAGGGTTGTCGCACACAATTGAGAGTGCGTACCCACCTAGCCCACATGGGAGATTCCTCCACACACACCATGCATGTGGGAGGATGCATTTATTTTGAGAGACCCCCTCTCTTGGCTATAAAAGGAGGGGGCTATTCCTTGATGTGACACTCTCAATCTTGTATAGCCACCATGCTAGTATTTTGATTTCCCCCATCCTTCCTTTTAAATAAAGCATGACTCTCTTCCTTTGATGTCTCCATCTCTACATTCCACCTCCCATCATGTACATGCTCCTCTTCCCCCTCTCCCTTCCCCCTTGTGCCATAGTCTCCCTCTTCATTCCCACCCCTGTTAATCCCTTTTTCCCACCCATGTTAACGATTCTCCCCTCACATGCCCTATCCCCCATGTCCCTCGAGCATCGCCACGTTTAGTGTCTAGCCTCATGCCTAGATTTCTTTTCTAGTTAATAACACACACACACACACACATGTGACTTTTGGTTGGAAACTAACTAAGTTAGTTGTTTAGTTATCCCACCAATTGGGAATTGATAAGCTCATGGCATATGGTTTTGGTTCCACAGTTTGGGAACATGGTTTTGTAAAATCATAGTTTTGGATAATTGAAAACTGATGTGGTCACATCCTATTTAGTAGTTAACATTATCCAATTACATGCTAAGTAATATTTGTACTTATTTAGTTGGATGATTCATCAATTAGTACACCAATTTGGCTAAATATTTATTTCATCTTATCTAATTAGCACACAAGTTGGTACACCACAATTCTGCAGTCAAAACCACTACCTCCCATGGTTTTGGAGGAAAATGTCATGGTTTGGCTCTTGGTTGTTGAGACTTAAGTACATAGATTTAGCAATTATGGTTTTCCATGTAGCCAAATCATGTGGACTTAGTTCCAATGTAACCAAACTAAATGAACATAGTTCATGTAACCAAAATAAATGGACTTAGTTCCCATCCAACCAAAGTAGATAGACTCAGTTCCCACCGAATTGAATCAGATGGACTTAGCTATCATCCAATCAAACAAGGTGAATTCAGCCTACTTTTCCCCAATCAAAGGATCTAGTTTTCACCTCATAAACTAAAGGTTTTCCTTTGACTTTCCCTTGATTGTCCATTCACATGTAATTGAATGAATTATAAATCTTTCCCTTTTCCCATATGTGGTACATTGGCAGATTAGTCTACTGGTGTCTCCCAAAGCCTTGGCACATGTTCAATGCAACATTAAATAATGCTTTTCCTTCTAGTATTTTTCTATGCTTTGGACTAATAGACTTCATGAGTATATATCACTTTAATAACAAATCCTTGCCCTTACTAGGGGTATGGCCATTATCTAGCTTTTCCTAGGATATGGCTTTACATCTGGTAACATGGATCATGCCTTACTTATACAATATGATGCTAAGATTATATATTACTCTTCTCATTGTCTATATTTGTTTAGAGCATAGAAGATTTATATCGTCAAGTACCCATTACGGCACTTACCCAATTTCCCATATAGATGCCCATACTAGTTTGCATAGGATCCTCCTACTAGCAACTCAATGCATTCAAGATGCTTGATGCCATTTGCATTATAGTAAGCTTGCCCTATGGTCAATATTTTCATATGTAAGGGTAGCTTTAACCCTTACTAGGGGTAAAATTATGGTTATGGAACCATACACATATTATTCCTCTTATTACTAGATTATTAATAGTGAATCTTTGAAGAGTGAGTCACGAATTGAGTCATTGATCTTTTCCTAGAAATTGGTTAATCGACTTTATGGCAAGAATACAAAGAATGAGATCCAAATACCTAGTGCCACTCCTAGTTTTAAGAAAATGAAAATCCATCTGAATTGATCTTGTGATCCAATAGCTCTTGTTCTCAGTGTCCAAACCAGTGATTGTGTATGTTCTGCTTACCAAGGTATGGGTTCTAGCTCATGTGCATTCATTTAATCTAGGATGTGCCAAAAGTGTTACTAGAAGTCAACACTAGATCCAAAAATCATGAGTACCAATGGTCCCGAATCTAACTATATGTTGAAACAATAATTTAGAGTTCTATTTAGGGTTTAAAGGCTCAAGTCAAATTTAAGTACCGAACACTAGTGATACAAATAGGTGTAGCTCCAAGCAAGCACATCTAATTATTAATGGTAAGGTCTATTTATTGAGTGGATTGCTATTGAACACCAACACTTAAGTCCACATAATCAACATATAGAGAGGTAACCCAATGTGGAAAGTCGTACAAGTGGTAGATGAACATTGGCATTCTCACAATCTATTGCACTGGCATTACCATTCCAATGTATACATATGAGCAATTCTTTGTAATCTCCAGAGCGCATAGGCATTGTTACTTTGTATTGGAAGATATTACATTATAGCAAAAATCATTGGTTTTGTCTATTAATGAGACATTTGCATCTATTTAGCAATCAATTTGAATGATCCATGAGTGATCTATGTGATTTTAATGATGTAGTGTGATCTATTGTTATCCGAGTGTAGAACATTTTCCAAAGGCAAGTAAGGTAGGAGAGTAAACAATATCTGCCATCTAGTGCTAATTGTGACTTGTATCATCTCTGCAAGCCCTTGTGACTAGAACTTAATGAGAAATACTTTTGAAATGTCCTATGTCAATTGTAAATAATAATCTTTCCATTTAGTTATAACTTATTTATTTCAATCATTCATATCAATAGAATTTCCATACCTTTCTTCCATATTATGAAATAGAATTTAGTGTCAATGAGTACTTCTACACGAAGTCTAAGCATTTCAACAAATCTACACATTATGAACTAGAGTCCAGTGTGGGTATTTCTAGAGTAATAAATCTATTCATTTCAACTCCATCTAGTGTGCATAGGGGGCTGAGAAGCATTTCAACTTCAACTAGTGTGTGCATAGGGACAACTTAGAATGAAACCCCCCTTCTACTTCATGCACAAAGGAAACCATCATCTTATAGGCACAAATGGCATGTATTTGATGCATTTAGAAGATGATGACATGCTTGATAAGTAAAAAGCTAGAATGAGACAAATAGAATAAAAAGGTATTTTCTATGTATAGAGTATAGTATCTATACACTTTCTTAAAGTGTAGTCTCTATGTACTTTCTTAAAGAACAAAAAGGTAGTTTCTATGTATAAAGTGTGGTCTCTATGTACTTTCTTAAAAATTATATAGTCATTATGAAACCAATTGTTCTCAACTAAAGTAGTATTGTCATTACGTACTTGCTTAAAGCTTCTATAGTCATTATGAACTCAATTGCATTCAACTATAGTAGTGTAGTCCCTATGTACTTGCTTAAATATTTTGTAGTCACATTATCAACTAGATTCAACTAGAAACTTTGTTCAACACTAGGGGCGGCGGGCACTGCCGTCGTGCCATGGGCAGTTGCCACCTTAGGCGGGTCATCCGCTGGCATGCCACCATCGCAGGCGAGTGCTATGGGATGGCCATTGCTTAGGCGGGTGGCCTTAGGTGCTTAGGGAGGGGCTTGAGAGGGAGTGGTGTGAGGTGGAAAGAGGTGTGTGTGTGTGTGTTTTTAGATTAAAAAGTCCCATCAATAATAGAGCCATACAATTAATTCCATCCGTTGGATAAAAAGTTAAAAAAGAAAAATATATAAGGAAAAAATGTTTGAGACATCTAAGTTGAGACAAAATGTTTGAGAAAAATATATAAGGAAAAAATGTTTGAGACATCTAAGTTGAAAATTTCAACTAGAGTTTGCAAAAATTTTGATCAAATTAATAAATTTTAATAATATTGAGTTTGACAAACATAATACTGAAAAAAAATGTCGAATCTTCAGGCAGCAGTCCAGGTTTCGAGGTCGGGGTCCACTTACCTACCATCATCCAAACAAACTAGGTGTTAGAACATCATAGTTACGTTTGGGTAGATAGGTAATGCCTGTTTTCCCCTCGTTTTCCCCAGCTTGTTATCGCTTTACCTAGGAATATATTTGGGGGGTTAAAGGTCACTGTGCCTTTACCCCGGTTATGTACAATACTCAAACACATATATAAATGAATGAAAAAGAAGATTAGGGTGTTCTGCACCCACCAAAACTTGTGTGGCTCTCTGTTTCTCCCTCTCCCTCTTCCGTTCTTGCTTCTGTTGAGAGCACTCTCAACTGGTATCAGAGCCCGAGTGATCTAGCTGAGCGTGTGTGAATGCCTGGAAGCTCAATAGCTCTGTGGGAGGAAGGAGAAGCTCTGTGGGAAGCTTTGTGGGTGACTTTACTTGCATCAGAGTGTGTAGAGACCTTGGAGGAACCTTTGGAAAAGTCACTTTGGCTTTGCGAAGTGGTTTTGAGAGCTTGTTAAGTGTTTTCAAAGAAAAAGTCATTTTTTGAGCTTTTCGCTATTGCAATTTTTCATAACCGTCTTTCCTCCATTAGATACAACATACCTTTTTCTCCCATTGTGCCTAATAACTTCCATTGATTTCTTGAATTTTCCATCATCCTCACCTTCAATCACCCTCTACATAGTGTGTATGTTGCCATGGAGGAGTGAAGAGAACCCACTGGTCACCAAAAGAGGCATAGGGTGCCTTCTCATGTATCACCTCTGCATCCCATTGAGGATTTCAATAATGATATTGCGAAGGGAATTAACCCCCCGAGATGACCATGCTGGTGAAAGGACACTACAGTGTATAAACTATGGCCCAAGGGGTTCACTAACTTAAGGGGTTTTATTTTCTTGTGGAGTTATAGAGATATGCATACATAAGGGGTACTTAAAACCCATACTATTGAATGCATGTGATATAGAGGGGGGGTTTAGATATTGAACCTCTTGGGACTAGCAAGAATATAGTACTCCCTATACTAATAGTCTACTTTAATTAAAAGTCAAATTAATACATGTATAGAATCTCATGAACACACAAAAGACATCTTTTAAATACTTTAAAATCCAAATCTTTTCTTTTGAAGATAAACTTGATATGGGTTCTAAAATTCTCAAGGCTTATAGGTGGCACATTCAAACTTCTATTTCTACTATTTGCAAATAGAGGCTGAAATTTATATGAAGAAATCCAAAGCAAAATCTAAGATCACCTTCCATGAATTAATATATAACAAAGAAAAAGGAAGAGGAACATGCCCAAAAACCCCTTTCAATTCTGAGGATCAAGCATGGCTGAATTTTTTCCTTAAAGCTAGATTTGAGTTGTATCATGAGATGGAGGAGTAGATGCTTGATACGTGGGGCACTAATGAAAGGTTAGCCATCATGGCTATCACCTCCAAGGCATCAATAAAGTACTATTTGTTGACTTCATACTCATATAAAACATGATCTACCAATCCCAAAAAATCATAAACAATGAGGTGGGCACTATTTTAGCCCGAGCCTATGATGCATCCACGCATGGAATGGAGGTGGATTGGGATGAATTTGCCCACAAATTTGAGGGATGGCAGTTAGTACAATGGATATAGGAATTCCATAAAAACCTATGCGAAAGGAAAATGCGGTGAAGTCAATGGACATGAGTATTATGTAGCGCAAGAGATTGACTATGAAGTAGCAAGCTATGATATTGATTGGAAGAGTAAGGTGGGAGAGGTGAAAGCAAGATTGTTGACGTTGCTCCTAAGTGATTCAAAAGTCCAAAAAGAAGAGTGACTCAACTACACATACTACCAATTAAGTCCATAGCAAACTTGAGAATGTTGTGCATGCCTTTAGCACCATTAATGAGTTACTTGAGAAAGGTTTAGTGAACAATTCAAAAAACTTGAACGACAACATAGAATCTGCAAGATGATTTAGAAGAAGAGTCAAAATCAGCAAGAAGAAGGCTAGAATTAGTAAAAATGCATTGTATCCAAATCACAGAGCAGTTGGAGGCAAGTACAAGTTCAATAGTCATATGCGGCATTTATGGAGGAGCTTACAAATTAAGGTTTGTGGGTTATGATTGTTGCATTAGTATACCATCCAATAGGATCTACAAGTATTTTTGTGGACATCAATTAGTAAGATAAACATTACATTATAATAATTTATGTTTTATCTTAGGTTTATGTATCATGTCCACTCACATATCCATGTTCACTAAAATGTATTGGTTGCTTTCAGACACATATTTTGATGAGAGTCAAACAAGGGTATTGGATCTCAAATTATGCCTTATGACTTCCATGATCAATACAAAGAACAAAAGTTGTCACAGGAGAAGGCTTACAAGGGGCAAGAATTGCAAGGAGTAAGTAGGAGTGCAAAGAGTAAGCAAGAAAGGAGTAGGCTACAAGGCTTTCAAGGAGAGGAAAGATGGCCAAAGTGGATGATGGTGCATCTTTAATTCTTCCCACCATAGTGGATGAAGTTAGCTTGCATGTTTAATTTTGGCATTTAACTACAACCACCAAGCTTGCACGATGGCCATGGGGCTGATGAATTACTAAGATGCGTAGCTTAATTGACTTAATTAGGATGTAAACACTTTTAATAATGATGTTCCATCACTAATTCAGTGATTCTACAAGTATGATGGAGGTAATTGGCTTAATTGTCTTGATTGGGATGTGTGTTGGCATTCAATTACATGCGCATGACTTTTGATTATTCTTACTATCAGTTACTATTAGTTAGTGAGCAATAGTTTTAGTCAAGACCCTTTTTACTTAGGTTATATTTAATTTAAGACAATTGGTGCTAAAATAAAGATTAAAAGTGTAGCTCTTTTGTGGAGATAAATGTTTCTTAATGTATTTTCTAGAGATAAACGTATTTTCAAATCCTGGTTCCTACAAGAGCATGTGAACCAGAGTCTAGAGAGGTGAGAAAGGTCTAGGAGATAAGGATGAGCTATGGAGATATAAGCATGAGGTGAGATAAGGAAGACAAGTGGCATGATCATGTGTAAAGTTGATCCTAAGGCTATCTATAAATGAAGCCTCCCATTTGTAAGCTTGATATGACATTGGAATAGAGTTGATTGACTGTGCCTATTTTGGTCTCCCTCTCATGTCTTATTTGGTGTGCTTTGAGCCTCCATATTTTCCTTTGATCTCCCCCCCTAGGAAGGAAGAATAGAGAAGAGTGTACATTTTGTCTTCCCTACTCCTCATCATTGTGTGTGTTGAGTATGTGAGCTATGTGTTCACTTTAACCATATTGATGCTTGTTTTCCACTTTAGGTAGGGAGCTTGTGTTCAATTAAGAGATCAATATATTCAAGCAGGTATCTTGTATTTAGGTAGGAATATTGTGTCTGATGAGGAGACCAACAAGGAGTTGTTGTCATGTGATGTCATTATCTCAACATTGAGCAATTACCAACTTGCAAAATTTCTCAATCTTTGTATTTCTTTGTGTACTTATTCATCCTATGAGATGTATCAAGTATAGGTCTTTAATGGATTTTACTACTAAAGATAAATCCATGTATCTAGACCATGTTTATGCATCCATGGAGGAGGAGGGTGGTGGAATAGGGAGGAGGGTGGAGGAAGAGGGAGGAAGGAGGAGAAGGAGGGACGAAGGAAGGAGGAGGAAGGAGGACTAGGAGGAGGGAGGAAGAAGGGAGGAGGAGGGATGGAGGAGGAGGAAGGAGGAGGATGAGGGAGTGCAAGGGTAAGGGCATGCTAGAACGTGATAGTGTAAGGGAGCATGGCTGCAATGGAGATCAATCACATGAACACAATAGTGAGCTTGAACATTGAACCCCAAAGAGTGGGAGCTTCATTCCATTAGAGATATTTATACATGTTGGTCTCCACACAATCCGAAGGTACCTCCATGGTGGGACCTATTTTGTAGGAGACCTTTTGGACAAGAGTCCCTCCACTTGTGGGGGGGGACCTTTTGGGTCTCTACACAAAGTGGGGGGACCTTTGGGTCTCTACAGAAAGTGGGGGGACCTTTTGGGTCTCTACACAAAGTGGGGGGACCTTTTGGGTCTCTACATAAAGTGGGGGGGCCTCAAAAAGTGTAGGCTTTTAGTATCTCTCTCTCTCTCTCTCTCGATCCTGATTTTGCAAGTATGATTGGATCTTTTCTAGAGAGGGTTTTTTCTATCCTCAACTTTTAATATTCGTCATACCATCTTCCAAGCTCAAGATATTACAAGCAAAGCTTTTCCGCTACTCTACACACACAATGCTCTCATCGTTGTTGTCCTAGACTGCACTTTTGGCCCGAAAAGTGAGCTCATAGAGGCTTTCTTACAAGAATAGTGCAATAGTAAAAGAGCAGTCTCTACACTCTTACTATGTATAATTTTCTATTTTGAAATAGATTTCGAGATGTTTGGCAGCATATTATTTGTTCTGGAGTAAGATCCATCTACTTTAGCCTCCAAAAGCACTTTTTGCAAGCCAAAATGTAAAATTTCATGAAGGGTGAGTTTTAGAACACAAAACTTCTTCAAAATTCAGCAAGAATCATCATCTTTGTGGTTTTTTAGTGTGTTTGGGCCTCACACACTCAGCAATCTCACAAACTAAGCTCCTATCAACTCAAAACACTAAAAAGCATCAAAAACAAACTTCAAATGCTCCAAAATGACTTTCCAACAAAAGTGACAACTTTTCTACTTTTCCATCCACAACTCTCACTTCCTCCCTCTCTCCTCTCCTACAACTCTACTAACAAAGCTCCAAGTCAAGCTTGAAGCCTTGTGCAATGGGTAGATAATGAAGGAAGACAAGTGCAATGCAAAAGCATACCTTTCATCCGCGGCAACGTCACCAAAACTGTGTGGGTCTCGGCGGTGACTCATGTTTCATGGGGATGCTGAAGAGATGCTGATGGAGCCTCCACTCCAAGCTACTCCTTGTGAGAGCAATGCAAGGCACAACTCATCTACAAGTGTCACTCCAGCGGTCTTCGGACTATTGGAATGTGTTTCCATGCAAGAAAGAGGAAAGTGGGAGAGAGGAGAAGAGAGGGGAGAAGAGAGGGGAGAAGGGAGGGAAGAGGAGAGTGAAGGGGGATGGAGTGGCGAACACAAGGGCAGTACAATGGAAACAAGAGAACACCCAAAACACTCTCTTCGAAGAGAAGAGAAGTTAACACTTTGGCCTTTTATACAAGTCACCTTTTGAAGGGAGGGCCAACCCTTTTCCTTTTAGCACTCTCCTTCTCTTTAAAACCCAAGGCTCTTGGTCCCATACGGTGCCAAGGAATACTGCTATTCTTTCCATCTCTCCCTACTAGCAGAAATAGCGCTTGTGTTAGCCTCACACCTCCAAGGCTTAAGGGATTTGGGGCTCAAACTCCTTGAGCGCCCTCATGCCTTAAGTCATTTGGGGTTCAAAGCCCATGAACGAGGCTCAAAACCTGGAGTGGCGAGGCTTAACTCTTGCGAGACACTTAACAGCAACTTGCAGCTAGAACATACAACTTGTGCACGTTGCCTGGATGCTTTGGTCTCGGGATATTTGGTCCCTGAGTTTTTTGAGCTATACTCCTTGGCTATTTCCGTTGACATAGACTTGAAATGTGCACGTTGTCTTCAGTCTTTGGCCTTGGGGTATTTGGGGATCAAACACCCTAAGCTTGTACGTTGAAGTAGATCATGAAGCCTAATCACCTCTAATCACTAATTACCCTGTGAGCAAAAATCCATGTGGGCCTGTGCCTCCAATCATCCTCTCTATTTCTAAAACTAAAACCTCCAAATATATACAAAAGATTAGAATTTTCCAAAACCTCCAAACATATGTATTTTAACGAACCTTGTGCGATGGTACTTAGGTGTCTCATAGAGAAAAATAGTCAGCCATGTATCATACAAAAAGCACATGGTATGTATTATGTACCACTGATTGTGTTACACATATATAGTGGATAGCTTATAACATGCTATATAGAACAAATTTTTTGCTATATAGCACAGAGTATGAGCTTTATAGCTCATTCAATATGTTTGAAATATTAGATTGAGTACTATAGCATAGATAATGTATAGCACATAGCATGAGCTATATGGCTCATTCAATAGGCTTAAAAGAATAGATTCAATGCTATATAGCAGAGATAATGTACATAGCACATAGCATGATCTATATAGTTCATTCAACATGCTTGAAATATTAGATTAAGTACTATATTGCATAGATAATGTATAGCACATGAGCTATAGCTCATTCAGTAGGCTTGAAAGAATAGATTCAGTGCTATACAGCATAGATAATGTACATAGCACATAGTATGAGCCATATAGCTCTTACATTATGTTTGGAAGAATAGATGGAGTGCGATATAGCATGGGATAATGTGCATAGCACATAGCATGAGCTATATAGCTCATTTAGCATGCTTGAAATATTAGATTAAGTACTATATAGCAAAGATAAAGTACAAGACATGAGCTATATAGTTCATTCAGTAGGCTTGAAAGAATAGATTTGAGTGCTATATAGTATAGATAATGTACATATCACACAGTATGAGCTGTATAGCTCTTACATTATGTTTGGAAGAATAAATTACATGCTATATATCATGGGATAATGTACATAGCACATAGCATGAGCTATATAGCTCATTCAATATGCTTGGAAGAATAGATTGCTTGCTATATAGCAGAGATAATGTACATAGCACACAGTATGAGCTATAAAAGCTAATACAATATGCTTAGAAGAGCATATTGAGTGCTATAGAGCTGGGATAACGTACATAACACATAGCATGCATGACCTATGTAGCTTATTCCAGTAGGCTGAAAGTATACAAGTCCAGGCTAGCAACCTCAAGAACTTGGTGTTCCTCATCAAGCATCGACTTCAAATGTCCCAACCTAATCTCAGCTGCACCTATCATTCCAACAATGCCATCTTCCTTTTTTCCCGGAATTCTAGGCTCATATAAAACATGTTTCTCACTAGTGTTGTGGAAACGATAGGTTTTACATTGGAGGATGAAGGGAACACACCATGCAAAGATCTCATATTCTCTTCCCACCTCCTATGCTTTACACCTAGATGTGGCTACATGTCTTTAGCTCTTTGCGCTAACTTGCAGTTCTCCAAGGCAAAAGTGCTTTCACCCTTATCTAAAAGTATTCTCAGATAGAACATGAACATTCTGAAATTTTTTGGGTATGCCATAGATTTGTAGTGGGTGGATCAGTCTACAGAGGTTCGTGGCTAGATTTCATAATGGGCTCTTAGTTGTGTCTGCGCTACACTTAAAAAGGGAGAGAGTTCATTGAGCTCGTCCTTCTTATTCTACTTTCATATATCCTAACATGTCCATCTACTTTCATACGACCTGACATGTACACCTCTCAATGGTGTCGCTTCATCTTTTGGTTGAGGCAAGTAGTCTTATCTATTACTATGTTGGAACTCTAGCAAAGATATGCAAAGATAATGTGCGAGCAATGAATTCCATACATGGAAGTTACAGAAAGAATCACAAATACATGGGGTGATGTCAAAAGAATCTACATGAAACAAAATACTAATCCTCAGGAACATCACATCAAGGATGTTTTATCATAGTTATACTTTATATGTAAGGTAAAATACTAGCAAAAGTTTATTGATCTTATTTTTTTAGATTCATAATTTTGCTAGAACATATCACAATTTTATTAAAAAATGCAATACATCATCCAATACATATTTTCGACACCAATACAAAAGTCACGCATCACATGCATAGCCTTGGACTTTTTGAAGAAGGCTCTACAACTTTTGGAGGCCCTCCAACATCCCACAAATTTGGTGTTGGAGAAGTTGTCGGTTATTTGAATGTCAAAGACTCCCTTTTTCCATAATCACTTAGCATTTTGGGAATCATGCACATCAAGTTGTACATTGTGTATGCTAAGTAATATTTGCTTCTAAAAGCGTATAGGCCACGACCTTGGCCAAAAGTTATAATAGCAAACTACTTCTCTAAAGAATTATCTTATCTACATTTCATCGTACGGGATACCCCCCAAGATACCTAGATAGTGTTTTTATTGCAAACACGGGGAATTTTGCATTGCCCTTTGAGTACTTCTTGTGGAATATTACAACCTGTGGAAATTTAAAGTGTTTAATGTACACTCTTAGGGATGCATCTTTTTCCATCCCCCCTTGGCGTTTGCCAAAAGCACACCCCAAAAAGTCATCCTTATACACAACAAGCTGCAAAAGAACCTTATCCATAAGAAACACGATGACCTACAAGAAAACCTGGGGGTTTCCATTTTCCGAGCAAAAACCCTCGAGCGACGAGCGGACAAAAGGTGGAAGGGGTCAAAATATATAGGCTCAAGTCATTTTTGGGGAGAAAAAATTCCAAATTATTTCAAGGAATATGTAAGTAAATATGAAACATTGATAAATAGATATAGATATAAATATACCTTTATATAATATGCATATATAATGTCCAAGTGGTGACTTATTTTATGACTTTCAAAAATCCTTTGTTTTGCTTTCACCATTGCTTGGATCATGAAATTTTGAGCAAATATCCTCTTTACAGTTCCTGAGGATGACCTAAGAAAAATAAATAGTACCTTTTTAATAGACCCTCTAAGTGTATTTTGCCAGAGGAATATGGTTTGAAGAGCTTGTCCCAACCCTATTCCGCCGGCAAAATACCCTTGGAGAGCCTACGTAAAAGAGGTCATAACTTTTGCTACTACTTAGCTCAGATTGAGGAGCTGTAAAAAGGAAAAATGTTCAAAATTTCATGATCTATGCAATGGTAGGCTTAAAATTATACTTTTTATAGTTATAAAAGAGAAAAATTAAAATTTTCAAGATGTATATGAGAGTTATAACTTCTCCCTAATTCATATTATGGTAGGAAGGAGTTCAATAGAGACCACATTTCCTTAAAAGTACTTAGGTTTAGAGAATTGGGAATATTTTTAAAATCCCTACCTTGCCTTCCCATATTTGACAATGTATTAGAGATTAATTTATGATTGATTATGATGGCTTCAAGTATGAGGTTTCCAATATCTTTTTCCTACTCATCCAAGGAATATGGTATACATTATTACATGAGAGCTTCAAATATGGGATTGCTAAAGATTAGGGAAACTCTTTTAAATTGATTGAATTACCAAAATCCTCAAAAGAGAGTATGGTAGGGAGGTATTTACAGGAGTTTCTAAAGTGTTCACTATTTGTTCATATATAGATGATGTTCTCTAAAATGAGGGTTACAATGAAAAATAAGTAAGTATATGGTTCTATAAATGATAAATTAAGAAAGAATTTAATTCCTTTGAGAAATATACAAGCATGGTTGGTGTCAAAAATTATCGCTTGGACTTTTCTGCTCGTAGGTTTTTGCTCGGAAACTATGCACATCCAAGAAAACCTTAAGAAAATATAGAATGCTAAATATACATCATTATGAACAAACATACCTTTTGATTCTCATCATTAACAAGTAAATAATATGTCCATAAGTTAATTGATGTGTTGCTCTCTTGCATATTTCTTGGCTGGATGGTAGAGGTAACCGGTTCCTTTTCCATGCATGTAATTTTTAGTCTCTTTTGAATTTATTAAAATTCACTTTCGCTGGGTATGGTCCCTTCATAATGAGCTGCATCTCTATACATGAAGGCTAATGTGTTTGCACCATAGAGGAACTCAAAATCCTTCAAGTTTGAGTCCAATAGTGGCTCCACAAACTCTTCATATTCCTCAAGGTTTTTTGCTATGATTGCGAGGCACTAATCCTCCCTTATTTGAATCACCATTTGAATATCTCTAATCAAAACATATTTATTGTCACCAACATGATATGTGGGGAGGATTAGAGTAGGAATGAAGTCAGGATTCTCCTCTAAATTAGATAACTATTGGAGACCTCCAACCACTTTGGAGTTTTCTCTCCTAACGGCTTCTATATCAAGCCTATCACTTAACTCTCTTTCTTCCTCTAAATCGATATCCTCAATAATGTCATGGAATTTTTCATCCACTTCCCTGGTAGCATCCTATCTGTCCTCCTCTCTTGGTTCCTGCTCATCCTCTACCACCCCTGTAGTATCTTTTGAAGAGCAGTAATAAGACCTTCAAGAATAGGATTAGGAAGATTTTTCAAAGTGGTAACAACATGATCATAATCTTCAGGCATACTTTTGAGCAATACTGCCATTGCATCATCTGTAGTGATTGGAGAGTTGATAGAAGCAAGTTGAGTCATGAGACTCCACATGTGATTGACATAGGCAGCCAAGGGAGTGCCACTAGCCATCTTCAACTCAAAGAAAGCAATCTTAAGTGACAATTTTGAGATGTGAGAGCTAGCACCAAAAATAATATCAAGCTTCTGCCAAGCTTCATAAGGAGACTCCAAATCAGAAATGTGATGAATATAGTCATCTCCTAAGCCAAGAGCAATAATGCCATAGGCTTTCTCCTCTCTAGCAAGATCTCGTGTCGGGCATGTAGGAGCTAAGGATTCTCCAGCATTAGAGGCTATTGAGGAAGAAGTTGAAGCAGGTTTGACAAGCCCCCAGAGGTTTTCCCTCATCAATGCAAACTTAACTTTCATCTGCCATGTGTGAAAGCCTTTACCATTGAACTTATCAATATTCAAGAAGGTAGCCATAAGAGGGTCTAACCCAAAATGGGCAGTGTCTACTCTCTTACAAGGCTAGAAAGAGTTGAAAAGCTTCAAAGTACAAGCATTTAGTGTAGCAAAGACTTGTAACCAAATTCCATAAAAATCATAATGGAAATGATACTTCAACTTGCATGCTTCATAGAGGTGGCTAAATGAAAGTATTCCAAGCAAATCCAGGTATAGCAACCTAAAGGAAAGTTGTAGCCACAATTGTACTGATGCTATTCAACACTTTAAAACATCAGAAATGCCAAATAGCATCTAATGTAGCACCAAACTCACAAAATTGTCAAAACAGTCCAAAACAAAGGCCTGATCTTGGAGGGCTTGTATCTCACTCTTCAAAGCAAAGAAAAGAGGGCTTTCTAGGTAGAAATAAAGCTGGTATACCAGAGAAGAGCCACTGAAGAAGAGAGGCGAAATGCCGCATCACGTCGCCATAGGCAGTAGCTTGAATGTCGATTGGTTTTTTGTATGTTTCTCCCTCCCTAGTGGACCATTTTACTTCAAATCTAGACAGGGGCTAGCTCATGCTGTTGTGCAAGCGTGGCTCAGAGGAATTTTGGAATGGGTGCTCTAGCAAGTCGTATTGCACGAAATAGCATCAGGAAGAAGGCGGCTGTTGCGCGGTTTTGTGGGCACCATTGTCTAATTCCTCTGACGTGGAAGGTCACCCATATGAAGGGTCTCTCTAGCCAGAAGGACCCTGGGAATGGTTGCTTGTAGGTAGAGAACTCAGCCCTCCAAGTGGTTGGGCAAAAAGGGGCAAAATGGAGAGGAAAGTGAAGAAGAAGAAGAAGATGAAGAAGATGACATGGCATAAATGGGCTCAAGGAGGATTATAGTGCTCTAATACCATGTTGAAGAAGTGAAAGGAAAGCATGAAGCTGAACATGAAATGAGAATGCTTGCTTGCTTATGGAATGAAGAAAGGTGAGGTCCATATGTAGACACCTCTACATGAGCCACCAAGCTCCACAATCATCTCCTCAATCATCTCCTCAATCAGCTCCTAGAATCTCTCAATCATCCTATGTGGCATCTACCACCACCTAATAGTGCTTATGGGCACCTAACTGTGCCTCTAGCACATACACATAGAACCTAAGGTGTGCCTGAGGCATACACCTTGAGATATCCCATTAGAAAGATCAAAGTTATGAGATCAGATAGAGGAGGTGAATACATGTCTTGAGCATTCATGAACTTTTGCAGAAGTCACGGCATTCAAAGACAATTCACTTGTGCAGATACTCCTCAACAGAATACAAGAGTTGAAAGGAAGAATGGTACTTTGGTAGAGAGTGCTAGAGAAATGCTTAGTGAGAAGCATCTTCTGAATCAGTATTGTGTAGAAGCAATAGCCACTGTAAACTACTTGCTTAATCAGCTTCCTACTGAACCGATACAGGGTATGACACCTTATGAAACATTCATAGGACACAAGCCACACATTGGGCATCTCCGCATATTTGGTTGCATAGCATATGCCCACATACATGATGATCATCTTAGGATTTTGGATGCGAAGTCATGCAAATGCATCATGGTTGGCTACAGTAAAGAAAGCAAAGCATACAGGGTGTATGATCCCATCAATCGCAAGGTCATTATCTCTAGAGATGTAATCTTTGATGAGGAATAAGAATGGAAAACATCAAACACACAAGAGATAGACACACCGATTTCACATTCATCTATAAAAATGGTTGATGAAGAAGAGAAAGAATTGCCAAAAACACCCCAAGCAGAGCCACAACAGCTCAGACAGTCTACCAGGAAGAGCAGACCTCTAGCTAGATTGACATATGCTCAGAAAGGCAAAGCAATTCAGGTTGAAACCACCAACTATGCTCTTATGACTACCATCATGGCTACCGAAGAGCCAGTGTACTTCAAAGATGTAGACAAGCCAGAATGGCAAACTTCTAGGAATGAATAAATGGATGCTTTGTACAAGAATAATCCTTGGGAATTATGCGACCTTCCACTAAGAAAGAAGGCCATAGTAAACAAATGGGTATATAAAGTGAAGTATAATCCAGATGGAAGTATTCAAAGATACAAAGCCAGACTAGTTGCAAAAGGATTTGCATAGCAATATGGTCAAGATTATGATTAGACTTATGCTCCAATAGCAAAGAACACCTATTTCATTAATTTTGGACTTTTTGTGTTGTTTTTGGACGAAGCCCAAAAATCCTTCCCAAATGAAAACTTTACTTTATGAAAATATCCTTTCCAAATCAAAATTTTACTTTCTAAAAAGTTTCTTCCCAAATCAAAAGTTCACTTTGTGGCACTGTCATATTCACATAAAAATATTGTTTTTCCAATCTATACTTTTGCACCAACATGCAAGAATTTGAAATAATCCTATATTAGAAATTCTAGCTATATCTAAGTTATTTGTTAATTTAATTATTTTTAATATTTTTCCTTGACGTTTTTCCTTCCCAAATCAAAAGTTCACTTTGTGGCTCTATCATATTCACATAAAAATATTGTTTTTTCAATCTATACTTTTGCACCAACATGCAAGAATTTGAAATAATCCTATATTAGAAATTCTAGCTATATCTAAGTTATTTGTTAATTTAATTATTTTTAATATTTTTCCTTGACATTTTTCGTTGACGTGATAAATTTATAAATCCATGAAAGGAGACTTAAATATTTCATGAAAATAACATTGTCACTCGGCAATATGCACAAAATTTAACAAAACTTTTAATAAATAGAAAGAAGACATGATGCCATAAGACCCAAGTTTTGTATTGATCCAAAGAGGGATAATAGCAATTATAGCTTTATGTATATGATTACATTGAGAGACGTTGCTCTTAGCTAGAGTCTTTATATCCAAAATGATATAGATTGAACATATGTTTACAATTTAAATTGTTGCTCTTAAAGAGCCTCAATTCGTACCATCTGCATAATTTGACACCCCATTGTCTTATTGCTCAATGTCATGACAGTCCCTTGCCAGTTTCCATCTGCATAATTTGACCTAGGCTTGTCTTGCCAAGCCTTGCCCCTTGGGTGCATTGACTCCCCATTGTCTTATTGCTCAATGCGATAGTCCCTTGCCAGGTGCCATCTGCATTAACTCCCTGTTGTCTTGCCAAGCCTTGACCCTTGGGTGACATCCAGTGCAAAATACAGGTGCCATCTGCATTAACTCACACAAGTTATCTTGCCAAGCCTTGCCCCTTGGGTGCATTGACTCCCCATTGTCTTATTGCTCAATGTGATAGTCCCTTGCCAGGTGCCATCTGCATTAACTCCCTATTGTCTTGGCAAGCCTTGACCCTTGGGTGACATCCAGTGCATATTTTGACTCTCATTTGACATACGAGGTGATGACTCTGATTATAATTGTCTTGGATTGGCTCCTTGCCTAGTACCCAAATAAAATCCTTCTGAATCAATGGACTTCAATACAAAGCTTTAATCATGGACATTCTTCATTTGCGCTATCTCCTTCTACTTCCTCCATGGCGAGCATCCTTAAAAATTCGTGTATATGCAAAATAGTTTGCTGTGGTATTTTTATTTTTCCTTCTACCTCATATCCCATGTGCTTCTTTGATTTCTTTGCCCTTGAATGCCAAGACACTATGATTGTCTCCGTCGAAACTTGAGAGACTGCTTCATCATTTGGGACCCACTCCTTCATTATACAATTAGTATATAATGTGTTGTTATCCATATTCTCCTTCCTGCCCTTTGGCTCATACCATACCGCTGTAAATGCTGTAGCTCTCCCTTGGTCATCTCTTTGCACATCAACTACTTTTGCAACCCAAAACTTCACATTCTCATATTCATCATCCGATGGCCGAACCACAACAAAACAATCAACCTCTATATCTACTTGTGGCATAAACTCTCTCTTCTTCGGTCCACAATATGGACGTGGGAGTAATGATACAAAATCATTTTCAAAGACTGGAGCTGGGCGCAAATCGTTATGAACATTTGGCCAAAACATATTGCATTCTTCCTTGACATCCTTTGAGCCTCGCATTCTCTCAAGGTCCTTTATTAAATTTCGTGTCTTATTAATTACAGTGGTAGTGTGTTCTCTCCAAGTAGGCTTCGAATCAGGATATCTCTGGAGCATTTCCTCTTTGTATGTAATAAATGCTTTTAATCCATCTATTTCACAATTAGACCTCTCATTAAATTCTTGTATAGGAGCCCATGTTGGATACCTTTCCTTGCTGGGAATTGAAGTTAAGAGACTGTAAGGTTCTTCAGGTTCCCATTTTGTATCATGAGAATACTGTTGCCATTGCATTACGGGTTTTTCATATTTAAAAAAAAAACGAAAGTAGTGTGGATTGGTATGACCTGTCAATGCATCACCACCCGTTTGTATGAAAGGTAGAATGAAGCTCTTCCAATCATACATTCTTTCGAGCCTCTCACATACTGTACTTTCCTTACGACCACCAACTTGCCTGCCACATCTTCTTACCAAGTCATCTATTGTCTCCACATCCTTGCATTTAAGCTCCCTTGAGACTGTGCTAAAAACCTGATCGATATCCTCATGTGTATGCCCAACATACAAAAATCCACATTCGACCTCATTGAAGATTCGATGAGCAACTAGCATGGAGCAGAAGGCAAACATAAGTACATTCTTATTTTCTCGCCAGCAATTATCAGCTTGTATTCTCAAAGTCGGTGGCAGGCGACCTTTTTCTGCATGTACATTGCGAATTGCCTTCATAATAGATGTTACAACTTGATTGCTATCATGTAGATGCAAGGAATCAATCCATATATCTGCAAAGAACTTAATTCCATGCACTAACACTCCACATAGATGTGTCTTTAGAAAGTGCTTTCCTTGTAATTTAGGTGGAGTGGCAACAAAACGAGGCAATGTTGTTGTATTCTGATCCATGCCATCTACAATAAGGCACATGTAGTCATCAGGATGCGAAATAGCTTGCTCCTTCCAAAATGCATATTTTTGTCTGGAATGTCGAATAAGGTCATGATGAGATTTTCGGTTTTTTTTGTATAATTCCCTTTGATTTGGACATGTTGCACTCTCAATCGCTCGCTTTAAATCATCACAGACATTGCACTTTGACATTTTTTGCCTCCTTGGGATTTTAACATATCCAAAGTTCTTCTTCCAAAGAGTATACAAAGTATGAGAAGAAGCTACAGCATCCCCTCTTTGCCTTTGCTTTTCTGCAATAGAGTCAAATACTTCGAGCTTTGTAGGGCCCATTGGAAGGTGCATTTCAGTGATCGCGTCACCGTTAGGGAGTTTGGTAGATATATGGGGTTGAGGCAAAGCATTTTCATGTATGAAGTCTTGTAAAATTGCTGCTGCCTTGACAGTTGAGATTCTTGATTTGGACCTTCCTCTATTACCGTGAATGCTAAATTTGTTGCCGCACTTTGCCTTGGTGACTAAATCCCAATATGTACCATGGGATAATCCAGTAATATTGCGATATGCCTTATTGCAAATCCTTTTTCCATTTACGAGAGGTTTTACCTTTTGTCTTGAACTTAGCCTTTTATTGCCATTCTGAAGAAAGCAAGAGAGACTTGTGAGAAGGTATTCATTTCTTTCGCTTCCCCTTCTTTGCCACACGTGTCCTCTACATTCCCTGATGTCTGTAAGATCAATGAAGCGCATACATCTTCGCTTGCAATATAGATATCCCAATGCATTTAACATGTTCTCCTCCTTCATTACTCTCTTCCTCTTTGGTTGCTTTTGTGGATCTGCCTGGATTCTCTTTCTCTTCATGCATATGTATGACCGTTTTCGTTCCTCGTGCACATTGTTATCTGTATTTATGCACTTCTTCTCCTCACATTTGTTTGTAACCAAGCATCCATGATTGGTCGTTGCATCCTTGTTCATATCACAATCAAAGTTAAATACTGAATAATCCTCTGTTGATCTCATCCTCATTTTTAACATACTCTTAGGACCATTCAATGAATTCAATATTCTACGAGAGTATTGAGAACCTTGAAACTCTTCCACTCCTGAGAGAACATCACTCATTGGGACATCTTGCATGGCTTTCACAAATCCACAACCTTGATTGACACCAGGTTTGTTAATATGCATGAACTCATCCACACTTGACAAGACATCGCTATTGAAACCTTTGCCCTTCTCACTGTGCAAGAATTCATCCACCCCAGATAAGGCTTCGCTTCTAAAATCATTTTGTTTCTTGGAACCAATGAACTCATCCACTCCAGATAAGATGTCACTTCTATAATTGAGTATATTGAAATCATCCACATTTGAAGTGATAGAGCCTGGCACATGGGCACGCTTTTTAGGTCCTTTGATATTGTAGTATGCGTTGTCTTTATCATTGAAAACCACGTGCCTCTTTCTCATGTTTAAAAATTGCATGCTCCATCTCATATTCTTGCCTACCTCATAGTAGGGATCACATAAGGATGTTATGTTATCAACCATACCATCATCAGTGACTTTTAGAATCCTCATCTGCGCAAATGACCATTGCTCCACTTGTTCAAATCCCAATACTTCACCTTCTGCTACAATCTTATTTGCAAATGATCTCATTTGTAAAATGTCCCCTATAGTAAAATCCAAGGTGGTGCACTTTGTATTCTTGATAATGTCTGTTGCATAAGTCTCATCTTTGTCCCATGCTATAAATGATTTGTTGGATGTATTGTAGGGCATAACATCTCCAAGTGTTTCCATATCTCCACATTTATACTTTAGCTCAACATGTGCGCTAAGAATCTTTGATACAGTAACTGCTACCTTATCTTCGCCAAGTCTTCGAAAGTGGCAAAGTGAATTGGGATCACTATCATGGATTGTAGCAAATGCAACTACTTCTCTTTTGCTACATAAAATCACATCCATCCCTGGAACAAAATCTATAGCCATCTCCTTTGTGAGAGTCCTTCGCAAGCAAGCTGCAGTGGCAACAATTACATAAATATTAGTCTCTTTTTAATAATGTACTTATTTATTATAATTTTTAATTAGTACTTAATTTATTAGTGGGAGAAGTTATCCGATCAAGTACTCATCAGATGGACATGCCAAGTTATCCTTTGCATGGTCAATCAAGCATTAAATACTATTTTTGCTCTAGTGTCATGCACATCCGTAAAAAAACATGAGCCTACTAGGTACGTTATCCAATCAAGCACTAATGGGATGCGGGTGCCACTTTGCATGTAAGTCAATTCCACCTAGTTGAGGTGTACAAAAAGTGTTGTGCCCATTGGATATGCTTTGCATGGTCCATCGAGCATTAAATACTATTTTTGCTCCTGTCATGCACATCCATAAAAAAAACACGCTGCTAGGTGTGTTATCCGATCAAGTACTTATGCGATGGGAATGCCACTTTGCATGTAAGTCAATTCCACCTAGTTGAAGGTGTGTGCAAAGTATTGTGCCCATCCAATATGCTTTGCATTGTCGATCAAGCATAACACACTATTTCTGCCTTACTGTCATGCACAACCATATAAAAACACGGCCATAGGTGTGTTATTCAAATAAGTACTTATAAGATGGGGGCTCCACTTTGCACGCAAGTCCGTTTTAACTACGTAACTTGAGGTGCGTGCAAAGTATTGTCACCATCGGATATGATTTGCATGGTCGATCACGCATTATACACCATTTTTTCCCTAATGATATGCACATTCGCACAAAAACACGCCATTAGGTGTGTTATCTGACCAAGTACTTATCGGATGGGTGTGCCTCATTGAGAACATTTCAATACCACCTAGGTTGAGGCATAAAAAAAGTTTTGTGCCCATTCGATATCCTTTGCATGGTCAATCGAGCATCAAATACTATTTTTACTCTAGTGTCATGCACATCCGTCAAAAAACACGTTGCTAGGTATGTTATATGATCAAGCACTTATGGGATGGGCATGCCACTTTGCATGTAAGTTGATTCTACCTAGTTGAAGGTGTGTGCAAAGTATTGTGCCCATCGGATATGCTTTGCATTGTCGATCAAGCATAAAACACCGTTTTTGTCTTAGTGTCATGCACATTTGTCAAAAAGCGCAGTCCTAGATGTGTTATTCAGACTAGTACTTATCGGATGGGGGCTCCAGTTTGCACGCAAGTCTGTTTCAACTAGGTTGAGGTGTGTGCAAAGTATTGTCACCATCGGATATGATTTGCATGGTCGATCACGCATTATACACCGTTTTTTCCCTAGTGGTATGCACATCCGCAAAAAAACACGCCCTTAGGTATGTTATCTGACCAAGTACTTATCGGATGGGTGTACCTCTTTGACAACATTTTAATACCACCTAGGTTGAGGTATAAGAAAAGTATTATGCCCATCGGATATGCTTTGCATGGTCGATCGAGCATTAAATACCATTTTTGCCTTAGTGCCATGCACATCCGTAAAAAAACACGCTGCTAGGTGTGTTATCCGATCAAGAACTTATGCGATGGGAATGCCACTTTGCATGTGAGTCAATTACACCTAGTTGAAGATGTGTGCAGAGTATCGTGCCCATCCGATATGCTTTGCATGGTTGATCGAGCATTAAATACCATTTTTGCCTTAGTGCCATGCACATCCGTAAAAAAACACGCTGCTAGGTGTGTTATTGATCAAGCACTTATGCGATGGGCGTGCCACTTTGCATGTAAGTCAATTACACCTAGTTGAAGGTGTGTGCAAAGTATTGTGTTCATCGGATATGCTTTGTATTGTCGATCAAGCATAACACACTATTTCTGCCTTAGTGTCATGCACAACCATATAAAAATACGGCCATAGGTGTGATATTCAAATAAGCACTTATCAGATGGGGGATCCACTTTGCACGCAAGTTTGTTTCAACTACATTGAGGTGCATGCAACATATTGTCACCATCGGATATGATTTGCATGGTCGATCACGCATTATACACCATTTTTTTCCTAATGATATGCACATCCGTAAAAAAACACGCCATTAGGTGTGTTATTTGACCAAGTACTTATCGGATGGGTGTGCCTCATTGAGAACATTTCAATACCACCTAGGTTGAGGCATACAAAAAGTTTTGTGCCCATCGGATATCATTTGCATGGTCGATCGAGCATTAAATACTTTTTTTACTCTAGTGTCATGCACATCCGTCAAAAAACACGCTGCTAGGTATGTTATCCGATCAAGCACTTATGGGATGGGCGTGCCACTTTGCATGTAAGTCTATTCCACAAGTTTGAAGGTGTGTGCAAAGTATCATGCCCATCGGATATGCTTTGCATGGTCGATCGAGCATTAAATACCATTTTTGCCTTAGTGCCATGCACATCCATAAAAAAACACGCTACCAGGTGTGTTATCTGATCAAGCACTTATGCGATGGGCGTGCCACTTTGCATGTAAGTCAATTACACCTAGTTGAAGGTGTGTGCAAAGTATTGTGTTCATCGGGTATGCTTTGCATTGTCGATCAAGCATAACACACCGTTTTTGCCTTAGTGTCATGCACAACCATATAAAAACACGGCCATAGGTGTGTTATTCAAATAAGTACTTATCAGATGGGGGCTCCACTTTGCACGCAAGTCCGTTTTAACTACATTGAGGTGCGTGCAAAGTATTGTCACCATCGGATATGATTTGCATGGTCGATCATGCATTATACACCATTTTTTTCCTAATGATATGCACATCCGCAAAAAAACACGCCATTAGGTGTGTTATCTGACCAAGTACTTATCGAATGGGTGTGCCTCATTGAGAACATTTCAATACCACCTAGGTTAAGGCGTAAGAAAAGTTTTGTGCCCATCGGATATGCTTTGCATGGTCGATCGAGCATTAAATACTATTTTTGCTCTAGTGTCATGCACATCCGTCAAAAAACACGTTGCTAGGTATGTAATCCAATCAAGCACTTATGGGATGCGCGTGCCGCTTTGCATATAAGTCTATTCCACCTAGTTGAAGGTGTGTGCAAAGTATCGTGCCCATCGGATATGCTTTGCATGGTGGATCGAGCATTAAATACCATTTTTGCCTTAGTGCCATGCACATCCGTAAAAAAACACGCTGCTAGGTGTGTTATCTGACCAATTACTTATCGGATGGGTGTACCTCATTGCGAACATTTCAATACCACCTAGGTTGAGGCGTACGAAAAGTTTTGTGCCCATCGGATATGCTTTGCATGGTCGATCGAGATTTAAATACTATTTTTGCTCTAGTGTCACATGCACATCCGTCACAAAACACGCTTCTAGGTATGTTATCCGATCAAGAACTTATGGGATGGGCGTGCCACTTTGCATGTAAGTCGATTCCACCTAGTTGAAGGTGTGTGCAAAGTATTGTGCCCATCGGATATGCTTTGCATTGTCGATCAAGCATAAAACACCGTTTTTGCCTTGGTGTCATGCACAACCATGAAAAACCACGGTCCTAGGTGTATTATTCAAACTAGTACTTATCGGATAAGGGCTCCAATTTGCACGCAAGTCTGTTTCCACTAGGTTGAGGTGTGTGCAAAGTATTGTCACCATCGGATATGATTTGCATGGTTGATCACGCATTATACACCGTTTTTTTCCTAGTGGTATGCACATCCGCAAAAAAACACGCCCTTAGGTATGTTATCTGACCAAGTACTTATCGGATGGGTGTGCCTCTTTGACAACATTTTAATACTATCTAGGTTGAGGTATGAGAAAAGTATTATGCCCATCGGATATGCTTTGCATGGTCGATCGAGTAGTAAATACCATTTTTGCCTTAGTGCCATGCACATCCGTAAAAAAACACGCTCGTAGGTGTGTTATCCGATCAAGCACTTATGCGATGGGAATGCCACTTTGCATGTAAGTCAATTCCACCTATTTGAAAGTGTGTGCAAAGTATTGTGCCCATCACATATCCTTTGCATGGTCAATCGAGTATTAAATACTATTTTTACTCTAGTGTCATGCACTTCCGTCAAAAAACACGCTGCTAGGTATGTTATCCAATCAAGCACTTATGGGATGGGCGTGCCACTTTGCATGTAAGTTGATTCTACCTAGTTGAAGGTGTGTGCAAAGTATTGTGCCCATCGGATATGCTTTGCATTGTCGATCAAGCATAAAATACCGTTTTTGCCTTGGTGTCATGCACAACCATGAAAAAACACGGTCCTAGGTGTATTATTCAAACTAGTACTTATCGGATGGGGGCTCCAGTTTGCACGCAAGTCCGTTTCCACTAGGTTGAGGTGTGTGCAAAGTATTGTCACCATCGGATATGATTTGCATGGTTGATCACGCATTATACACCGTTTTTTCCCTAGTGGTATGCACATCCGCAAAAAAACACGCCCTTAGGTATGTTATCTGACCAAGTACTTATCGGATGGGTGTGCCTCTTTGACAACATTTTAATACGACCTAAGTTGAGGTATAGGAAAAGTATTATACCCATTGGATATGCTTTGCATGGTCGATCGAGCATTAAATACCATTTTTGCCTTAGTGCCATGCACATCCGTAAAAAAACACGCTGCTAGGTGTGTTATCCAATCAAGCACTTATGCGATGGGAATGCCACTTTGCATGTACCATTTTTGCCTTAGTGCCATGCACATCCGTAAAAAACACACTTCTACGTGTGTTATCTGATCAAGCACTTATGCGATGAGCGTGCCACTTTTCATGTAAGTCAATTCCACCTAGTTGAAGGTGTGTGCAAAGTATTGTGCCCATCGGATATGCTTTGCATGGTCGATCGACCATTAAATACTATTTTTGCTCTAGTTTCATGCACATCCGTAAAAAAACACGCTGATAGGTATGTTATCCAATCAAGCACTTATGGGATGGGCGTGCCACTTTGCATGTAATTCAATTCCACCTAGTTAAAGGTGTGTGCAAAGTATTGTGCCCATCGGATATGCTTTGCATGGTTGATCGAGCATTAAATACCATTTTTGCCTTAGAGCCATGCACATCCGTAAAAAAACACGCTGCTAGGTGTGTTATCTGATCAAGCACTTATGCGATGGGCGTGCCACTTTGCATGTAAGTTAATTCCACCTAGTTGAAGGTGTGTAAGTTAATTCCACCTAGTTAAAAACACGGCCATAGGTGTGTTATTCAAATAAATACTTATCAGATGGGGCCTCCACTTTGCACGCAAGTCCGTTTTAACTACGTTGAGGTGCGTGCAAAGTATTGTCACCATCGGATATGATTTACATGGTCGATCACGCATTATACACCGTTTTTTCCCTAGTGGTATGCACATTCGCAAAAAAACACGCCCTTAGGTATGTTATCTGATCAAGTACTTATCGGATGGGTGTGCCTCTTTGACAACATTTTAATACAACCTAAGTTGAGGTATAGGTAAAGTATTATGCCCATCGGATATGCTTTGCATGGTCGATCGAGCATTAAATACAATTTTTGCCTTAGTGCCATGCACATCCGTAAAAAAACACGCTGCTAGGTGTGTTATCCGATCAAGCACTTATGCGATGGGAATGCCACTTTGCATGTAAGTCAATTACACTTATTTGAAGGTGTGTGCAAAGTATCGTGCCCATCGGATATGCTTTGCATGGTCGATCGAGCATTAAATTTCATTTTTGCCTTAGTGCCATGCACATCCGTAAAAAAACACGCTGCTAGGTGTGTTATCTGATCAAGCACTTATGCGATGGGCGTGACACTTTGCATGTAAGTCAATTCCACCTAGTTGAAGGTGTGTGCAAAGTATCGTGCCCATCGGATATGCTTTGCATTGTCGATCAAGCATAACACACTGTTTTTGCCTTAGTGTCATGCACAACCATATAAAAACACGGCCATAGGTGTGTTATTCAAATAAATACTTATCAGATGGGGCCTCCACTTTGCACGCAAGTTCGTTTTCACTACGTTGAGGTGCGTGCAAAGTATTGTCACCATCGGATATGATTTACATGGTCGATCACGCATTATACATCATTTTTTTCCTAATGACATGCACATTCGCAAAAAAACACGCCATTAGGTGTTATCTGACCAAGTACTTATCGGATGGGTGTGCCTCATTGAGAACATTTCAATACCACCTAGGTTGAGGCGTACGAAAAGTTTTGTGCCCATCGGATATCCTTTGCATGGTCGATCGAGCATTAAATACTATTTTTACTCTAGTGTCATGCACATCCATCAAAAAACACGTTTCTAGGTATGTTATAGGATCAAGCACTTATGGGATGGGCATGCCACTTTGCATGTAAGTCGATTCTACCTAGTTGAAGGTGTGTGCAAAGTATTGTGCCCATCGGATATGCTTTGCATTGTCGATCAAGCATAAAACACCATTGTTGCCTTAGTGTCATGCACAATCGTCAAAAAACACGATCGTAGGTGTATTTTTCAAACAAGTACTTATCGGATGGGGATGCCACTTTGCACACAAGTCAATACTGCCTAGGTTGAGGAACGTGTAAAGTCTTGTGTCCATTGGATATGCTTTGCATAGTCTGTCTCACATGATACACCATTTTGTTGCTAGTGTTATGCACAATCGTCATAAAATACATAGGAGGTGTGTTATCCAAACAAGTACTTATGAGATGGGTGCACCACTTTGTATGCAAGTCAATAAGACCTAGGTTGAGGAGTGTACAAAGTTTTGTGCCCATTGGAGAAATGTAGATGCGATAATATTAGAAAATTCTCGGTATATGTATATGTGTGTGTGTGTGGCAAACAATTTTGGCACAAAGTAAACACCTAGTGCACAAATTATGCACTTCATACCTTGAGTAAATAAGCTTGTTGATGAGGATAAATATGCCCTTGAATAAAAGCACAGTTGTTGTATGACTTTGCCCATATGTAAGTTTACAAATAGTATAAAAAATCATGTAATAATATATTAATAGTTTGCAAATGTGTATAGCAAGTGAGTAATGGGAAGTGGAAGTGGGAATGAGGAGGGAGGAGTGGAATAGGATAGGGAAGTAATAAGGGTGTATGATAATAAGTATAAAAAATAGTATAATAATATATTAATAGTTTTTAAATGGCAAGTGAGTAATGGGAAGTGGAAGTGAGAGTGGGGAGGGAAGAATGGAATGGGAGAGGGGAAGGTAATAGGGGAGTAGGCTAATAAGGGAGTGAAATGAGTGAGGAAGTTAATAGGGGATAAAAAAGAGGAGGGTGAGATGGGGAAATATGGGATTTTGGAAAATGGGAGGAGTATGGGACGTGGTGGAAATGTGGGATGGGAGTGGTGGCAATGGGGAGGAAGAAGAAATGGATGGATGGGAGGAGGGCTAATGGATGAGGGATGGGGGTTCAATAGGAGAGGGGGAGTAATGGGAGCCAATGGGAGAGGAGATAAATGAAAAGCCAATAGGAGAGAGGGGAGAAATGGAAAGCCAATAGGAGAGGAGGAGGAAAACCTAATTTTTCTTATATAAAGTCTTCCTTCATTCATTCATTCTCCCCTCATTTCATTCAAGCAAGAGAGCAAGGACGATCAAGAGAGCAAGGAAGGAAGAGCAAGAAATCAAGAAAGAGCAAACTTACAAATTGTTTCCAGGTACTTGTAAACTTTTTTTTCTAGTTTCTTTTTTAAAATTTGAAGAGAGAGAAACTAGAGAGAGAGAGGTTCAGGGGAGGGGAAGGGGGGGAGGGAGGAGGAAGGAAGGGGAGGAAGAGGGTGCGAGGGGAGGGAGGAGGAAGGGAGGGGAAGAAGGGGCGAAGAGGGAGGTGGGTGGGAGGGAAGGGGGTGGGAGGGGAGGCTGGCGCGGCGGGTGGGAGGGAAGCGGGTGGGAGGGGGGCTGGCGGCTGAGAGGGGGGTGGGGAGGGCGGCTGAGAGGAGGGGGGAGCGGCTGAGAGGGCGAGAGAGGGGGGCGCGGCTGAGCGGCTGAGGGGGGGGAGCGGTTGAGAGGGGGAGGGAGGGAGGGTGAAGAGGGGGGGCTGGCGGCCGCGGCCGCCAGCCCAGGGAGGGGGAGGGGTTGCGAAGGGGCGGGGGCGGAGGGTGAAGGGGGGGAGCTGGGTGAGAGGAGAGGGGGGGGGGGCTAGCGGCCGCGGCCGCCAGCCAGGGAGGGTGAAGGGGAGGGGGGAGGGTGGGTTGCGAAGGGGGGGGGGGAGGGTGAAGAGGAGGGGGGGGGGGCTGGCGGCCGCGGCCGCCAGCCCAGGGAGAGAGGAGAGGGGGTTGCGAAAGGGGGGGGGGGAGGGTGAAGAGGAGAGGGGGGGGGGCTGGCGGTCGCGGCCGCCAGCCCAGGGAGAGAGGAGAGGGGGTTGCGAAGGGGGGGTGAGAGGGGGAGGGAGGGGGGCGCGGCTGAGAGGGGGAGGGGAGGGAGGGTGAAGAGGGGGGGCTGGCGGCCACGGCCGCCAGCCCGGGAGCGGCTGAGAGGGGGGAGGGGGGGAGCGGCTGAGAGGGGGGGGGGAGGGTGAAGAGGGGGGGGGGGCTGGCGGCCGCAGCCGCCAGCCCAGGGAGAGAGGAGAGGGGGTTGCGAAGGGGGGGGGGGAGGGTGAAGAGGAGAGGGGGGGGGCTGGCGGCCGCGGCCGCCAGCCAGGGACGGTGAAGGGGAGGGGGGAGGGTGGGTTGCGAAGGGGGGGGGGAGGGTGAAGAGGAGGGGGGGGAGGGGGGGAGTGGCTGAGAGGGGGAGGGGGGGAGGGTGAAGAGGGGGGGTTGGCGGCCGCAGCCGCTAGCCCAGGGAGGGGGATGGGTTGCGAAGGGGGGGGGGGGCTGGGTGAGAGGAGAGGGGGGGGGGCTGGCGGCCACGGCCGCCAGCCAAGGAGGGTGAAAGGGAGGGGGGAGGGGGGAGGGTGGGTTGCGAAGGGGGGGGGGAGGATGAAGAGGGGGGGCTGGGTGAGAGGGGGGGCGGGGGGGCTGGCGGCCGCGGCCGCCAGCCAAGGAGGGTGAAGGGGAGGGGGGAGGGTGGGTTGCGAAGGGGGGGGGGAGGATGCAGAGGGGGGGCTGGGTGAGAGGAGGGGGGGGGGGCTGGCGGCCGCGGCCGCCAGCCCAGGGAGAGAGGAGAGGGGGTTGCGAAGGGGGGGGGAGGGTGAAGAGGGGGGGGCTGGGTGAGAGGAGAGGGGGGGGGGCTGGCGGCCGCGGCCGCCAGCCAGGGAGGGTGAAGGGGAGGGGGGAGGGTGGGTTGCGAAAGGGGGGGGGGACGGTGAAGAGGGGGGGGGGCTGGGTGAGAGGAGGGGGGGGGGCTGGCGGCCGCGGCCGCCAGCCAGGGAGGGTGAAGGGGGGGATGGGTGGGTTGCGAAGGGGGGGGGAGGGTGAAGAGGGGGGGGGGGATGGGTGAGAGGAGGGGGGGGGCTGGCGGCCGCGGCCGCCAGCCAGGGAGGGTGAAGGGGGGGGGGGATGGGTGGGTTGAGAAGGGGGGGGGGAGGGTGAAGAGGGGCGGGGCTGGGTGAGAGGAGGGAGGGGGCATGGGTGGGTTGCGAAGGGGGGGCTGGGTGAAGAGGGGGGGGAGGGTGAAGAGGAGGGGGGTGTCGCCAAGGAGGGAGGGAGGGTTGAGAGGGGGCCAAAGGGAGAGTGGGGAAGAGGGTGGAAGGGTTGGGGGGGTCGCCAAGGGGGGTGGGAAAAAGGGGGGAAGGTTAAAAGGGGGTAGGGGGAAAAAGGGGTAGGGGAGGAAGAGGTTAGGCGACAGGAGAGGGGGAAGGGTAGCGGGAGGGGAGGAGGGAGGGGGGAGGGGGATTTTGGGGAAGGAGGGGGGGCGAGGGGAAGGGAGGGGTCAAGGGAGGAGTTTTGGCGGCGGAGGGAGGGGAGGGAAGGAGGTTGGAGGAGAGGATTGGGTCGAGGGATGGATGGAGGGAAGGAGAGGAGAGAGAGGAGAGAGAGAGAGGGAGAGGAGAGGAGAGAGATGGGAGATGAGGATTTGACTTACTATCACGAGCAAGAACGAAAAATAAGATTTGACTTACGAGAAGAATGAAAAGGACTTACATGAAAAGGACAATCGAGAAGAATGAAAAGGACTTACGAGAAGAATGAAAAGGACTTACATGAAAAGGACAATCGAGAAGAATGTTGAAGAAAGTATCAAGAAGAATGTTGAACATAAATTTGAATTCAAAAGGAACGTATGAGAAGAAAGTATAAGAAGAATGTTAAACACAAATTTGAATTCAAATTTCCCTCTCTTTTTTGAAAATTCAAATTTATGCGTAGGAGTGGACTAGTTTTAACTCTCTCCTCATTTCATTGAAGCAACCAAGAGCGGAAGAGAGAGGATAAGCCGAGCCTTACTTTTTTCACTTTTTCCAGGTACTTGCATTCTTTTTTATTCGTCTTGTAATTCTATTTCTTTACTTACAATTCTTTTCAATTAAGGTTTTTGAGTTCTATTTCTTAAAATTCGTATTGTAATTCTTTTTCTTTACTTATAATTCTTTTTCAATTAGTTTATTCTTAAAGTTTTTGAGGAGGGTGGTCTTTTAGAAGGCATTACAATTCTTTTTAAATTAGTTTCTTATTTGAGTTTTTGAGTTCTATTTTAATTAGTTTTTTATTTATATTTGAGTTTGTAAATTTGAGAAATGGGAGAATAGGGAGGGAGGGAAAGAGAGAAATTAAGAGAGAGAAGAGGGGCTCCTTAAATGAGAGAGGAGAGGGAGAGAGGGAGAGAGAGAGAGAGATTCATACAGAGAAGAGGGGCTCCTTAAATGAGAGAGAAGAGTAGGGAGGGAAAGAAAGAGAGAGGAGAGAGGCGGAGAGAGATTAAGAGAGAGAAGCGGGTAAAGAGAGAGGAGAGAGGGGGAGAGAGATTAAGAGAGAGAAGCGGGTCTCTTGGGGGCCGTGGCTACTTGAGGGAGGGAGAGAGTAGGGAGAGAGAGGGAGAGAGAAAGAGAGAGAGGGAGAGAGAGGGAGAGAGAGAGGGAGAGAGAGAGAGATATGTTTATGGGAATGAAACGTGGCGAGAGGAGAGAGGAAAAGAGAGAGAGAGAGAGAAGAGAAGAGGGAGACTTAGGGAGAGAGAGGGAGAGAGAGAGAGGGAGAGAGAGGGAGAGAGAGAGAGAGAGAGAGAGAGAGAGAGAGAGAGAGGAATGAAACTTCTGTGCTAGAGGGAGGGAGAGGGAGAGAGAGAATAAGTGGGATGAGGATAGAGAGAAAAATACTTAAGAGTTGTCAAAGAGAGAGAGAGAGAGATTAAGAGAGAGAATGAGGTGTCTTGACTATGGCTACAAGGAGATTTAGGAGGAGAGAGAGAGAGAGAGAAAGTAAAGAGAGTTTTATATATTTACATCTTTTATATTATATTTTTAAATGAGAGAGAAGAGTAGGGAGGGAAAGAAAGAGAGAGGAGAGAGAGGGAGAGAGATTAAGAGAGAGAAGCGGGTCTCTTGGGGACCGTGGCTCCTTGAGGGAGGGAGAGAGAGGGAGAGAGAGAGAGAGAGGAATGAAAAATACTTAAGAGTTATAGAGAGAGAGAGAGAGATTAAGAGAGAGAATGAGGTGTCTTGACTATGGCTACAAAGAGATTTAGGAGTAGAGAGAGAGAGAGAGAGAGAGAGAGAGAGAAAGTAAAGAGAGTTTTATATATTTACATCTTTTATATTATACTTTTAAAAAATTATAAAAGAGTGAATTTATGGTTTGTTTTGAAGGTGAGATAATGTTTTTATATATATTCATCTTTTAAATTGAAAAATGTTAACTTTTCTTTAGATACTTGTTCTTTATTTATATCACATGCAGGTTTAGCCTCTACATCACAACCCCTTCTTTTGCATATTTAAGCCTCTTAAACCCCAGCACATTAAAATGAACACAGAAAAAGAAATTATTTATTGCTTTTCTTCGCTTCGACGGTTGGTTTAGCATAGTTTAGCATAGATTAGATTGCCTTAGAGGAGAGACAATTCTCCAAGTTGCCAATCGAAGCCATGCTCAAATTTTTCTAACTAGTTCCTAATCGTTGTCAGTCCCTTCGCTCACATGCGGTTTAACACTCATAACATGCTATTAAATAAGACCTTTTACCATTTACCAAGAAGTTTATCAGTGGGCAGATTGCATGAGCAGATATTAGTGGACAGATTGCATGAGCAGATATCAGTGGACAGATTCCATATATCAGTGGATAGATTACATGTCATGGGACATATTGGAGCTTGATGATTATTGGTTATTTTTATTGCATTTGTATAAATATTTAAGCTCATTTATTGTCATAAAAATCCTTGTAAAGCCTTTTATGCTATTTTTTACATTTATTGTCATATGAAGCGCCTTGTAATAAACCCGACCATCCCGACCATTCACTAATTAACAAGTATCAGTGGGCTGCATAAGTGGATATCATGTGGGCTGCATAAGTGGATATCATTGGAACAGTTTTTAGTGGATAGATTGCACCAGTTGGGTATCAGTGCTCAAATATCAATGGATGGACAGATTACATGAATCTTCACGAAGATTGAAGCTTTATCACTAGACGACATTTTATATTACTTGTAAAGCTTTATTGGCTAATTCTTTTACATTTGTACAAATATTTAAGCCTTGTAAAGCCTTTTAGGCTATTTCCCACATTTATTGCCATATGAAGCCTTGTAAAGCCTTTTGGGCTATTTTCCACATTTATTGTATCAAGGGTTGTATATTGTACTTTACTTGTATGTATCTAAATTCTTCATTATCTTTTCTTGTAGGATTATGGAGCAATCAGCTAATGTGATGGCTATGCTAGATGACTCTGAGATCAGAGAATGGGTTTCTGATGTCACTTTGAATTTCAAAGGAAAGGAATATAGCCCCAATGGCTTTGGTAGGTGGACTCGATATCACATGGGTAGAAGAGCTTGGTTTCTTCATCAAAAGGAAAAGAGACTCTTTCTACTTATGTCAAAAAGGGAGTTCAATGGTGTTGAAGATCCATGGGATGCTACTTTCTTCAAAAAAGATATGACTTCAAGTCTTGTAGTAGGCATAATAATTCAGCGAAAAGACACCTTTGTGGATATTTTTACAAAGAGTTCAGATCCTGAAGTTGGCGGTATGCATTTTATTGTGTCAAGGAGAGACGCAAAGACCTTTGTGATGCCTCCTCCTCAACCATCAAAGTTTCCAGAGCTGCAAAGGGCATTGGAGACTCTTTCATATACTTGGGAGCAATTTCCTAGTGTGGTGGCAAAAAGGATGCATGCAAAGATAATGTTTGAATACTTTCAGGATGCAGAATATGCTCTCCATATGCAAGAATCATCACATGAAGGAGATCAAAAAGCTCAGACTTCAATGCAGGGACAAGAAGAACAGGCACACTGTCACAAACCTGTAGAACATGAGCGCAAACTTCTAGAGCCAGAAATGGTGAATGTAACTAAGGATGATGAAAAACAAGCCTTGAGTGCACGGGAATTAGCAAAAATTGAAGAAGATCAAGGTCGATCCACTGCAGTTATGCTAGAAGCTCTTGCTAGCAAACCACGACGTGAAATGCAAAAGGCTAGTACTGCAAGAGCCACGGTTCCAAGCAGTAAGAAAAGACATCGTCCCACTGTAGAGAAAGATAATGTGGATGAAAAACGGTCAAAAAAAGAGAAAGATGAAGAAGACTCAGAATCCGAGGCTGAAGATGATCAAGATGAACTCACATCAATTAAAAATCTTAATCTGCGTCTTAATGAAGCAGTTACAGATGATGATGTGGGATATATCTGGGGTCAAAGGACGTGGTTTGTGAATGCCAAAGATGTGGAAGCTGCAGCTCTGTTCACTAATAGCCGAAGCCTTGATATATCCTATGCAATGCAAATATACGAGGCTTTGAGAGATGGTAAGAAACCTGTGGCAAGTAATGTGGTCTTGCGCCCAATAATGTTTTGTCCAACCAAAAATAGTTTTCTGGATCAAATAACATTTACAGGGCCTACACATTTCGAGGAGATCTTCAGTCAATTCTTTAAAAACACTCTAAAAAATATTCCACATGAACAAGGCGAAGAGGCACAAGGAGAGAATATGCTAAAGGAAGTCAAGAAGGAATTTCTCCTTCATTGCAGATTCCAGCCCATTGATGGTCAACATTGGGCTTATGCTTGTAATCAGATCGCAAGGGAAGCAAAGGAGGGCAAAAGACTCACTCCAGAACAATTTGTAAAGATAAGCTCATTCCATTATTATCCTGCAACGATCTGTATATTCAAGCATGAGATTAAGTATTTGATTGAGTCCGAAAGACTTAATCATTATGTCCATGGAAAGCGTAAGATATCCTCAACATCAGAGGTCTTACAGAAGGCAAGGGTGATATGGACAACGTTTGGTTCCCCAAATCCTGATTTGAAGCGAAAGGTCACAAAAGCAGACGCCGACACACTCACAAACTTTTATACTTCTTTGAGTGCAGTTGTGCCTAGGGGAACCCAAGAGCGGGAAGAAAGTATGACAAGCCTCAAGGTGGTGAGGGACAGATATGCCGACTATACTTCTATCATATTTCGTCCTGTTGAAGTGTTCAATGAGATGCTTGAAACGTGCATTGCTTGTGAGCGTGGACAGCTGACCTATGAAGCTCCTTTGTTTATCTCCGGCAAGTCAAAGGTAATGGATAAGAAGGAGTTGACGGCAAGGATGTGGAGGCCTGTAAAGTACTTACCTGATAAGTATGCATCCATGGCAGCACAAAAAATTTTAAAGAAAGAATGGTTTTTTGGAAAAAAAGACAAAGACCACTGCATGGAAGAATGCATCAATGTATAGGTGAGGCGTGATGCAGTGCATAGTGCCATCAAGTATTTGCTGTCAGAGAAACAAATTCCACTTACTCATTGTAACATTGACTATAATGTGGTGAAGCATATAGCTTCTTTGTCAACACCCAAGGTAAAGCTATGGGCAAACAGGTGGATTAAAAAGGATGAAGATGGGTCGGAAATAGTAACCTCTTATATGAGAAAAGAGATCCCACAACAGGTGGTTGCATATGTGGAAAGATTAATCAGCGAGATAAGAATGCCGACAAATATGCACCAAAGCTTTCAATTCAATGTAGAGGTTACGGCAAAGTCTGGAAAGCTTGTCAACTTCAGGGGAGTCTCAGAAGATGACTTCTTTAAGAATGAGTCAGCATGGGATAAGCCACAACTATTCTTTATCAATGAAGTTTCTAGCGATGATATCCATAACTTCATTGATAGAATAGTATATACCATCATTAGCAAAATGGCGATTTGTAACATTGTCATATTTGTTGATAAAAAAGACAAAGAAGCCATGCAGGTTACTCTAGAGCGAGCATATTCATCAGATTTGAAGATCTATAGTGGTGTTTATGCAGCAAAGAGAGGCAAGAGAGAATGTGGCATAGCGATTCAAACTCTTGAATCATTCTTTCTGTGTATGCGGAGTCCCAACCCTGATCACTCTTTACAAAAGAACATAAGAGGGAATTCAAATAATTTGAGATTGATGCTAGAAGAGCAAGATATTCCCAGGCCCATACATTATCAAAAAAACAACTATGGAAGTCCTGCAAAAAGTGGGAGTCTCTTGCTTACCATGATGGAGAATTTGCTGCCGGCAGGTTGGGAGGTCACCTTGTGCAGGATGGGATATTTATTTGAGGATCTCCTAAGAAAAGGCAACTCCACCAATATTATTGAAAATAAGCATTTCATGGCCTATTTCCAGCTTCAAGCAGATCTAACCACAGGCTATGAAAAAGAGATAGACCACAAGGACACCGATGACATGGATGATTACCTTGAAGATCATAATGTCCCAGTTGTTGATGATAAAAAGATGGACTTACATGACCCATTCACAGAGAGGTTGGTGGATGAAGACAAATATGATGATGCCCTCTTTGATAATTATGGCTCGCAGGGTTATGAAAAAAGGCCACTACGACAATACTTAGCGGTATGAACTCTCTATTTCTCAACTAAATATAATTTTTTAAATAAGATTTAAATTTAAAGATAATGAATCTAATCTCTCATATTTGTTTACAGGCAATAGAGGGAGAAGAAATGGATGAAGTCAATACGGAGGCACTCCCTTCTACTTCAACAATGCAACCACCTCTAAATTTGATTGAAAAATCAAATTTAGCTGCATTAGATAAAATGGAGAGCTCATTTCAAGTTAAGATCGTTTTGAAACGAGAACCTCAGTATTTAAGCTTTGGTAGAGAGGAGGTTTCAATCCTCTCCAATCCTTTAAAAGAGGTTAATGACAATGTTATCTTGGCCATTCTCAGGTAATGTTTATTTATTTATTGCTACTTCAATAAGCTAACATTTGTTTATTTATTCACAGTTCAGTTATATATCAGTTTCCTAGTGCAGAATGCAAATCAATTCTATGAGCTAATGTTTGTTTATTTCTTGGTGCAGTGTAGTTATTTCTCAACTTCCTAGTACAGTGCAGCATCGTGTCTACATGCTCGATGCTCTCCTTTCTTCTATTCTTAGCTCTCCTCAAAAGACTATAGAAGATGTTTGTACCTGGTTAAGCCCTTTGAATTTAGATGGGTTGCGAGTCATCTTAATGCCTTATCATGAGGCGTAAGTATCAACTCTAACCTTATTTTTACTATTTCTTTGGCAAGTTTGTGTAAAACAATAATCATTTTTATTCTGGTCGTGTAGCTCACATTGGAGTCTGATCTTCTAGGACCTTGAACTCAACCATTTATGGTTTGTGAATTCAATAGAAGGCTATCATGCTAACTCCCCAAGGTAATTATTCTCTTAATATTTTTGATACTTTCTTATTTTGTATCTTATGATCATGACATATTAATATATTTCATATGTCATGCTGGACAGTGCTGCATATCGGCTAGTATCTGCTGTTAGAACAACCACGGAGCAACAAGATCAAGTAGAATTCAAAAGACGTCTGCCAGTGGAGCAAAAAGATGGACACAGCTGTGGGTGGAGAGTCGCCTACAACTGCATGTTGTTTCTTAGAGAGATTTTTGATCTGGAGTTACCAGTCAAAATGGAATCATATACAGAAGCTGATCTGCTAGCATTTCGGGCTGAGAGTATTCAGCATCTAATTACTACCATTGGGAAACAACATGAAAATATGACTACATTGCAGCATGTATAAAACCTTATCTTTATACTTGTATACTTGTTCCAGCCTTTGATTGGGATGTATAAATCTCATAATTTTTTTATATTTTCTTCCAAAAGGAGAAGAGAATGAGTTTAATGAAAGCATGCTATCTTTATACTTTTATAATTATTTAAACCATTAATTTTATTTGGGATGTGTAAATCTCATAACTTGTCTAATGAAAGCATGCTATCTTTATACTTCTATGATTATTTAAACCATTATTTTTATTTGGGATGTGTAAATCTCATAACTTTTTAAATTTTTCATCCAAGAGAAGGAGAGACTCACTCTAATGAAAGCGTGTATGAAACCTTTTTAAATTTTTGCTCCAAGCAGAGGAGAGACTTACACTAATGAAAGCATGTATGAAACCTTATCTGCTTGTTTAAGCGAGGTTTAAGCCTTTATTTGGGATGTGTACATCGCATAACTTTTTTATATTTTTATGGCAGAAGGAGGATGTGGAGGACATAGCAAGTGAAGAAGAATACGATGTAGACTACTCCCTCAATAAGATGAGTCATAAAAATATGAATCTATTGGAGCAGATTGGAAGTTCATTCACTGCTATGTTGTTAATTCGACAACAACCTCATTTTTTTGAATTTGGTGAAGAAGAGATTTCAATCCTCTTGAATCCTAAGAATGAGGTTAATGTCAAAGTCATTACAACCATCCTCAGGTTTGATGCAGCCTTTTCCTTGGCTTTATACTTTGCTTATTTTGATTAAACCCAAGAAGCTAATACTTTTTTTTTTAATATAGTAATGTTATAGCAAATTTTCCGCAAAATATACAAAGCGTTTCATATATGCTCGATCCTCGTATTTCGGAAGTGCTTAGCAACAAAGAAGAAACCATAGAGAATGTTTGCAAGTGGTTAGAGCACATTCCTATGAATGACGCACGAGTTATTTTTACAGCATATTATGAGAAGTAAGCATCAAACCCTACTTGTTTTTTCTATTGCATTGCTAGAATTGTCTCAAACACAGTAATTATTCTTTATTGATAATGCAGCTCACATTGGAGTCTGGTAGTCGTGGACATCCTTGCGAAGAAGTGCTTCTTTGTAAACTCAATGACATCCGTCCATGGCAATGTGTTAGAGTAAGTATAGACTACACTTGTTGTCACTTCTTGACATGTAGATTGATATGCAATGCACATATTCACTGTTGTTATATGTTTTGATATGCAGATCAGCTCAAAAATTAGTAGATGCTATCGACATAGTAATGCGGCAATGTGACTTGGCACAACAAATAGAGTATATAACATGTCAGGTATCACATCAAGATAATAGCCACATCTATAATTGTGGATGGAGGGTGGGCTACAATTGCTTTTTGGTACTTGGTCAAATTTTTGAGATGCAAAATGACACCACACTATCAACATATACGGATTTGCATCTCTATGCATTTATGACATGTACCATTCGAGCAATCATTGATTGCGAAATGAATGCCATCAAAGAGTCAAAGAGGATAGAAGACCTCAACTCTACAAACATGGCTTCATTAAAAGAATTGGGAAGCTCTTTTAATGTTAGGGTTATGATTCAACATAGACCTCAGTATCTTGAATTTGGGGGAGAAGAGATTTCAATTCTCTCTAGAGCTTTAAATGAGGTCAATAACAACGTTATGATGGCCATTCTCAGGTTTGATACAAACTTTTTCTCTACTTGATAATTCAATATTTTGATTTAATCTAATAAGCTAATAAGCTAATATTCATTTATTTTGATTAAATCTAATAAGCTAATATTCATTTATTTGTTGGTGCAGTATAGTTATCTCACGATTGGGTAGAGTCGTACAAAATCGTGCGTATATGTTGGATTCCCTCCTTTCTCCTATACTTAGCGATAGCAGAAAGACAATAGCCGATGTTTGTAAATTATTACAGCCTTTACATTTACATGGCGTGCGAGTCCTATTTATGGCATATCATGAGATGTAAGTATCATGGCAACCTTTATTTTCATCTTGTACTGGCAACATTGTGTTAAATAATAATGGTTCTTAATTATTCGTGTAGGGAACATTGGAGTCTGGTGGTTTGGAACCTTGAAGACAACTATTGTTGGTTTGTTAACTCCATTGCAGGCTTTCATGGCTCAGTGCAAACGTAAGTATTCTATTAATCTGTTGTTACTTCTATATTATGTACCTTATGTGATAGATACACTAAGTTTTTTTAATATGTCACGATGAGCAGGTCGATTGAGAAGTTGGTATCTGCTATCAGAGAAACAGGACAGTACAAAGACTCGGTAGACTTCCAAAAGCGTTTAGTAGTAGAGCAGGAAGATGGGCATAGTTGTGGGTGGAGAGTTGCCTACAACTGCATGTTGATTTTCAAAGAAATTTTCTCACTTAAGCCACAGATCTCATCGGAAGACTCTTTGGAGCTCAAATATTCAGAGGAGGATATACAATTGTTTAGGGCTGAAATCATTCGAGACCTAATTGCTGCCATTAGAGTACAACGTGCAACTGAAGCAATACCAGAGCTTCCCTTTAAGGAAGAGGAGACTGAGTCTACTATGAAAGCACTGCATACTACAGAAGAAGTAGAGACCCAATGTACACCTACAGCACCACAGCCTCCACTGGAAGCATCAGAAGAGTTGCCACCGCCTCCGCTTGCATTTAAGGAAGAGGATACTGAGTCTACTCCGAAAGCACTACATACTACAAAAGAAGTAGAGACCGAGTGTACATCTACAGCACCACAACCTCCATTGGAAGCATCCGAAGAGTTGCCAGAGTCTCCACTAGAAGCATCACAAGAGTTGTGATGCATGTATGATGTTGTGTTTGTAGTTTTAGTTGATTATACACCAATTTGTGACTTATTACTTAAGTGGCATAATCATGATATTTATATAATTTCTTTATGCACACAATTTTATGATATGAATATGTGACGATGTGATTATTTGGAAATAAATCCTTGTGTGATGAGAATTCTGATATGAATATGTGATGATGTAATATTTGTAATATATTTATTTCATGCACGCAATTTTATGATATGAATGTGTGATGATGTGATTATTTGAAAATAAATCCTTGTGTGATGAGAATTTTGATATGAATATGTGATGATGTAATATTTGTAATATATTTCTTCATGCACACAATTTTATGATATGAATGTGTGATGATGTGATTATTTGGAAATAAATCCTTGTGTGATGAAAATTTTATTCAGTTGGGCAGTCTCCACACTTCAAGTAGAGCATTCGCAATGCTTCTCTCACTTTATTCCAACCCTTATCCTTATCATCTCCACTCACTTAAAGTAGAGCATTCAATCTCCACTCGCTTTATTCCAACCCTTATCATAGTGAACACATCGTGCCACTCACTTTACTCCAACCCTTATCCTTATCGTAGTGAACACATCGTGCCTTAGTGCACTTGTATTCTTCCATCCTAGTCCTTCCACAAACACTCTCTTATTTCTTACATCCTAGTCCTTCTGAGTAACTTGTATTCTTCTATCCTAGTCCTTCCGCAAACACTCTCAGAGTCTTCTTTCATCCATCCTGATAACCAAGTATTCTTCTATCCTAGTTCTTCCACAAACACTCTCTTCTTTCATCCATCCTAGTGCTTCTCATTAACTTATATTCTTCTATCCTAGTCCTTCCGCAAACACTCTCAGAGTCTTCTTTCATCCATCCTGATAACCAAGTATTCTTCTATCCTAGTTCTTCTGCGGACACTCTCTTCTTTCTTGCATCCTAGTGCTTCTCATTAACTTGTATTCTTCTATCCTAGTCCTTCCGCAAACACTCTCAGAGTCTTCTTTCATCCATCTTGATAACCAAGTATTCTTCTATCCTACTTCTTCCGCAGACACTCTCTTCTTTCTTGCACCGTAGTCCATCTCCCTTTCTTTATCATCTCCCCACCCATGGATGTCCTTGGCATTGTCGAAGACGTGGAGTTCGGAATTAACAATCTCAAAGAATGGATTGCTGACCAAGGAGCACAGAGAGAGGCCAGAATTCGACAAGGTTCTCCTTTGACACACATGGAGAGAGAGGAATTTGCTGCACAAAGGCACGCAGAGAGGGAGGAGACTCTCAAGATAGCAGACAGTGAAAGACTTCTAAGACGTATGATAAAAGCACGACAAGATCTATTAGACTTCTTAAGTAACCTGCGTTATCGCAACTCTCGTCATGGGCGATTTGATGCGGATGCTGAGAGAACAATAAGAGCCTCTCAGAGAAATTATAAAGAAACAATTTGTGATTGCTTAAACTTCTTCTTCACATGTAATTATGTTGAGGATACAGCTGTGGAGGCAGTGAAGGATTGGGTTGTTGAGAAGATAAGAGAGACCAATGATGAGATCTTCTAGACTTAGATAAGAGAGACTGTATTAAGGTGTTTTTTGACACCATATGGCTTTGTATTAAGGTGTATTAAGGTGTTTTTTGACACCATATGGCTTTGTATTAAGGTGTTTTTTGACACCATATGGCTTTGAGTAATATGATCTACTTCTTGTACAAATGTGATGTTAAGATGATGTTAAGAGAGACTGTATTAAGGTGTTTTTTGACACCATATGGCTTTGAGTAATATGATCTACTTCTTTACAAATGTGATGTGCTCTTTTTTGAAATGTACAAATGTGATGTGCTCTTTTTTGAAATGTACTCTAGTTTTCATAACATGTCATGCCATTTTTTCTAATTTGATTTTTTAAAATCTTACTTTTTTGTCTCTTTTAACAATGTGATGTACTCTATTTTTAACATCTCACGTCATTTTTTCTAATTTGATTTTTTTAAATCTTCATTTTTGACTCAATGTTTTGTTTTATAAGAGCCTCTTTTTTTGAAATGTTTTATCCAGAATTATCTCACAAAATGAATTTGGACAGTGCAAGAGTCCAAAATTAATGAAATAGGTGTTAAAGATGGATTCCATACGGTTCTTGATATCACTAGTGACACTCAGTAGATGGAATGTGTACCAGCTTGATGTCAAGAATGCATTTCTCAATGGTTATCTAGATGAGGAAGTCTACATGCAACAACCAGCAGGTTATGTTGAACCAGGAAAGGAGAATAAGGTTTGACATCTTAAGAAAAGTCTCTACGGCTTAAAGCAAGCACCCAGAAGTTGGTACAATAGAATCGATAAGTATTTTTGCTAATCTGGGATACATGAACTAGAATGTAGATCACACTCTCTACTACAAAGTTCAAGGGGAAGACATTACTATTGCACTTTTGTATGTAGATGATCTGATTGTGACTAGAAGCAAGAATAGCTTCATCAAAAACCTAAAACAAGACTTATCTGCAGAGTTTGACATGAAAGATCTTGGACTTGTGCACTATTGTCTTGGAATTGAGTTGTGGAGAGATTCAAACAGCACCTTCATGAATTACTCCACTCTTCTCCTCTCCCCTCTTCATATTTTGTCATGGTATCAGAGATCCCTTGCCTTCCGTCGAGGCATTTCCATCCTTGTGAGTGTGAGAGAGATTGAGTGATTGAGAGTTCTTTGTGAGACTCCATTTCCATTGAGATTTCCATGAATCTCATCCATTTCCATCCATAGATTCCAAAAAAAAATTTCCATCTATTCCATTGAGTGAGAGAGAGAGTTTTTCATCTCATTTCATGGGAGTAATAGAGAGTTGAAAGAGATTCTGAGTGTGTTCATTCTCTGTGTGAGAGAGAAAGGTTGTATGAAAGATTGTGAAGAGGTTTTCTCTTCCTTAAGAGAAAAGAAAGCTAGTCTATGCTCAGCCGATTGAGCAAGTCCTTAGCCTACTCTAAGTGTGCAACAAAGCCAAGGCTACAAAAGCAAAGACTCTTGCATCTCTGCACCAGCAGCTCCATGGCTGCCATAGCTCATCCAGCGACATCTCAGCTCCTCCATAGCTTCTGCTGTCATCTCCAACGAGCCACAATAGCCAGCCACCAGCGCCATGACCAGCTACACATCGATCAAAGCATTTCCAACGACCTCTTTAACAAAGGCGACTAGGCAGTGACTCTTAAGAGCTTAACCTGCGCGACTAGCGATTGCTACTCCACGGGCGGCAGCTCCAACGAGCATGCACACAGCAGACTACAACGACTCACACCCCCAACATCAATGAGCTAGCAGCGGCTCCAAACCATCTGTGCATCAGTCTCCAGAGGGTTTCTCCAATGACGGCGCTCACCATTAGCGCTTCTAGCGGCCAGCGCCCAAGCTTCAGGCAGATGTTGGAGGGCTCCTCCGAAAGCTTCTTACCAGACGGCTCCTCCAATAGCCAACTATGAGAAGAGACGTCAGCTTGCAGCAGAGACTAGTAGCACAGACGACTGGCAACGAACTATAAATCTCCACGGGCCATCAACACCCAAGCTAGCCAGACCACACAGCAATGCCAAGCCTTGACGCTTGACTGCAAGAGCGAGCCTGGCCATGCAATAACGTGCTCTTGTGCTACATCAATTACAGTCGGTACCCGCAGTGCTCGCCTTCACGAGACCGACAACAGCATCAACACGCTCTCAACGCCTCCAACGAGTTCTTCAAAACCAGTGACAACAGGCTCTCTCAATAGATTTTGCACGAGGGACTGATCAACGCGGATCTCTCCTTCTGCACCTTTGATGCCGTTTTGTTTTCCTTCGCTGTCTCTCTCGGTTGATCCATGGTTTTTCAAAGGTTTCTAACCCTTAGAAAAATCCACGTGGAGGATAGGGCTTTACCATGGTTCATTACTATGGTTAGCCCATGTAACTCAGGTTGAGTCTAGTGGTGCCTTATCTAGTTGCCACGTGGTAGTCTTATCCCCGTGCCACATCATCAACCTTATCTTACCACATCAGCTACCACCTCATCTAGCTTAGTGACAGGTCAGCTTTGACTAGTCAACTGCTAGGTCAGCCAATCAAAGTCAAAGTGCCACATCATCCTTTTCAACTTGCCACCTCAGTAGTCCCCTGACAGGGACTCTCACCTCTTGCTTGGCACACTTGGCATTTTGCATGTGACCACTCCTACCACCTCACACAGGGCTCCACAGACATAGTCCCTGCTAGGCACAGTCACTGCATGTGACCCCTTGACTGCCACATCATCATTGAGCACATTTGCACTCCTTTTGCCCCTCCACCTAGATCTAGTTGTATCTCTTGATCCAGGAAGAATTTGAGGGGGCGCTCCAAAAAGAAAAATCGATCGATTTTTTGTGCTCTACATGCTCGTCACATCACACACATGTTTTGGCACAAGTTACACTCACTTTTGATCCTCACCTACAAATCCACTTCTTACATGCTCATCAACCTCTAGAGACATTGATGCATTTGATCCAGCACATAAAAAGAACCAAAGAAAAGAAATTATTTGTTGTTCTTTCATCGATCAACGGTTGGTATAGATCTAGATCAGAGTAGACTAGATTGCCATGGAGGGGACGCTTTGAATCTCCCCAAGTTGCCAATCTAAGCCATGCCCAAAATTCCCAACTAGTTCCTACTCGATCCCTACACTCACATACGGTTTCACATCAACACATTCCCTAGAACCTGACGTTTATCAGTTCAGACTTCAAAGTGTTCAAAGTTATTGGCACATTCATCAGTGGGCAAATAGCACATGATTTGATTTCACACACACATGCCATCATTGTAAAGCCTACTTGGTTATTTCACGGCATTGTGCACATCATTTCAGCCTTATAAAGCCTCTTGTCTATTCCTGACATCATTTGCCACAATCCTTGTAATTCAGATCGAATTATATATTACAATTCTATCTTCACCGACAGTTCAGATTTCACTTGCCACAATCAGTGTTTTGCAGTTGATTCACACAATGATTTTCACGACACTTTGAGTACATTTCTTGCACCATGTCTATGACTAGCAACCTCAATCTGGAGGCATCTGCTAAGCTAGACAACTCTAATTATGACACATGGAAATATAGAATGGAGACCATTCTTGTACTTCAGGACAAGTGGGAGTACATGTCGATGGCTCTACACCTAAACCATTTGATGATCCAGCCAACAATAGCTCTACTCCACCTATTGTCACAGCGCCAGCAGTAGTGGGATCTACAGATCTCCAGCTACACAAACAGTTTTTGCACCTGTAGCAGATCATGCCATTGCCCGAGCATAGGCAGAATGGGATAAGATAGATAAGTATGCATATCATCTGATCAAGCAGAATGTGCAAGATGTCATGCTAGGATATCTCAACACAGTCAAGACACTAAAAGAAGCATGGGATATGTTCGCAGCTCTCTACGAGTCCAAGAACACTTCCAAGATTCTCACACTAAGACACCATCAACTAGAGTTTTTGCAATAGCAGCGAAACCGGTCATGCTTATGTACTCTAGATCAAAGACTACAACAATCAACTTGCAGCAGCAGCAAAAGAGACCATGAATCCAGCAGAAATGGTTCAAGTCATCCTAAATGGACAAGGAGAGGGATAAGAGAATCTAGTCCAGAGTATTGCCATCCAACGACAAATACCAACACTAGAAGAACTTCAGTTAGTCTTACTTGGTGAAGAATTCAAGACTCAAGTCATTCATGCATGCAAAGGTCATTCTAATGATTAGGCATTCACAGCTTCAAACAAAAGTAGAGACAGAGGCAGAGGCAGAGGCAGGGGTAGAGGTAGATCTTTCTAGAGAAGTGGTCATCGTCAGCAATAGAATCATTAGCAAAGTTAGAATCAACATCAGCATCATCCTCAGCAACATCAGCATCAACAAAGAGGAAATCATTCCAACCAAGGAAGATTCCAAGGATGAGGGAATGCATCCACCAATGTGTCAAACATCTAGTGCAACTACTATCATAAGTTTGGACACTATGAAAGAGATTGCTGCAAGAAGCAATACGACTAAGGCAATCAATCCAGTAGCAATCAAGGGAATTTCCACGACAGAGGAAATCATTGTGGTGGACATTCTAGTCACACTCATTTTGCAAATGAACATGGGAATATGTTTCTTACAAGTGAGGAAATGCAGCAAACTGATACAGTGTACCTAGACATGGATTGTAGTCCAAAAGAGGCTTTCAACTATCAAGTTGACCAAGCAGAACATGATCCTTGGTACATTGACAGTGGTGCATCATGTCACATGACAAATCATTAGGAATGGTTTATAGAGATGAAACCTTTAGAAGGTCAAAAGAATGTCATCTACATAGCAAATAATACACCAAATCTAGTTCAAGGGAAAGGTGTTATCCCTATGAACAATTTCACTAATACGAAAGGATTGGTGAAAGATGTACTTTATGTTCCAAAGCTCAGCAAGAATCTCTTGTCAATAGGTCAAATGACGGAACACAACTACCGAGTCATCTTCGACGGAGATGAATGCACTATCAGAGAAAATTCAAGAAGATGATAGCTAGTAGGAAAAGGTGTCAAGGAAGGACGCTTGTACAAAATGCTAGTTGTAGTACCAGATCAACATGCCCAGTCAACTCAAGTGCAATAGATGCCACTATCTGCAAAATGGCACAAAAGATATGGTCATGTTAATTTCAAGACCTTGTTAGATCTTAGGAATCAGAATATGGCAATTGGGATTCCTAAGCTATAGTTTCTTGGAAAAGTTTGTGAAGTATGCTGCTTTAGCAAAAAAAAGTGAACCAACTTTGGCAGAAGCACCTCTCGAACATGAGGTATTCTTGATTTGATACATACAGATGTATGGAGTTATGCCCAGACCCACAACACCAATGGTTCACTTTACTACTTCACTTTCATCGACAACTACAACAGATATTTTTGGGTCTACTTTCTGAAAGAGAAATCTAAAGTGTTTTCCAGATTTCAAGAATTTAAAGCCATGGTAGAAAACCAGACAAGCAGAAAGATCAAAGTCATGAGATCAGATAGAGGAGGTGAATACATGTCTTTAGCATTCATGAACTTTTGCAGAAGTCACGACATTCGAAGACAATTCACTTGTGCAGATACTCCTCAGCAGATGCAAGAGCTGAAAGAAAGAATGGGACTTTAGTAGATTGTGCATGCTTAGTGAGAAGTATCTTCTGAATCACTATTGGACAGAAGCAATAGCCATTGCAAACTATTTGCTTAATCGACTTCTGACCAAACCGATACAGGGTATGACAACTTATGAAGCATTCACTGGACACAAGCCACACATTGGGCATCTCTGCATATTTTGCATAGGATATGCCCACATACATGATGATCATCGTAGGAAATCGGATGCAAAGGCATAACGGTTGCGAGGTATTACGTTCACAAGTTTCAAGTGCTAAAATGCCTACTCAAAAGATACCCAAGCATTGTTGGCAAAGTATTTGACTTCTACTTCGTAATACAATTCTAGAACAGAGGCAACCGGCACATCCAGGCTTGCTTTGGACAGACCAAGTGCCAAGTTATGGCATGTCACCATCATTGGAGATCGAAAAGTTTGTGGACAATTATATCACCACATAGAGGACTTGGCCAAAAGAGACTTGCAAACACATAAGAAATGAAAACTTGTAGAGAGATGTAATCTTTGATGAGAAATCAGAATGGAAGACCTCAAATACACAGGATATAGACACACCAATTTCACAGTCATCTATAGAAAAGGTTGATGAAGAAGAGCAAGAATTGCCAGTAACACCCCAAGCAGAGCCACAACAGCTCAGATGGTCTACTAGGGAAAGCAGACCACGAGCCAGATTGATATATGCTCAGAAAGGCAAAGCAATTCAGGTCAAAGCCACCAACTATGCTCTTATGACTACCATCATGGCTACAAAAGAGCCAGTGTACTTCGAAGATGCAATAGACAAGCTAGAATGGCAAACTGCTCTGAATGAAGAAATGGATGCTTTGTATAAGAATAATACTTGGGAATTATGCGACCTTCCACGAGTATACAAAGTGAAGTACAATCTAGATGGATGTATTCAAAGATAGAAATCCAGACCAGTTGCAAAAGGATTTGCACAGCAATATGGTCAAGACTATGATGAGACTTATGCTCCAGTAGGCAAAGATGGATTCCATATGGTTCTTGATATCACTAGTGTACCAGCTTGATGTCAAGAATGCATTTCTCAATGGTTATCTAGATGAGGAAGTCTACATGCAACAACCAGTAGGTTGTGTTGAACCAGGAAAGGAGAATAAGGTTTGCCATCTCAAGAAAAGTCTCTATGGCTTAAAGCAAGCACCCAAAAGTTGGTACAGTAGAATCGACAAGTATTTTGCTGATCTGGGATACATGACGTCCAATGCAGATCATACACTCTACTACAAAGTTCAAGGGGAAGACATTACTATTGCACTTTTGTATGTAGATGATCTGATTGTGATCGGGGAAGCAAGGATAGCTTCATCAAAAAGCTAAAACAAGACTTATCTGTAGAGTTGGACATGAAAGATCTTGGATTTATGCACTATTGTCTTGGATTTGAGTTCTGGAGGGATTCAAATAGCACATTTATGAGTCAGCTCAAGTATGTTGACAGTCTCCTGAAGAAGTTTCATATGGCAAAGATTGCAGCCACTCCCATGGAATTGTTAGATATCAATGCTCCACTCTCGTGTAACTATGCGGGAACCAGCTAACTCTACTTGTAAGCCCCCCATATGAGGAGAAGACATTTCAGTAGCTCGGTTATCCCCGATAGGTCCTGATTTGGACACCAAATGGGGGCCATGTGTGGCTTGATGGCCAGACGGCTTTAGATAGAGTTGGCATACTACCAACTAGGCTACATGCAAGTGTAGTAAGGCATGCCATGACTGACCACACTGAGGGTAGATGGAGCATTTCCCGGGGTAGCCCACTCTCGAGTTACGGGGCCCGTTTGGAGCCCCAGATGAGATCCCGGATGGCTCTGGGCCGAACGGAGAATGTAGGTTAGTTGCTCTATTTTGCGCCATGGTTCTATCGTGTGGTCGGTGGCCTCGACCCCCCAGTCGGCCGTTTTGGGCGGACTGGCCCAATTGGGTCTAACCGACTACGACTGGTGGCTATGTAAGAGCAAGCCCGTGAAGCCCATCATCATCACTGGCTACGGCAACCCTGATTCCTTAGCATTGAGCCTCCATCCTCTACTGTTTCTAGCATGCCATCGAAGCTTCTCACAGGAGCGCACGGCTGGGCAGCGCCATCTATTGTATCAATTTTATAGTAATCAAATTTTTGATTCTCCATACTATCTACTTTTCTCTCTTGCATACGAGATCTTGTTAGTGTTGAGCACAGACGTTGTATTGTTTTCTTACATGGTATTAGAGCTTGGGCTCTAGCAAGAAGATTTGGTAGCGTGTTTCCGTTTGCGAGCAGATTTTGAGAGATGGCCCAGCCCACAAGACTGCAAATCCCACCATTCGGCGAAAGTGGAAAGTTGGACGGCACTAACTATCCACTCTGGAAGTTCAAGATGAAGACCATCCTAAGTGCATACGAGCTTTGGGATACTGCTACTGGGGTGGACATGAAGCCGACCGGATCGAGCCAATGCAGGACAATAGATAATACCAACTGCGAATGAGATTCTCACGTGGACAAGAAGAAATACAGATGCATTGTGTTCTATTGTCTGCAGTGTCGAACTCCCCCAACGATGCTTGGGAGGATTCAAGATAAAGAAGAGGAAGAAGAGCCCGCGGAACGACAATGGCAACGGCCATTCCCGAAGTGGGTAAAGCAGCTTTTGGATGGTAGAGAACCTCCAGCCATTGAGGAGGAACCATCTCTTATTGTGGTTTTATGGATTCTCTTATTGTAGGAGTTTAATTTTCAAATTATTCATAAACCTGGCAAATCACATGCAAGAGAAAATTGTTTGTCTTCACTTACACATCACACAACCAAGTCTGGAGTTACTACTGAGCTTCTAGATGAGCTTCTAGATGCTAATACTTTTGTTGTTGATTTCAACAAGATTGAATATTTTTGCTACTGATTTCATTGAAATTAAATATGATGATTTGTTGCAATATCTTTCTCATACATCTCCTGTGAAAATGCCTAAAGATATGCGACGACATCTTGTTTTGGTAAAATCTTGGAAGTATAGCATGATTGATGGTTAGTTATATTGCCAATGCGTTGATGGTGTGTTACACAAATGGGTATTACCACACAAGCGCACCATGGTGCTCATAGAAAAGACTTGCTGGAGGTCATTTTGGAGGTGATCTTACCGCTTGGAAGGAGTTGCAAGCAGGATTATGCTGGAACACCCTATTTCAAATGCACATGACTTTATGCTCACTGTGATGCTTGTTAGCATAGGTAAAACATTTCCCCCTGATCACATGCCTTTGCAACCAAGTGATCTCCATGCCTCTTCAGGAATACCACCACAAACTCTTACTAGGTGATCTATTGATCACATGCGCTGCAGTCTTCATTACCTCAGCCCAAAAACCACGAGAAAGACTTGCATTGGAAAGCATGCATTGCAACCTTTCTTGAATGGTACGGTTCATATTTTCTGCAACTGGATTTTGCTCTGGAGTATGAGAGGATGTGCGCTCCCTCTTAATCCCACGTGTATCACAGAAATGCTGAAAGTCATGAGAGAGATACTCTCCACCATTAACAGTCCGTAGGCATTTAAGCGTTCTACCTGACTGATTCTCAACCAAGGCCAGCCATTTCTGAAATACCTGGAACATATCACTCTGCCGAGCTATAGCATAAGCCCACACTTTCCTAGTTGCATCATCAATGAATGTCACATATATTCAGCCCTGCCTAATGACCGTGTAGGCATGGGACCACATACGTCTGAATGCACCAAATCAAGCTTTTCAAACTCTTTCTTTCCCCTTCTTTTATGGGCTGATTTAGTCTGCTTCCCATAGAGACAGTGCTCACAAAATTCAAAATCAGAGAAACTCAAATGCGGTACATAACCCAAACGGCATAAGAGTTTCATTCCATTTTGGCTCATGTGCCCCAACCTGCAATGCTACAAAGAAGTGCTTGGCTGCTCGGTTATTGCAACAACATGATCAAATACCCCTGATACATGTAAGGGATACAAAGTCCCACACTTGGCACCCCTAGCCAAAAGCATAGAGCCCTTGTGAATTTTCCAACTCTGAAAGCCAGAAAGTGGTGTGAAAACCAGCATCATCTAGCTGACCCACTGAAATAAGACTCTTGGTCAACTTAGGCACATGTCTCACATGTTTCAAGATAAATGCAGACCCATTTGCAAAAGAAAACTTTATGTCACCTACTCCCACTATGTCACATGCATAGTCATTTCCAAGATGCACACAACCTGTCTTTCCACTGTCATAAGTGGAGAACCATTCCCTATGGGGAGTAACATGGAATGAAGCACCAGAATCCAAAATCCAATCCTGGGAATATGCATCATCTGAAGTGGTAAGCAACTCTGTAGATAAACTAGACATGAAGAGAACGTCATTGTCACTATCATGTGTGACTGCATTGATCTCCTCGATCTTCACTTTTCCTTTGTCCTCCCTTGGACTCTCTTCCTTCTGATTTGCACCCCAATTTGCATTCTTTTTCTTATCCTTTTGCTCTCTTTTCAGCTTGTAGCAATCCTTTTTCATATGGCCCTTCTTGCCATAGTGGTAACACTCAATGTTCCGTGCCCTGGATTTGCTACGAGACTTCCCTCTTTCTTGGGACTTCCCCCTGAACTGTGATCTGCCCCTTTGCACATTTAAGGCCACATCTTGCTTGTTGCCGTCCATAGACTTCCGTCTAATCTCCTCGGCCAACAAGCTACCCACAACATCATCAAATTTCAGTACTCCACCAGGTGCAAAGTTACAGCTGTACGGAAGGTATCCCATGAGGATGGCAATGAACATAAGAGAAATATTGCCTTAGTCTCTGCATCAAAATTCATCTTTTGAGCCTGAAGCTAGCTAAAAAGTGAGAAGCAATGGAGACCCCTTCCTTCATCTGCAGCTCAAACAACCTCTTCATGAGGTAAACTTTATTAGAGGTAGTTTCTTTCTCATAAGTGGCACACAATTTCTTCCACAAATCTTCCGTAGTCTGCTCATTTACTACTGTGAAATAAACTGACTCTGCAAGATGAAGTCTAATAGTAGACTTTGCTAATGCATCCAACTCATTCCAATCATCCTCAGACATATTTGCAGGCTTAGCTTCAATCCCTGCCAAGGGTTTAATCTGCTTCTTTTGAATAAGCACATCCCTTATCTGTTCTTTCCACAAAGAAAAGTTTGTCCTATCAAACTTTTTAATGTTGAAAAACTCCTTTTCAGACATGGAAGAGGATGCCATGATGCAAATAAAGCAAAATCCCAAATGCTAGTGCCTATAAGAGAGAATCACACCAAATACCAAGTGCACCCCAAATATGTATGCCACAATAGATTGAAATATCACCAAAACTCAAAGCTCAAAGCATCAAAAGATGCAGCTGACTCATGTGCATGTACTATGCATCCATATGAGCAAATCTGGCCCAAAAGAAAATGCCAACTACAATGGCAATCCAAAATGCCAATAGGTGCCAGATGGCTCAAGCATAAACACCGTCCATGGGCATATGCATCAATAATATCTCATCCAAGAGAGCATAACACTATCAGTGCATCACCTGCAATGTGTCAAAGCTGTCCCTCAGCATAATATAGCATCCATGTGCAAAGCGTCCATAAAAATAGCATTCCATAAGGCAATCTGCGCTTATCAGCGCATCTAATAAGGATTGCAATGCATCCAAATGGCCTATAAATCATCCACTGCAACCCAATGCATACCACGAATGAGCGCACATGGCTCAAACTACAACCAAAGTGATCTGCATAAGGTATGCTCAAGAAATCATGGTCCCACGGAAAAGACCGCTACTGAAAATAGAACCTGAGATGCCTCAAAACATGGGCGCCATCTCGTAATCGGACTCAGCAAGAAAATCTGCAAATATCTCTCTTCTGCTAGAACTCCAAAATCCCAACCGATGAGTGAGAAATGGGAGTCAACACTTATCCACTGCCATGTGGCATAAATCTAAGGTTTCAAAACCTTAGAATGAAAAATGCATAACAGAGAGACGAAATCGAATACACAAAGATCTATAACTCTGAAAATACTCCACCGAATCGTGCAAGAACTGATAGGTAGGGGTTTTTGGGCGTCCGAAATGCAATGGGACAGACGGTTTTGGAAACCGTGGTCTCAATCACTGGGTCCAACACACGGACTGAAAAACGTTTTTGGAAATAGAGCTGTTTGTAAACTCCACCAGAGTGTGAATGATGAGCAACATAGAAGTTTTAGGACCTCCTGAGTCCACCGAAACTGACAGATCTGCAAATGGTTGCTCCAAACTTGAGTTCCAACACCCGAGCAGAAAAATGCGGAAACTGACACAGTGAGTCAGAAATCCAATGAAATGATCCCAGATTCAAGAATGAAGGTGTTTCCAAGCTCCTGAAGTGAAATGGACGCCAAAATCAAGTAATAGTTGCCTCTACAAATCAATACGGAGTCTTTGTCATTGACTCGTCATCGAATGGAACAGGGAAAAGCTCAAAAAATGATTTTTTTTTGGGAAAACACTTAACAGGCTCTCAAAACCACTTCGCAAAACCGAAGTGACTTTTCCAAAAGGTTCCTCCAATGTCTCTGCACACTCGGATGCAAGTAAAGTCACCCACAAATCTTTCCACAGAGCTTCTCCTTCCTCCCACAGAGCTGCTGAGCTTCCAGGCATTCACGCGCGCTCAGCTAGATCACCCGGGCTCTGATACCAGTTGAGAGTGCTCTCAACGGAAGCAAGAACGGAAGAGGGAGAGAGAGAAACAGAGAGCCACACAAGTTTTGGTGGGTGCAGAATACCCTTATCTTCTGTTTTATTCATATATGCATTTGAGTATTATACATAACCGAGGTAAAGGGATAGTGACCTTTAACCCCCACAGTTACTTTGTAATATAGACTTTATTGGTTACTTTGCTAATAAAATTAATGGTGAGCTGATAAATGTACTAGTGTTCTTACATGGTATTGGTGCTGTTAAATGGTACTGGTGTTTGCTAATAAAAGTACTAGGTGAGCCATTGTTTTAACTAGTGCATAAATAGCCAATGTTGATGCAATAAAATATATGGTTCTTTTTTATATGTTATCTTTTATGGTATTTTTTGCTCAACCATACAGTACCAATTTTGGTTCTGGATAAAATAATACTAACTGCTAGTCAGGTCTAAGCTAAGGAATCATGTGTCATGTCTGTTATGGTGCTCATACAATTGGCTATTTTTGACTGGCATTACAGATCCATCAATGTGTAATAGAGCTGTACACTCTTCTGCTCTAGAGCTACATGATGGAATTGCAAAAAGGGCTGATAACATCTTTAGAGACCTTATAGATGCAAGGTACAGCGCAAGGTACAGCCTAGAAGAAATAGCAACTTTGGATGTCCGAGACGACAGTCCCTCGGGTCGGCTATACTAACGAGGATGCTGAGGAAGAAGGGCCAAAAACTCCTACGTTCTAAGGTCGTTCCTTCCTAGAACATAGTATATTGGGATGTGTGGAGTGCATCACCGTAGAGTTGCTATATGTATCCAAACCTGACTGGGTTGTATATTGGGGTCTATAAAGTGCAGCGCAAAGCTATTGTATCCAAGTCGTTTGGGCTCCGTAATGTCATATGATTGCTTCTATATGTCTCATTATGATTTTATATGGCACCTTCTGATTTTGTATGGCTCATTTTGAATGATAAGTGCAATATATTAAAAAGAGGAACAACATTACAAAAATATAATATGACAGTAGTACAATGGTTCTCTCTCTCTCTCTCTCTCTCTCTCTCTCTCTCTCTCTCTCTCTCTCTCTCTCTCAATTGACAGCAGATGTGCTACTTAAGATAGTACTACATAGTATCACATAGTATTAACCAAAGAGTACTAAGTAGTATGACATGACAGTAGTACAATGGTTCTGTCTCTCTTTCTCTCTCTCTCTCTCTCTCTCTCTCTCTCTCTCTATCTATCTATATGTATATATATATATATATCAATCTCTCTATCTCTTAATTAATAGCAGATGAGTTACTTAAGATAGTAGTACATAGTACTAAATAGTACTAAACCAAATAGTAATAAGTAGTATGATATGACAGTAGAATAGACTTAATATGAACTACAAAAATTACTACAATAGTACACAATCACTAAAAAATAGGGCTAATAGTATGATATGACAACAGTACCTAAACAGTAATAATATAATAGTACACAATTAAAACTAATAGTACTAAAAATTGTTAAAGTTCCTCACTGCAGAGCATCCCCGAGAGAAACAAATAAGTCATGTTGTGAAAAGATATGTTTGCTAGCTCCACTATCACTACACTTGCACAATTTTTGGATTCCTTTTCTTTACCAATAGATGCATATTCATTTGTCCCATTTAAACACTTGATTTTAAACATTAGTCCCATTTGTCCCATATTCACTTGGCATGGAAACACTCCCATTTAATCAATGTACCAAAAAAAAACACACTTAACTTTTCAAAATTTTTTGTGAAGACAAGATGCCTTTGTATTACAAAAAGCAACCCCCAAAGGGGCACCTAAAAATACAAAACGCGCACAAAAATATGTAAGAGCCATTGCAAAAATACATGCTCAGCAACAGTTTATAGAGAAATGTTTGCCAAGATTCATTCATGCACCTCCTAGGGTACATGATATACCGTTCTCTGACCTTTAACCTTGTGCTTTGCTTGCAATATTTGAAACTTTATTGCCAACACTACATCAGCATGCACTATAGCAGGAGGTGCATCTTTTAGTAATGCATAACTGCTTTTGCATTTTGGGATTTTTGCATAAAATATTCCAGAAACCCCTTGATCCCCAATGTTCAAGACTAATTTACCCCAGCCATCCGTCTCTTGCTCTATGAGGATTGTTTTTTATTTTGAGCATAGCACCATATAATAGTCCTCATTATCTTCATTTGTAGGGGACCGTAGTACTACAAAATGGTCACCCATCTGAAGCATGTCAGCCAATTGGTCTCTATCCATCGCATATGTTACCAATTCCTTCTCCATGTTTGATGCAGTCTGTCCATTGATGCTGTTCAAGGTCCATGGACTTGCATGAGATAAATTGGTGCACTTATCCCATGTTTCATCCATGCAGAATTAACAAAATCATGACAAATGTCTAAACAAGGCTTGTGTGGGATCTTTGTTACTAAAACACAATATGAAGTGTGTTGAACGACTTCCTTTGATGGTCTGGCAGTTCCATGCTTTAGACCTATCAACATCACCAACCTTTACTTCTATAAAGAGCCTTTGTTTAGAATCATCTCCCATCTTCCATGCCAACCATTCCACAACATCGTGTGCATTTTGTAGCTTTGCACCATTTACATCCAATTGCTCACTGGTTAGTGCACGCTTTATGACTGCACCAGTCCCATCATGTTCTCCCTTGCCATGACCGCTCCCAAAAAAGTTCCACATCATCCAAATGCCAGTCAAAGAGCGATATGTAGCATAACAAACAACAAATATATTGCATTTTAAAATATGTAACATCTTCAACGTGATGTAGAAAATAAGGGGGCAGTGTCCAATGTCTTACCTTGCAACAAAGTAAAATGGGCAAGCAACCTTGAACTGAGATGCTGCCCCATCTGACCAAACCCAGTGTCTTTTAAACTTCAAGCCTTTAGACACCAACCATTGATGGTGGAGCATAAAGCAATGCTGCACAAATAGTGTGTCATGTTCTTTGTCATCTAAAATGTAAAAGATGGATTGCTTTTTTATCTCGCTCGTCTCCTTCCAATAGCAAATATGAACCAAGATGGTCACTTGGTCATTAGCCATCATTATTTTTCTAAGTTCTATCACTCAATTATTGTCTTAGCTATTACTAGTAGTGCCAAATATGAGTAAGTGCTAGATAGTACTAAATGCTAAATAGTACTAGGTGCTAAGTATTATTGTTGTAAATTCTAGATAGTACTAAATAGTAAATGCTAGATAGTACTAAATATGTTTACATAGTACTAAGTGCTAAATATTTTACTAAATGCTAGATAGTACTAAGTGTGAATATTACTAACTGCTAGTTTAGTACTATTAGTAAGTGATAATATTACTAAAGTGCTAGATAGTACTATTAGTAAGTGCTAATATTACTACGTGTTAGATAGTACTATTAGTACTAAATATTAAGTGGTAATATTACCACTTAGTAAGTGCTAATATTACCAGTGCTGGATAGTACTAAACAGATAGTACTAATAAATAGGAAGTGTTAATATTAGTAAGTACTGGATAGCAAGTGCTAATATTACTAAATAGTAAATGCTTGATCTGTAGTACTATTAGTACTAAATAGCAAGTGCTAGATGGTAAGTGTGATATTACTAAGTGCTATATAGTACTATTAGTATTGAATAGTAAGTGCTAATATTACTAAGCGTTAAGAATTATTGAGTCCTAAATAGTACTTACTCAGTGCTAAATGTTACTAAGTGCTACATAGTACTAAATAGTGCTGTAATACTGTAAAATAATACTAAATAGAACTAATAGTAGTAATAGCATAGTTAAGGCAAGGAAGAGAACAATATCTAAACAGTAATGTATAGTACTAGTAGTAGGGTTAGTGCAAGGGATACTACTAGATAGTACTAAATAGAACTAGTAGCAGGGTTAGTGCAAGGAGAGAATGATTACACTCGAAGTCCTTCTCTAATACAAACAATTTCAACTACTAATTAACACTAAATAGTACTATTTAGTCAACGAGTATTCTATTCAGTCATAATAACTGACTTGAAAGAGCAAACAATACTATTTTGTCCTATCTTTATTCCTAGGATTGATTTCTAAAATATGGTCTATACTATAAACGTATTAAGTCCCCAGTGTAGTATTTAGTACTGTGATTCTATGATTTAATGCTAAATTTGCTTCATATAGAGTCTGTTACAGTGTTAAATGTTAGCTTTAACATCTGAACAATACTAATATTACCCCTAATAGTACTAAATAATTGTAAAGAGTACCAAATAATAGTGTGTAACTTGGGCTTCGTTGAAAGGAGAAAGATGCACCTCTGCACGAGCTCCAAGAAATGGGTGGGATGTATTGCATACTTTTTTGGACCAAGCCTATGCCTACAAACATCCTTCTTGTTTGGGGAAACTCTGGTGTTGCAGTCTTTCCAAAACTGGACAACACATTGAAGACAACACATTGAACAACCTCACAACTTAAGGAATCATGTCTAAGCTTTCGATCTCCATCTGTGCATTTGAAGGAAGCTTGTTTTATGTCCACGTGATGTTTCTTTAGATTTCGTGCTTGAATTCCAAGGGCTTTAGCTACTTTGCTATCACTATATTTTTTAAATGCTAAAGTGTTAGCAATCATGTGGAGAGCTACTCTCTTTGGAGCTAACTTATTAGCACTTTCTACTCTTTTCACAAGACTCAATGATGTCTTTAGATTATCCACTATTGCCATTGATATGGACTGGCTTTGAAAATTTGTCTCATTGACAACCTCTTGCATATCTAAATGTTTTATCATCTTAAACAAAATGTCAGCCTTCGTTCTCAAGTCCAAGTTCTTTGTGGTATGCTTGAAATGTCGCACAACTATTAATGTCAAGTGTCTCATGTTCCTTTTGGAGCAATGCTATGGCAGTGCATTGAGCGAGTTCCCTTGGCACTTCTAGTGTGGAGTTCTCCATCCTACGCACAACCGTATTTCAATGGTAAATCATAAATTAATGAACGACACAAGAAGACAATACATCAAAACATGCATGCTCAATCTTACTGTACGAGAAAGTCATCCTGAGAGAGAGAGAGAGAAAGAAAGAGAGAGAGCTCTAGAGAGAGAGAGCTGTAGAATCACTCAAACATAACTGGTTTTTGCGCCAAAGAGAACATACGGTCCAAAGTGCGAGGGCTTGAATGAGAGAGAAGGGGAGAGCCAGTTTGCACAGAGAATGGAGAGAGCCGGGGAGAGAGAGAGAGCAATGGACCTCTAGTGAAGATGAGCGGAGATAATTGCAAGGATAGAGATAGGACTCCACGAGAGAGAAGAGAGTCGACTGTCACTGGTTTCAAACATGTGTGAGTGATTCCACGAGAGAGAAGAGAGTCAAATGAGAGTAAATTGCCAATTGTGGATTCCTTGATGTGTGGGGAAATCATCCTCGATTGAGAGTGGATTGCAGATTGTAGATCGTGGACTCCTCGATATGTGGAAATCTAATCCAACTGTCAGCGCCTTTTAGTACACAATTTAGTACTATATCTATGCTAGAACCTTTGCCAAAAAGAGTACTTTTTTAGACACCGTAACATGCTTTCACCCCTCTATGGCTTTTCCTAAATGTCATGCACTAGTTGGGAGATCCCTTGAATTCAATCTTTAAAATGCATTGGTTTGAACATTTCCTAGGCATCTTGTTTGGAAACTGAACAAAGAGGTGGGAAAGTAGCGGGTTCACTTTCCTAAAAGACATTTTGCATTTAGGCATGGCTTTAAGAGTTGAATTTATTATTGGCCATTGCAGAGTCAGTGAAAGAGAATTGACCTTCATTGACTAAAGGGTAGGCTATCTTGATAACCATCCTCAGCTACAATGAATGTATAAGTGTGAGATTGTGAAGCCGCACTACATCCACTGTCAAGAACCATGTCCATATGTATGTGGATCTCAGAAGTCTTGGCCTCGTGTGGCAACTCTCTAAGATCGAATCATCAAGGGATAGCCAATGTGGAATAAGATACTTAAGCATTACACCATAGGTCTAGTTTTTTTTCCTTTTTTTTTTGCAAGAACTAAAATTGATTAAAAAGAAATTTGTACAACATGAGCACAAGGAATCAAGGAAATCCTGATATCAAGATATAGACGGATGGATGCATGCACCACTCATCATGAAGCATGCTCGTAGTTACATGCCATGAGTTCTTTTAGGCCATTCATATGGCTACTCTATGGCCAAGATTTATACGTACTCTCTCTCTCTCTCTCACTTTTTTTTTTTTTGAAACCTCTCTCTCTCTCTCTCACACACACACACACACAATATAAGCACATCTTGGGCTGTGCAAACATTCTCTCTCTCTCTCTCTCTCTTGTTCGTAAGCTGATCTGATGGAACTGCTTGGAGTTATGTGCAACCTTATTGTCTCTTGTATTCTGTGAGATGACTGTAGATGCAGTATGCTGCGAACATGCCCAAGCTTCCGCATGTTGCATTTCTATCAATTCATGCGAACCCATTAAAAGGTCATACCTTTACTCAAGACTTTTATCCAACCCGCTCGAGCGTAAAATGTAATACTCAAGAATTCTATTGAAACAAGAAGATGAAACATAAACCAGGTCCAACTATGGCTACTCTTACATATATCACACTCTGACTCTACCCTCCAAAAGCCTTTTTAATTGCCTCCACTTCTTGCTGTGATATGGAGAAAGTTTTCTGGAGAACTATATCAGGAATCCCCGGAGTAGAGCCGAACAGCGCACTTGCTACCAGAGAGAGGCCCGGGTTCTGGCTGTTTAGGGACGAGAAGGAAAGACCTGGCATCCCTCCTACATTTAGTTGGAAGTGCACAAGACCTCGTGGAAAGACAAACAGATCTCCAGCATAAATTGTGGTAGTAAAGAGTTTTCCAGTGGTGTCTATGAAGCCCACCAACTGCGCTCCTTCCACAGACAAAATAATCTCTGATGCTCGTGGGTGCACATGAGGAGGCACAAACCCACCCGTGGCGAAATCTATCCTTACCACGGTAAGACCTTGGGTGTTGAGACCAGGAAAGGTCGCCCCAGCAGCTATACTCAACCCTATCCCCAGGGCGTTAGAGACATTCGCAGCCTTTGCCACCAGGCTCGATTTGAAGTCGGCATAGGTCACAGAGGCCGGGTTCTTGCATGGAAGGCCATTGAGAAAGAGGTTCGTATTGCTAGTGTCACCAACGCAGAAGTCAAAGAGAGGGTCAGGATCAGCGGCGTAAATGGGACCTAAGGTTGCAGCTGAGATACAGAATATGAAGAGGAGACGCAAAATTCTCTTCATGATTATGCTGTATGAGGGGCTTGAAGCTTGGATTCAGGAATCAGGATGTGTTGAGAACCCAGTGGTGGACGGATAGCTGATTATATAGCCATGAAGCTGGCAATCAATTAAAGCTAGAAAGAACAATTTTTAAGATTGAAGACGTTAATGGATGCATGACAGCCGTTGTATTGAACAAACTGGAACTCGTGATTGTACAAGGGTCACGACTCTCACGATAAGAATCGCTACAGCAAAAGTCGTGGCTGGCGATTGCCGAAGATCAATCATGCAACTCGATTGAAGCCGAAGAGACATCTGTACGTGGAAAAGTTGAAAATTGTGCTATTACTGGGCAAGCCACAGCCAAGTGTGATATCGAGAGGCAAGGCAAGCCTCACGGGTTACGGTTCGAGGGCCGCACTTCCACGGACGGGTTGTCGCAACCTTGTAAAGTCCAGCTTTGCAATTCAGCTTTTGTAGTGTTGGGGTCACGGGTTAGTCGATTCAACACGAGTACGCGCAGGAATCGCCTCTTTGCCTTTGCCTTACGGCGCACGGTATAGGTGTCGCCACTTTAATTTCGCAAGCCCGTCCTTATGAACAGAGGCTATAATGTAATGCTGGTATACACTTTGGCATGTAAAAAGTGAAAATTGTTCTTTTCTTGCATGGTCCTATGACCCCCAAGACTTTTTAACTATGAGCTCAAAGTTCATTTTACCTAGGTTTCGTTGGCAAAATCTATACTTTATGTGTGTGAGTGTGTGTGCATGCACATATGTGTGTCAAGGAATTAATGTGAATTTCATGAGGACATGTGGTAGACAAAGTAAATGCCAATGTGTCAACAAGAGAGCACTAATGCTCGAGTGCACTACCTCCTACTTCATTGGGCTATACATGAAATGTTTTTGTATTTGGAGTCCCACAACAATTCAATTTATTTATGAATACTATATGGACCATATTCACAGTGGATTAGGCTAGAGAAATAATATTGCAAGAGTTTTTGCAACACCAAGCAACGGATTGATCTTCATGAAGGTCGAGTTGAGTAGCTTACTAGTTGAGCATAGTATTTTTGTAAAGTTGAGCAACCGTAATGCACTTGCTCAACTAAGACCTATTCTTTTATTGATAGAATACCTTTTTATAATGTAAGCTTGTTAATACATATAAACTGGTTATGAATCTTGGTCTTGTGAATACTTCATTCTTGTATTGACAAAACACCTTTTTGTAATATAAACTTGTTAATATATACAAAGGTGTTTTGAATTTGGGTCTTATGAATACTTATTGGTCTTATTTGAAAAATCCTAATAATAATATGGATTCAATCCTTATTAACCTTTAGGATTTCTCTAAATGTCTTTCTAGAATTAAACTTAATTCAAGGGCTTTAAAACATTTTTTACACCGATCTGGTTGGTGGGCTCTCAACCATCATGTGTTGTCACTACTATGTTTCGCATATGGCCAAAGTCATTATGGCCCTTGAAGGGTTCCCTTTATGGGAAAGGGCCATATTGACGTGCCATATATGTTCGGTGGCATCATTCACGGTCTGGTCTGCCAAAAATAAACAACCATCTATTTTGCATCTATTGTGCTTTGTTATAGTTTAATTCACGTTCTTTGTTGCTTATCCAGCTCCATAGGCCACACTTGCATTTTTTAATGCTTTAATTTATGTTCTTAGTGTGCCATTGGGCAATATTAAATCGATGCTGCTGTTTAAACTAGCCCAACCTTATCATGCCACCAATCCATGGTTGAACTAGGCCAATGGTTGTACAACAATAATCGCTTGAGGAACCTGTAAATCATCAAACACATAACGAAAACTATACATAAAAATATGCACGATCTTCCAAAACTCACAAATGGAAAAGATAACAACCGCACAAGGTGCAATCTCCCCCCATAGGATGGTGCTCGTCTTCCAATTCCTATGTATTTGATTGATTCAATATTTTCGAGCAACAACTGATACAAGCCCATGTACATTGCACGAACTAGAGATAAGCCACACACACACCTTCTAAAATAGCTTGCCTTTTCTAGAAATAGAGTTTGATTTTTTGACTTTAGTTAATATGCTTAGGCTAAGCCTCTAATGTTCCAAAAACTGAAGTATGTACATGAGCATTTGTAATCTCAAAAACTAGGCTTTTTGAAGTAAGCCTTGTTTATTCCTCACATCACTGATTACACCTTACATGCACAAAAATATAATGAATCATGCTTGCCACCAATAGCCATCTCTTATTAGTTACTTTCCCCTAAATTCACAACATCCATAAATAATGAAAATATTTCAAGCATATGAAACCTTGGAATCAATCACCAATATTATTCAATCTTTTAGCATTTAAGCAATGCAAAATCAACAAATCATAGATGGATGGTGCACACATGCGACACATACCATTGCATGGTGCACACACTGCTATACATACCATCATCGCGTAAGTGGTGCACACATTTCTACACCCTCATAAAATCATAGCCATGTATCCAACCATGCGTAAGGATGTTGCACACACTACTAACATATCGTCGTTCATCGCATAAGTGGTGCACATATTGCTACATACTCATCGCATAAGTGGTGTGCACTCTACTACACACTCATACAAATAGCAAGCACACACTGCATTAGCTATGCGACAAAATGCTAGATCTCACAACTAAATACTGAAATATTAAAGAATAATGGGATAATCCCAATTCTTGTAACAGGTTGAAACTTGTTATAGTTTAATTAATCCTTAAAATTAATGTTTAAAACTAGCCCAATGGTTGGAACAATGTTTAAAATTAATGTTTAGGACTAGCCCGGTGGTCCACTAACCTATGGTTGAACTAGCCCGGTGGTTGGCATTGGTTGTAGTTTAATTAATAGTTATTAAAAATCAATGTTTAAATCCATCCCTGGTTGAAATATGTTTATTTAAATTTTAATTTAATCCTAAAACCATCGTGCATGTTGTAGTTGCGCTTATCTAGTAAATCATAGACTACTTATTGTGGTCAAATAGTACTAAACAACGTGTTTAAAATAAACACTTATTTCATTAATTTTGAACTCATATGTCTACTCTGGGACTAATCCCAAAAACCCTTCCCATTTGAAAAGTTTACTTTATGAAAATATCATTCGAGAATCAAAAGTTTACTTTTTGGCACTATCATTTCCACATAATAAATTTCACAATCTATCTCTATAATGGTGCACTACTAATGCAAAAACTTTGATTAAATCCTACTTTTGTACTTCTTGTTTTTAACAATCCTATTCACGTTTATTAATTTAAATCCATGAAAAATCACTTTCAATATAAAGACTTATTAATATTATTTAATCCAAAGGAATGCACTTAAAATTTGATGTAGAAAACTATAACACTCTTGAAGTCCCAAAAAATTTAAAGGTTGAAATAGACAAGAGGCATGGAAGACTCTTTAAATGTGCTCCATAATTAGTAGTATGCTTGCAATTTTACAATGTCATATGTTTACAAGAAATATTGCTCTCCATGAGTCTTTGTACAAAGGAGTCTGACACGCAGCCTTTTCAATAACTCAATTCTACCTTTACAAATGTGTTAAGTACAAATAGGCAACTAGTTTGTTTGAATGTCCGATTCATCATCACTTGTTGCTTGGATGCCTGAATGGTATTGTCATGGGCATTCTTCATTTGCGCTATCTCCTTCTACTTTCCCCTTAGCGAGCATCTTCAAAAACTCTGTAATGTGCAAAATAATGGGTAGCGGTATTCTTATTTTTTCTTCTACATCATATCCCATGTGCTTCCTTGTTTTCTTTGTCCTTGATTTCCAAGATACTATGCTGTGGAAAGCTCTGAAATTGCTTCATGGTTTGGAACCTCATCCTTTTTCAAACAACCAACATAGAGTGTATTTTTATCGTGGTTCTCCTTCCTACCCCTTGGCTCATACCATAGTGCTGTAAATGTTACAACTTTTCCCTTGTCATCCATGCTCACGTCCACCACTTTTGCAACCTAGAACTTAACATTCTCATGCTCATCGTCCGATGGTCAAACTACAACAAAACAGTGGATCTATATGTCTACTTCTGGCATAAACTCTCTCTTCCTCGGACCACAATATGGACATGGGAGTAGCGAATCAAACTCATTTTCAAAAACATCAAACGATGGGCGCAAGTCGTTACCAACATTTGGCCAAAATAAAGGCCGTTTTGCCTTGGCATCATCTGCTCGCATTTTCTCAAGGTCCTTTATCAATTGATAGGTCTTCTTAATTACAACAGCAGTGTGCTCCTTCCAAGAGGGCTTCCAATCAAGAAATCTACGAAGCATTTTCTCTTTGTATGTAATAAAAGATTTTAAGCCTTCTATTTCACCTTTAGATTTCTCGCTGAAATCTTTTATAGGAGTCCATACTAGATGCATTTTTTTGCTCGGGATCGAAGTTAAGAGACAGTAAGGTTCTTCGGGTTCCCATGTTGTATCATGAGAATAGTGTTGCCATTGCATCACTAGTTTTTCATCCTTTAAGGAAAAGCGAAAGTAGTGTGGAGCGCTATGACCAATCAGGGTGTCACCACCTTTTTGTGTGAAAGGTAGAATAAAGCTCTTCCAATCATACATCCTTTCAACCATGGAGCATACTGTACCTTCCTTGCGGCCACCAACTTGCCTCCCACATTTTCTTATCAAGTTATCCATCGTCTCTATGTCCTTGTGTTTTAGCTCTCTTGAGACTGTGCTAAAAACCTGATCGATATCCTCATGTGTGTGTCCAACCAACAGAAACCCAACTTCAATCGCATTGAAGATTAGATGAGCGATTAGCATTGAGCAAAATGCAAAAAAGAGTACATTCTTATTCTCTCATCCACAATTGTCTGCCTATATTCTCAAATTTGCTAGTAGGTGACCTTTTTCTGCATGTACACTGTGAATTGCCTTCATAATTGACGTTACAACTTGATTGCTATCATGTAGATGCAAGGAATCAATCTATATGTCTGCAAAAAACTTAAATCCATGCACTAACACTCCACATAGATGTGTCTTCAAAAAGTATTTTCCTTGTAGCTTAGGTGGAGTATTTATGAATCGAGGAAATGTTGTTGTGTTCTGATCCATACCATCTACAATAAGGCACATGTACTCATTTGGATGAGAAATAGCTTTCTCCTTCCAAAATGCATATCTTAGTCTAGAATGCCGAACCAATGCATGATGAAATTCTCTTTTTTTTTTGTATGATTCTCTTTGTTTTGGAGACGTTGCACTCTCAAGTGCTCGCTTTAGATCATCACAATCACTGCAATTTGACATTTTTTACCCTTTTGGGATTTTAACATGTACAAAGCTCTTCTTCCAAAGAGTATACAAATTGTGAAAAGATGTCAGAGCATGCCCTCTTTGCCTCCGTGTTTCTCCAATAGACTTAAACACTTATTTTTTTGTCAAACCTATCAGAAGATGCATTTCAGATAGATGGGGTTGAGGTAAAGCATTTCCATGAATGTAGTCTTTTAAAATTGTTGTTGCCGAGACTGTTGAGGCTCTTGTTTTGGGCCTTCCTGTGTTTCCATGAATGTTAATCTTTGCTCCATACTTTGCTTTATTTGCCAAATCCCAGTATGTGCCATGTGATAATCCTGTAGTAATGCGATATGCATTATTGTAAATACTTTTTTCATTTATACGAGGCTTTATCTATTGTTCAAAATTTGGCTCTTTCATGTCATTTACCAGAAAGCAAGAGAGCCTTGTGAGTAGGTATTCATTTCTTTTGCTCCCTCTTCTTTGCCACACCTGTCCTCTACATCCCTTGATGTCAAGTAAGTTAATAAAATGCATACAACTTCGCTTGCAACATGTAGATCGCATTGCTTTTAGCATAACATCTTCATTCAATACTCTTATTCTCTTTGGTTGCTTTTCTACATCTGCTTGGACTCACTTTCTTTTCATGCATATGTATGTCCGTTTCTTCTGTACGTTTGTACACTTCTCCTTATCAAATTTATTTATCACTTTATTTTCATGGGATGTTGCATCCTTCATCTTATTCAATCAAACTCAAATACCGAATAGTCTTATGTTGGTTTCTTCTGTACTTCCAAGTTTTTGAAATTTTACACTTCTCCCCGTTGAATTTATTTATCACCGTGTTTTCATGGGATGTTGCATCATTTATCTTATATCTGTCAAAGTCAAATATCAAATAGTCCTTTGTGGATTTCATTCTTGCCCTTGAAGTAATCTTCGAACCATTTGAGTCAATATCCATGTCATCCATTTTTTATAAGCCAACACTTTCAAACTCTTTACACTCCTTGACAATGTGTATGAATTCATCCAACCACTCCAGATGAGACATCACTTCTGAAACCTTTTGCTTTAATGGTACCAATAAACTCATCCACTCCCGACAAGATATCACTTCTATAGTTAAGTGCATTGAAATCATCCAAGTTTGAGGAGACAACACAAATGATATCTTTATCTTTCTCAATGTGCGTAAATTCATTGACTCCAGATAAGGCATCGCTTGTGTAGTCTTTTGCCTTCACAATACCATAGAACTCACCGATGATATCTTTATCTTTCTCGACGTGCATCAATCCATCAACTCCTGATAATACATCGATCCTGAAGTCTTTTGCCTTCACAGTACCACTAAACTCATCCACTCCTGATAAGATGTCACTTCTATAGAGGATTGCATTGAAATCATCTAATTCTGAAGAGACAACACTTTTGGTGCCTTTTCCTTTCTCAATATGCAAGAATTCATCCACTCCAGAGCACGCATTGCTTTTGAATTCTTTATCTTTCTCAATATCAATGAACTCCTCCACTCTTGATAAGATGTCACTTATGTACTTGAGTTCATTGAAATGATCCACGTCTGAAGGGACAAAGCTTGGCTTGTAGCTAGGCATATCGATGGGCACAATACTTTGCACGTGCCTCAACCTAGGTGGTATTTACTTTCATGCAAAGTGACACACCCATCCCATAAGTTCTTGTTCGCATAACACACCTGGGAGCGAGTTAGAGTTGTAACAGTGTACCATCTAATTCGAGAATTGTAACCTCAAAATGAGAACTTTAGAGGAATCTTTCAAAGATTCTCTTCTTTTCATGTGAATTTTACATATTTTTTAAAAAGATGGCCATTTTGTACAATGTCTTTTGACAAAAGACATAAAAACCATCTTTTTTTGAAAAAATTTCAACAATGGTTTTTCATAAAACAAGCATGAAAATCTTTACTTAGAATACAAAATCCACATAAAATACAATAATGTCTCAAAACCATTACAATATGGACCTATGCATCCAATGCAAATAAAAGGACCATGGCATGACATATTTCAAAAATCTAATATGCTAGAAATTACATTGCTTCACAAATATCCATGCCATTGATTCTATAAAGAATAGTACTCATCTTCGAATCCTATACCTTCAAATGCACTAGAGCTAAAGTTGTAAGAGCCTTCCTCCTCCAAAATATCCACTAGAACATTCTCTGAGTCAACCTAGCCAAGTTGAGATGCCACCCTCTTTCTTGCATGGCATGTCTTGGCTTTAACTTATGCACTGCATCTAATCATTGTCTTTGGAATCTTTCGGGATAATGTTATGTATTGTGTCGCCTTTGGCAATTGCCCTGCTTGTCTAAATTGAAATGCACATATCAAAATATCTAACCCCATTGCTGAGTCAATGATATCATCTACCAAGCTCTACCTTGCTTGCTTTATGCAACCAAGCTATATGCTTGGTCAATGATATCATTGACTGAGTGAGCCAAAACCTTTGAAAGCTCTAGATTATTTGAGAAAAAAGGTAAAATTTTTGTAGATTCAACAGCAGAATTGAGCTTGGAAGGCCCCAAAACCCTAAAAATGACTGCAAACACGGATACCTTTTGACGATTTTTTGAAAATTCCTAGAGGGAAAAGCATGCGTCCTCATGTTAGGTCGATGATATCATCGATCAAGAACGGTGTTCTGGTTGTTATGCCAATAACAGCGCCGGGTAGCTAAGTTGGTAGGGAAGAACCGCTGAAAGCATCTAAGCAGGAAATCCTTCTCTAAACAAGTTCTCCTACCAAGTGAAAGAACATCACTTCGATAGGCAAGAAGTGAAAGCACCGCGAGGACGATGGGCTTCCTCGTACTAATATGTTTCCAACTGGAAAAGGGAGAGATAGTAATAATAATAAAAGGAATAACTTGGGCTCGAAGTGAAAAAAGGCTTCCTCGCAACATCACGCGCTGTGATCTTAGCTCCGCTAGGATTACACACTTCCCCCACGCCGGGGGAACCGCTGGGATTATGTTTTCAAGAGGAATCTCAAACTCCTAGCCTTTTGCTACTTGTTGCGTGTTGGAGGCGCCAATAGATATGATACCAAGTCCCTTAGGAGTACCTCCATGAATGAATGTAGGATAGATTTTTGAATGTTTGCTTGGGTTGGCAGGGGAATTTTCGAAGATGCATCACAGAATAACATTTGAATGTTTGCTTGGGTTGGCAGGGGAATTTCCGAAGATGCATCACAGAATAACACCTTTTGATGAAAGACATGAACCAGAAGCTTCTAGAAAACTGGTATTTTTGGAACGACGAGACAAGGAGGGCTATTCTCCGTGAAATCAGAAGCACCAACGAGTCATTTAGGGGAGATGTAGCGACGGATGTCTATAAAGACTTTTGCAATCTTCCTCCATTCGAAGGCAGAGTGCACGCTGGTAAAATCTCGTACTATGTGAATTTGATGGCTTGCTACTAGGGCGGCTATTAGAATTGCTTTCTGCAGAAGAGGGTTTGAGCTGTCGGGATTAAACGAAGGTCGAAAGACCATTTCGGGGGGCATAGATCTATGATAGATTGCTGCCTTATTTCCACCTGTTCAATCCACACCAAACATCCTCCCCATGTGTATACACTTCGAGGGTTCTAATACCAGCATGCAAAGTGGTGCGCCCATCCAATAAGTACTTGTTTGGATAGCACACCTATGAGCGTGTTTTTTGACGCATGTGCATCACATTGAGGCAAAAACGGAGTTTAATGCTTGATTGACAATGCAAAGTCTATCCGATGGGCACAATACTTTGCACGTGCCTCAACCTAAGTGACATTTACATGCTTGCAAAGTGGAGCATATATATATATACATATATATATATATATATACATACATACATATATATATATATATATGTATATGAATATATATGTATATACATATATATATATATATAAGAGAAAAAAAATGAAGAATTTTTTTTAAGTCTATCATTTTATCATTTTATTTTTAATTATTTTACCTTAGTTTATAATTTACGTGTTTACATACTCTCTATTTCATGAGTTTGTAATTTTTATTTAATCTCTTATTTTTAATTCATTTTACATTAAAAGTATATTTAATTTAGTTTAAAATATTTTGTTAAATTAAATATACTTTAATTATATGTGAAAAGAATCAAAATTTGTTTATAACTCGTCTTGCAGGTAACCTATCAAAATGAATATGAAAAAGAAATTATTTCTTGCATTTTCTTCGATTCGATGGTCGGTATAGCTTAGATTAGCATAGATTAGTTTATCCATAGAGGAGAGAACTCCAAAACAACCAATCAAAGCCATGCTCAAAAATTCCCAACTAGTTCTTAATCGGTTCACACTCATAACACCACCATATGAGCAAAGTTTCAGATGACAGATGACACATCAGAGTCAGAGTCTCAGTGGGCAAAGTTTTAGTGGACACAATGTAATTCTTAATGATGGATCATAGTTTTATTTTTGCTCATCTCATTGTAAATTCTTATTGGCTATTATTTTTTAATTTATGTATATATATTGAGCCTTGTAAAGCCTTTAGGGCTATTTTTTATCATCCATTCAAAGATTTTGTTAAATGGACACACACTTAATTGTATCAATGGACACATTATAGCTTGGGCACATTACAATATGATGGGCAAAATGCATTGTCTTTCAACTTGGGCACATTACAGTATGATGGGAAAAATATATTGTCTTTTAGTTTGTACTTTAATGCCTTATTGGTTATTTTATTGAAGCATTGTATCTAAAGTCTTGTGAATTATTTTTCATGTAGGGTTTGCAAAAGGGTGGCGGTGCAAAACGGTTATAGTTGGGATGGTTTGTTGGGTAAAGTTGAGGGGGTTAGGGACAAGTGAGGGTGAGAGGGTATGAGGGAGTACTCTGTGTATGTATATGTGTCGATGAGTGTGTTGTAGGTGTGTGTGAGAGAATGTGTGAGTGTGCATGAAAAAAAGGGGGGTTTCCATGGATACCATGTCCTTGTGTATGTTTGTAAATGTTCCGAGTCAATTAATGATAAGGATTAAGTGTAATAGAGGGTCATGTGTGTGTGTATGTGTTTGTGAGTGTGTACAAGTTTGGAAAGACTTGTATAAGCATGTAAGAGAACAAATTGAGGGTTTAAAAAAAACAATTCTTCCAAAAGAGAATGCTTAGCAAATAAATGTAAAGCTCCTAAACGCAATGCGCTTCTATATAAGATAAATGTATATCTTCATAAATCATAAAATGTATATATATAAAACAAAAAAAAGGGGAGGAAAGAAGATAAAACAGGGCATAGGAGACCATGTGCCCCTCATGAGTGCATATGATTAAGACAAACATCGTGTGTGTTTGTCCTATTAAACAATCTATCCTACTACACTACTGGTCCAGTTTCCAATGTCAAAGTAAACCAATTGCAAACATTCGCTATTGCCCTTTTCAAACACCTAGTGAGAGTAGTCCATTAGTAACCAACCTCTTAATACTGCATAAGTGTGAAAAATCCATATCATACCATTCCTTCTGACAAAGTGTCAAAGTGGGAGTCAATTTTTATACTCACATTCATGTCAGTACATTGGAAAAAGTACAGCAATACTAATGACTAGTCTCCAATAGAATGTTCAATATTATCTATCAGTACTTGGAGATAATCCACTGTAGAGTATGCCTCAAAGTTTCCAACACCATATCTTCATGCCTTAGACTTTTCAATGCAAACCTGATGGAGAGGTATGTCGACTCACCTAGAACCATCACAACAAAAATGAAAGTTAGGACAATATATTTTTTATATGGAAGCCAGGCTTCAATACTGGCACACAGTTGTTATCCCTATCACTCAATCAAGATTAGCATTAATAAAACCTTGGCATTCTTGAAGCAGTTGGCATTTATAATGTTAAAGAAGTGTTTACAAAATGGTAGATGAATTCAAGTAAAATGGTAAATGAAGTGTTTATAAAATGGTAGATGAATCCAAGTAAACAAATGCTTATAAAATGCTAGATTAATCCAAGTAATAACTGGAAATCTCAAGTGAATCATAAAATTGGCTGTTTCATCCAAGTCCTAGGGAATGTCCAAGGTCAAAAGTCCAAGTACAACCTCGGTGTACATATATCTTCCCTTGATCTCCTATTGGGAGTTTCCATTTTTCCTATTTGGATTTTCCATTTCTCAGTATTACAATTAAATCTATATACATCAAAGTGAGGTAGAGTTCCTGAGAGGGGCAAAAGTGGGCAAATCTATTACGCTCTATATTCTACCCAAATCTTCCCACAAGTGGGTATATCAACATGCTATAAAAGTTCAAAGTAGTAAATCTATAGCGGCTATGGGAACAATAATTTAAAGGATAAAAACCCTTTAAAACATAAAATATTTGCTCTATAAGGCCCACTCTGCCTCATCATAAATAAAAAGTTTGTGATAGAGACTTTAAGAAGTTCATACTTTACCTTAAAAGGCTCCTTCTAGCCTTATCAAACAAAATCAAAGTGGCCCTATTTCAATCCTATTGAAAGATTATTTGAAGTCATAATCTCATGTCCCTGGTACACTATCAATTATATATTCCCAATATAATTTGGTCCAATCATTATGAATTAATTATATTGTACTAGCCCGTAGTTCGGAGATCTATGTGTGTGTTTAGATTTAATAATCCCATCAATAAATGAACCATACAATTAATTCAATCATTTGGATAATTATAAATAGTTGCATATGATACATGGATTGAAATTTTTAAAGAAACCTAAATTGAAGTAACTTTTGACAATATTGCAATCCAAACAATTTTTTGATAAGGATCTCAGCAACAAGATTGGCAATAGAAATTTTTTTTATTTTAATTTTACAAATTTGAGCAAAGAATTAGTACAAAAGTGTCGAATCTATCAGGTAGTCTAGGCTCTGAGGTCAGGGTCCACTTACCTGCCACCATCCAAGAAAAACTAGGTGTTAGAACATCATAGTTTCAATTGGGTAGACAGGTAATGCTTGTATTCCCTAGTGTGTTATTGCTTTACCTAGGAACAAAAACATCCATCTAGATTCACAAATATCAATTTTTTGCAAATACTGTGTTAAATGTACAATTTGTGTCACAATTCCATCACTAGTCTGCCACCAACGTGTGTGAGACACTAAGGGGGGTAGACCCCACCCTTAAAATAAAAATTGAAGTGGGGGATAATCCACTCCCTTGAGCTAGTTAATCTCAACTTTTTGTTTTATAAACCAAATAGGAATAATAACATATTTAAAAGACCAAGTCTACAACAATTGATAAGAAATTGATACTAGACTCACCTAGGGATGAATCACCTTCTTAATAAAATAGCATGCAATTGTGGGGGGTACTCCACACCCAAGTGAGACTATTAATCATAAATCTTTAAATAATGGAAGCAGTTATAATGAAATCATACTTACTATAAAGACAATGAAATCCAAGGCTAAGACACAATTGCATAGAGTTTCTTCAACTAGGCTAATCCCTAAAGAGAAAGGGGTATCTTGCTCCGTTAATTGAAATTCCATCTAAACAATATGATTATTTTTTTTAATAAAGATTAATTGATAATAATTATGAATTCAAGCTAACTTAAATAAGTAATAGGAAATGAATAAATTTAAATAAAGATACCACTAAGTAAAAAAAGCTACAAGTAAAGGAATCAGTTTAGGAATGCCAATACAAATTAACAAAGGACATTAAGAGTTAACTAAAGAAGGAAAGAAATTCTTCGAAATTAAGGAGAAAAAATAATGGAAAATAAGACTCGAAAAAGGCAAAAATTAACTTTAAAAATTAAAAACTTTGGTACCATGAAAGTGTGCAAAGTTTAAAGACAATTGAATGAAATAAACTAGAAGATTAAGTAAAGTGAAATAAAGTTTGGAGCTTGTGTAAAAAAATGACAAAAAATGTAGACATAAGTAATATCATAAGGGCTATTATTAAAGAGAAATTAAATAAAGAAGATTAACATAGAGGAAAAAGTAAGGAAAAAGGGCAATAAAAAGTCATAAATATAACTAAGGGAATGCAATAAATGATAAGCAAAACATTAAAATAAAGGCAATGACCTAACAAGAAAATATATAAGACATATATAAGTATGTATACAAGATATATATAAGTATGTAAATGCAAATAATCAAAAGATAAATAGCTGTAAGTAAAGAATAACCAACTGAAAATTGCATTAAAAGATAGAAACGAAAGTGTAAATGAGAAGAGAAATTGAACTGTACAAGCAATAATGCAATATATACAACTATATATAAATTGTAGGTGAGCGAAGGCATGCCTTTGAAGAAAGAGGTGGGTATGTAAAGTGCTACTCAGCTACACTTCAGAGGAGAAGTCACAAAATCAAAGACCACAACTCCCTCTTGGCTACGTAAGGGCCTCTAAGTTAGTTTCATCTCAAATATGATTGCATGCTAGTCTTTCTAGAGTCAAAGAACACAACAAGCTCAAAGAACACAACAAGCCAATCGTGGCCACATTTAAAGTACTCAAGTAAGTTCAATACATAGTCGTAAGTCTTAGGTGTTGTAGAAAGTCTCTTGAGCACATATAACATATGCCAAGAGCTTCGTTTAGAGTATCTAAAGAAGTAAACCCGATAAAACCGAACATCAAAGAAGACCTCATGCAAAACCAATGACCTCAATAAATAGATGCCAGTGTGGAGCCACTGCAATGAAAATAAGTGCTCCAGAAAGCAGAAGACAACAAGTAGAGACGAAGAACAGTGAGGAGGAGATTGGGCCAATCAATAGGGAAGAAAGCGAGCCAGGCGGAGGAGGTGCTATTGATGAAAGTGGACCTACAAAGTAGGGATAGTCGAAAGGAGACCACAATCAACAAAGGTGATCATGGAAAGGCACTCAAAGTTGTCAACAAGGAGGCTAACGTGGATCATATGAAGGAACACAATGGAGTAGAGGTAAAAGTCGACCGGAGTAGAGGGAAAAGGAGACACAGGAATGGAGAAGCAACAAGGTCTCTGTTCTTCTTGTAAAGAGGTTAGTAGAGGGAGCATAGAGTTTGCACAAGTATGATGCTTCTCATGTGCATGGTGGTGCCACGACAAATTTACAAGGAAGGGTGGCGGTGCAAAATGGTTGTAGTCGGGATGGTTTATTGGGGGTAAAGGGTAGGGGGTTAGGGACAAGTGAGGGTGAGAGGGTGTGAGGTACTCTATGTATGTGTATGTGTCGACGAGTTTGTAATAAGTGTGTGTGAGAGAATGTGTGAGTGTGCATGAAAAAAAGGGGGGGTTCCATGAATACCATGTCCTTGTGTATGTTTGTAAACGTTTATAGTCAATTAATGATAAGGATTAAGTGTAATGGAGGTCGTGTGTGTGTGTGTATGTGTTTGTGAGTGTGTGTACAAGTCTAGAAAGACTCGTATAAGCATGTAAGAGAACAAATTGAGGGTTCAAAAAAAACAATTCTTCCAAAAGAGAATGCTTAGCAAATAAATGTAAAGCTCCTAAACACAATGCGCTTCTATACAAGATAAATGTATATCTTCATAAATCATAAAATGTATATATATAAAATTAAAAAAAGGGGGGGAAAGAAGATAAAATAGGGCATAGGAGACTATGTGCCCCTCATGACTGCATATGATTAAGACAAACGTGGTGTGTGTGTGTGTGTGTGTGTGTGTGTGTGAGTGTGTGTGTGTGTGTGTGTTTAAAATAAAAAACCTTTTATCAACACGACACATGAAGCTCAGATAAGGGCCGATAAAAAATTGTTTATTACATGGTTGTTCATACAAAGTGTAAAAAATTATAACACCAGTGCAGTCTTGACAAGCATCTTACTTATTGAAGAGGAGAATCTGCATACCTGCCACCATCCAACAAGTAAACATGATGAGAACTAGGTTAACTTAAGTTGGGAAGACAGGTGTCATAGACACTCCTCCCTTGTTATCGGAATTACAGTAAATTAGAAACTTAGTCAAAACTTTAACAGCATAATGTATAAGAAGAACCCAAGTGTAAAAGGATGGTTATATTCGAGTGTGGATCTAGTAGAGTAAATCAAGTAAAGAGTTAGGTTGCATATTTAGGGAAGGAACAGTATAGGAAATATTTTAGTTATAAAGAAAACACAACAAAGGGGGGGGGAAAGGATTATAGACGAAAAGGAAGGTTAGGATAAAGGCAATTTAAAGGGGACGTGAAGAAAAAACAAGGGAAGAGGGGGAGATTGTATATAGAGAAGGGGAAGGGGGAGAGGGAGTACGAGTAAAAAAAGAGGGGAAATCAATTTAAAGACGTTTATTATAACAAGTAATGAAAAATTAAAAAAGTTTGGGGATTAATTCATATGGAAAGAAGGAAAAGAAATTAAATAACAAGGGGAGGAAACCCATGTAAAAAAAGAGTGAATTAGAGGAGTGATAAGAGGGTTGTGTGTAACGTAATGATAAAGCTAATGGGAATTTAGAGGGGAGAAACAAGAGAGGGAGAGAGGGGGGGGGGGGGAAGATTGAGTGCAAAGGAGGGGGGAAAAAGGGGGGATATCTATAATTAGAGAGGGGGTTGGGGAGGGAAATATATACATATAATTAGTGGGGGTTATTACAATATATATATATATTTAGAGAGGGGGGGTAAACAAGAATAAATATAATTTAGAGATGGGGGGGAAAGAAAATTTAATGAATATCTATACTAAGGAATATATATACTTAGCTGGGGGGTGGGGAGGGACAAAATTTAATACTTAGGGAAAAGAGTAAATGAAGGAGAGGGGGGGGGGGATTTAACTAAGTATACTAGACTCAGCCTAGTAACCAAAGCAAGAAAAAATTGATTACGTGTGTGATGGTATGTTTACAGCACCTGAGAGTCGTGCGATGATGATCTTCAAGACACGGGACGTGTGTAAAGGCACGATAAAGACTGGCAGCCAATGAAATAGCACGTGTGGCGGCGGTTTTAGGAGAAGCGAGTCTGCGCTGATCATTAGGGGTAGTCTACAGCAGGTCATTCAGAGCAACAGTGCAGCAGGTCATTCGGAGCAGCAGTGCAGCAGGTTATTCGGAGCCGTAGTGATCACTGAGGGGACCAGGAAGCAGTGCAGCAGTCGAGAGGCGCAAGGCAGCGAGGTTCATTAAGGTAGCCTAAATAAGGCGCGACCTTGAGGGGCAGTACAAGGCATTAAAGCCCATGGATGGTAGCACAAGCGGTGATGAGCAGCACAGACTTAGCAGGGGGTAGACTTGAGCAGCGCGGCAGCAGTAGGCATTGAGTGGAGAGCTTAGAGTAGGGGTACTTAGTAGAAGGGTTTTTATAGGGTGAGATAAGAGTAGTCGGGAGGGTCGAGTAGGATAGGGGGTCGAGGCCTGAGGTAGATTTGGATCAATGGTGGACATAGATAGTTTTTAGGGAGGCGGGTTGGCTAGGAGCATAAAAATGCGTGTCGGTGGGTTACTAGAAAGTGCAGGGAGGGGATTTGTATTACCGCCGATAAGATAGATAAAAGTTAAATACTTTAGATAGGCTTAGATGGTTTTAAATAAAAAAGAGAAAAAAGAACGATAGAAAATAAACCAAGGGGTCGGGGAGGAGGGGTTAGAGAGAAAATTAAGAAGTTTTAGGGGGAAATAGGAAAGATTACGAATAATTAGGAAAAATTAGGGAAAAATAGGAAAGATTAGGGGAGAGGGGGAGAGAGAGAGAGAGAGAGAGAGAGAGAGAGAGAGAGAGGAATTAGGAGAAGTTACGAAGAAAAATATGAAGAAGAAATAGCTCAAGAGAAGAAGAGGGTTGGTTAGGGTAGAGTGTTTGTAGTTTTAGTTAGAGAGCTTTTAAATATATAACACACATTCTAAAGAGGGAGGGTAAATAGGAAACATATTTTAAAGGGAGTTAAAAAATGAAAAATAATCTAGCAAAAATAATTAGCAAGACAAGGGAAAATTGGAAAAAAGGAAGGGGGCGAGGAAAAGTTAACGATAAAAATATTGTGAAAAAATAGGAGGGGGGATAATTAGGAAAATAAGAAACTATGAAAAAATTAGGAAAGAGAAGAAATAAATAGGAAAATTAGAAAAAAAATATAGAAAACATCATAAAATAAATAGAGAGAAAATTTTAAAAAAATAGAAAAAAATAAAATAATTAGAAAATTTTATGAAATAATTAAGAGGAAAAAAGGAAATTCAATGAAAATACAAAGACAAATTAAGGAGAAATTAAGGAGACATTAATAAAAAACCAAAGAGAGAGAGAGAGAGAGAGAGAGACAAGGGGGTCAAGGTCTAACAAAAAGAGTGGAAATTGTATGAAGAGAGTGTGTGTGAGTGTGTGTGTGTGTGTGTGTGCGTCACAGAGAGAGAGAGAGAGAGAGAGAGAAAGAGCTAGCATGGGGCCAGGGTCTATATATAAAAGAGACGAAGGTGTGTGTGTGTGTGTGTGTGTGTGTGTGTGTGTGTGTGTGTGTGTGTGTATGTGTGTGTGTGTGTGTGTGTGTGTGTGTGTGTGTGTGTGTGTGTGTGTGTGTGTTGCCTACTATTTCAATTAATCAAACTACATCTTCACACATTTTTTGTCACTTCTTATTTGATAAAAATAAGATAACATAAAATAAGATAATAATCCCCTTTGGCATCCCTTTTTGCCCAAGACCATGATTAAACTTGAATGCAAAAAATAATAACAGATTCACAAGGACCCATTGTTAATTTGTCCCCTACAAAGTTTGCTACATTCAAGTAGTTGAATCTATAGCTAATGATCAAGGGGGGGTTTTTTTAATACTCATTCCTTATATTTCAATGTGCAAGAAACATCAAACTTGACTTGGGTTATCCATTGAGATTAATTTGCTCAAGTTCAAGTAGGGTAAAGTTAAGCATATCATGTCCTTCATTAAATATATACTTCCAAGTCATCCTTTTCAAAATTTCAATACTATCATCACATAAAATTCATGTTCCCTTCATTTCTAATTACAAATACCTCATTCCATATGTCACTTCTTATAGAGTAAAGTCAAAAAACCAGTTTTTTCAAAAACCATCTAGTGATCCTATTTCTACTGAACTAGAAAACACTAAACAAAGGTGCTACTAAGGCCATAAAGTACAGCAAGATAGTGAGGTATTTCCATGGAGGTTGTGCTCCTGTCTCCTCCTCAAGCATAAAAATGGTAGGAAAATTGGCCAAACTTACCTGCGTCAATCATGGTAAAATAGGAGTTAGAATTATTGTCTTACACTTGTAACCAAAGGCTTCAATGCCCAGCCATGGTTGTTATCCCTGTCATTCCCAATATTCGAATATAAAGGAGGAGGAGTTTGCATTAAGAATAAAATAAAATAAATTTCCCTTCTAAAAATCTTTTTCACCCATAAAGGGGCTTCTAATAGAAAGCTAGTAATCAATCCCATGTACCAAACTAGTAGCCAATCCCATGTTTCAGACTCCATAAAAATAAAATAAAATATTGTTTGCAGATTGTCTCCCTACTATTACATACAATGAGGCTATGATGTCTCTACTTATCCAAATTTCAAATTGTAATAAAATGAAATTTACCAATAAAAATGTAGCCAACTTGCAGCAATGTCAATCCTTGCAATTGTAGTAAAGCATTTAACTATAAAGGGAGATCGCTCCATCGCACAGACTGATTGAATTATTTCCATGAATCAAAGTATAGTCAATCGCATTGCTCGATATGATCCTCAACATTCTAGATCCAGTCCATCACCAAGAAAGGTTAGAGTTAATAACCATATTCATGTTGTTGTCGTTTAGCTAGGACTCAAGTTATTATAGCTTGTCAAGACAATGAACATATCAAACAATCATAAGCAAGGAAGTAGAGGTGTTCTAGAGGGTAAATCATATGGTTAAGCTTCAACCTTTTAATATTTTATTGTCACAAAAGGGGGGGGGGGCGAGGAGAGCTGAATTTAAGTTGGCTTACTAACCAAGGAGGCCAGTAAAGGGAGTGTGTAGTCATTCTACACCAAGGCTAGAATCTTCCTCAAAGCCTTGCCCATGACCAGTGTCATCGAAGGGCTTGAGAAGGCACTCATGCCCTCGACATAAGTACTTCATCAACCCGGGAGGAGGTGAATGAGCAAGAAGAGCTTGCTAAAACACTTATGCCGATCGTAGTAGAACATCAATAGCGGGCTATAGATGAGGTGGGATGGTCGCTTGCATATAGCAGGGACGGACAAGGTTTTTAGAGGTTAAGGGAGGGTTCAATGTTCAACTTACCACTTCCATCTTGTGCAAGAGACGAAGTCAGGCAGCTACATAGCTCGGGGTTTGAACTAAGTTGCAAGAATCCCATGAGGAAACTAGCCACTAAAGGAGCTATAGAAGTAGTAAGAGTTTTGGTGTGAGTAATGATGGAGATCTGCAAGGTCATCGAGGAGCTTGGAGGCTCAAGCAGCCCCTATGCCAACAAAAGTTAGAAGGAAGATAAGAGAATGCTCTGATGAGGCTCTGATCAAGAGCAAACCGGGTCATGACTGACGGTTCTAGAGTTCAGGTGGCACTGTGAGTTGTGTAGAGCTAGGCAAGGCATTCTATGTGCATGAGCTATGAGCCTTTAACATAGTAATTGCCTTTGATGGAGCTTACACAACTAGACACGTAAACGAATGAGATCTTCTCGCCTAGTGAAGGAACCCTGAGTGCTTCATGAGAGTGCTCTCAATGAAAGTAAAATGGAAGAGGGTGAGAGAGAGAGAGAGAGAGAGAGAGAGAGAGAGAGAGAAGAGAGTCATACAAGTTCATAACACCCTAATGTTCTAGAGAGAGAGAGAGAAGAGAGTCACACAAGTTCAAAACACCCTAATGTTCTAGAGAGAGAGAGAGAAAAGAGAGTCACACAAGTTCAAAACACCCTAATGTTCTATGTCCTCCATATATATATGTGTGTTTGAGTATTGTAAATAACCGAGGTTAAGGCACAATGGCCTTTAACTCCCACAACCTCCCACTTAAAGGTCAATGTGCCTTTAAGGAAGAACAACCAGTGATCATACCATCCAATTGCCATCAATACACGACAATACTCAAACCACTGACTAGGTAGACTCTTCGTCAACATATCTGCAAGGTTATCATTTGTATGAACCTTGACAAGCTCTATGTGCTTGTCCTCAAGTACCTACCTAATGAAATGGTACCTGACCTCAATGTGTTTGGTCTTTGCATAAAATACTAGATTCTATGCTAGCCGAATAGCACTCATGGAATCACTCCGCAATGTCGGTACACCTGTATCAATCCCCAAATCTCCCACTAGCTGATCAAGCCATATAGCCCCCCTACAACCCTCTATGGCTGCAACATACTCGACCTCTATGGTAGACAAAGCAACGCACTTCTATGTGCGAGACATCCACGACACTACACCACCTGCAAAGGTGAACACATAACCAAAAGTGGATCTCCTACTATCTACATGTCCTGCATAGTCTGAGTCTGTGTACCCAAGTACAGCATCTCTCCTCTACCAAAGAAGATGCACATCTCCTTGGTACCCTTCATCTACATCATGATGCACTTAACGACTGCTGATGCATAAGGAACCTTGTCCATCAAGGCCCTCTCCTCAACTGGTTTGGTACTATCTTCCTAACTCAATTTCACATATGGAGGCAATGGAGCACTTATAGCCTTCCCCCCCTCCTACTCCGGTCACGCGTGATGCGCATACCAAGAATATGACCTGCAGGTCCCAAATCCTTCATGTCAAAGGCCTCATGCAACTTGGCCTTCAATGCATCCATATCGTAAGTGTTCTTGCTAGCTAATAGCATATCATCCACATAAAGTGCCAGCAGTATCAGGCTATTATCCTTAGCCCTTTTAGTGTAGAGGCAGTAATCAATCTCACTTCTTTTGGAACCCTGGGACTGAATGAAAGCATCAAACTTCTAATACCATTCTCTAGGAGCTTGCTTAAGGCCATAGAGAATCTTGTTCAGTCTGCAAACCAAATGCTCTTTGCCCTTTTCTTCAAAACCTTCGAGATGTACCATGTAAATTTCCTCATGCAGATCCCCATGCAAGAAAATTGTCTTGACATCCATCTGCATAAGCTCCATATTCTCTGCTGCCACAAGTCTAAGTATACATCTAAGTGTGGTCATCTTCACAACCAGAGAGATCTCATCAATTTCCACACCCTTCTCTGTTAAATTACATGGCGCAGCGAAACAGAAACTGAACAAAGAATAGAGAGTACACAGCAAACTAGAGATGAACAAAATTTTCCTTCGATACTGATGTAGTACAGATGATGGCTCCGTCCACCCGTGCACTCCCACAATGGAGCTTAGATGGTGATCTAGATAGATACTAGGTGAAGGGCTACTAGCTGGAAGATCTCTGTTGGAAGATCTGATCTGGTGCAATGGACTGGGGAGGTCACCTCTTTATAGCTATGAGGGCGGTAGTCAGATCAATGTAGTCGGTGGAACCCACCAGTCAACCTAGTCAGTGAAGCCGACCAGTCAACCTAGCTGGTGGAACCGACTAGTCGTTCATGGAATATTCAGAGAATATTCCCTATACCGTCAATCATCTTTCTAAGGTCAACGGTCTCATTGATAGACCTCATTTGACATGCAAGTCAGGATCCATCCAGTGTCCCAGGCTCACACATGGCTTCTCCTCATATGGAGGCATTACAACTTGAGCACCTTGGACCACTGGTGGTTACCAGGAGGGTGGGGCATTGAGCATATTTGACACCCCCCCTCAATGTCCACCTGTAGGTGAACTACCTTCTCGGCCCAATGCCGAGTCTCTGAAGATGACCCTGAAGCTGATCCTTCCTGAGTGCCTTGGTGAAGATATCTGCTCCATTTTGCTCTGTTGGATAGTAGACCAATTTCACTATCCCGTCCTCGATCAAATCATGCACATAGTGATACTGAATCTCTATATGTTTTGTGCACGCATGAAACACTGGATTTTTCACAATGGCCATGCAACTTTGATTGTCGCACCTCAGCATAGTTGCCTCATCCTCTTGCACTCCCATGTGCCATAAGATCCTCCTCAACCACACTGTTTCACAAGCAGCAAAACATGTTGGGGATAAAGACACAATGTGCTATCCCTTGTATAAGTGGTACTGCCATGTCAATGTGCCACGTCATCACCTTATCCTCTTCTTTATATAAAAAAGGCAATAAGGGAAGTCATTAGAGACTTTTTCTTCCCACAAAACTTGTGCTCTCTTTAGCTTTCTCTCCATCCTTATTCTTTCTTTCTTCTTGCTTCCTCTCCTTGCTCCCATCAACTGTATCACAGCAAGGTTTTGCAATGGTGGAGGTTTGCTTCTAGGCAACGTTGTGCTTCATGGTGCTCGATCCGAGAGAAGTGAGAAGAGACTCTCTATTTGATGTTTGCTAGAACGATTGGCATCTCATCTCATGGAGAGCTTTCCATAGAGTTCTGCAGCTTTGGAAGGGGGGGTAGAAGCAACCCGATTCCTTCAAGGGAGCATGTGTTTGGGAAGAAGTATTTCTGCATCTAAGCACAGTTTGATGAGTCAATAATTGTGCACGATATAGTGATCGAATGCCAGACAAATGCGCCCAACAAGGAACCGTATTTGGCCACCAGGATAGATAGGCAAGTAGCTGGTGAAGAGATTAGCGTGGAACTTCAGAGGAAATCAGGCAGTTTTTGGGGATGGAGTTTCGCTAGAAGTGTTGTGCACAACTAGCTCTTCAATCCTTTTGGAGCAGCATTTCTGTCATGAAGGTGTCAGGAGCTCGTGAGTCGTTAAGTATTGGTGGAGGTGAGCTACAAGGAGCTTGCACTTCTGCCAATGTGTGGAGCTTCAACAACGACGACAAAGGAGGCTACGATAATGAGCCTTGAGGCAATGCCGGTGAGAGAGGCTGAAGTTGAAGCTGCTCACGCTGGAGCAGATGGGGAGACTGGATGTGGACAGGCCTTCACTGAGGGGTCCCATTTGGGAGCTGTCGATGATGGAGGGCTGATAGCTGAAGGCGCAACAGTCCATTGAGCAGCCGTCTGTCATAGCTAGTGGTAGGCACTACATCCCCAAAGCCTTGCTCATGGATCTAGAGAGGCTACGTTGAAGGAAGCCTCTTAGTTGGCTAGGTGGCTACTCGTGCCTATGAGTTGCTGTGAAGGATCTCTATTGTTGGAGACTATTTGGCTTGATATCCCATCACTTGAGCTGGCTCAATCGTGTGCCCTTGGGTTTTGGATGTACACCTAGTTTTCCATATAGCTTTGGCGCAAACCAAGGAAATTTGGTCGAGGGACAATACGTCAGATCTTTCTTGTGCTTACTCTAAGTCTAATTTAAAATCTTTCCCCAATCAATGATTCCTACCTGCACCAATCTATCATCCGCATGAAATCCAACATGTATTGTAGGCATTCAAATCTATGTGTGTAAAGTTTCTCTCTTGCACTACTCTGAATGCACTAACAATAACTACAATGATAGGCAAAGCATTCTTAAAAAACAATTTGATTGCAACTTGGTGAAAGGAGAATGTCATTCTAAGCTGGGCTCTTCTTTAGATTCAAACTTTGTATCCATTTGGTATATGATGCAAAGGAGTGAGGGAGACACAAGAGCATGTTGTGGATACTACCTCTCTTAAAGAACATCTAGACTGACACACCAAATCTCCTTGTTATGTGAAAAGCCTATAGCTCAACATATAGCTCTATGTGTCATAGTCATCGCTAACTCTATCTTTATTTGAAATATGGCATTGTGTACCATCGAGCTTACTTCTCTTGCTAGCATATGACACAGTAGGTCTGAGACTTGGCAACCCCACAACCTACACTCGATATACCTTGCCTTCCACTCCCTTGCCCAATGGTTCATGAATTGTTAGTGCTATTAAAGGGAACTGCATATGGAAAGAACACATGTTGGCAAATTGAGTACATAGTGATATATGTGTCCTCCCTTCAAGTTGTGCAAGATTAGTGTCTACCTTTCGCCCTACTAGAGATCTGAGTAACATGAACCAAGGCACTAGTCATGGCTTTTCCTACTGGCCCTTTCTCTCGTACAACTTTAACAACATGATATTAGAGAAATATGGTATAGCCTCATCTGGAGGGTAAAGAGTGATTGCACAGAGATCTTATGTCTGCCTCAAGGTGAAAGGTTAAGAATCTCATTTTTGTGTCACCTCTCATATTCATTGATTGTGTGTCTATTCCCTCCCTTTCTCAACTGTGTATCTATTGCCCTAATGTGGGCTTCTTATTTTTCTTGGACTACATATCCTTGCTATGTTTGAAATTGTGTGAGTTACAATGTGTGGGATTTGAATCATGTCTCAAGAATCCCAGATAGAGCACTATTATTGACTACTATTGTAGAGATTAGGACAGCTACAATTTATGTTGACACAAATGATTGTTATTTTTAGGCATATAATATCCAATAGGTCCAACATGCATATTTTCTTTTTGCAAATTGATAACTCAAGGGCAATAATGGTGGTCATCTCTTAAGAGCGATTACAATACTATACTAGTAAAAAGAGTGGTTGAGCCCACACGTATCGTCGTATAACAAAATGATGATTAAAAAATTTTGGGAATAGGCAAGAGGCTATACTAGGCATGCTAGAACCAATGCCAAAAAGTAGTCAATAAATGTAACCATACATGGGTGGCATGTGTCTGCAAGATGTATGAAACTGTCCTGAGAGAGAACTTTGCCGTGTCACAAATCTTTACAAGATGTGATGAAGTGCCAATGATGAAGTGCCAAACTACCAAGATACTGAGCTGGTGTCAAATGTGTGAATGAGTACCGCAATAGATCCAAATGGATTGAGACTGGTGGGAACTAATGGGGTGCTTTAGGCAATGGTTCACTTGGATTGGTGGAGTTCAATCTTCTCTACAACTATGCTAGATTATAGCTCTAGTACACGTCGATCATTAAGGAAACAATAATTTTTTATCTTTGTTCACTTTGTGTGTTGGGTGCCTGCAATGGATCGAGAAGTGGTTTCGATAATGAGAATTAAATGATTCAGACCTGTAGAAATGTTAGAATAGTGCTCAATGCATAGAGCATGATCTGTTGATCATTTTTATTTTTAACAGTATTACAAAATCCTTTAGGATCAAAGCTATGGACATTTGGAAATTGTGCCAAACTTTGTCCAGAGAGTGGTTAAAAACGATGCTATGGCATTGTGTGATGATGTGGCAATGTGTATTCATATGTTTCTTATAATAATGTGCCTATATGATACTATGTGCTTAGATGGCAAAGATGACATGGCATGATGATTTGGACTTGCTGATATGGCATGATGGCATGGCTTATTGACATGTCAATGATGATGTGGTTGTTGCCATGGCCTATGACGCTATGGTTAGCTGATATGGTAATTGCTAACATGGCAATGCTAACCCTTCTCATACAATCCTTAACTCACCCCCCATCACACACACACACACACACACACCCCTAATGACTCTTTTTAGGTATGGATTAAACTCCAAAACAACAAAAAATCCTACATGAAAGGAAAACTTTCCGTCAACTTTTTTGGCATCCTGAAAACTACGGAAAAAAATTCCCATACATTTGTAGGTAGGTCTTAGCCATATCTATGGATTACATTGAGATTCAATTTATCTACATAAATCCTAGATACATTTATGTGTATGTATCAATTTATCCATATATCAATTTATCTCCATATATTGAGATTCAATTTGTCTACATAAATCCAATATGCATTTTTGTGTATATATCAATTTATCTCCATACATTGATATTAAATTTATCTACATAAATCCTATATACATTTATGTGTATATATATCAATTACTCCATATACTCCATGGTTGAGATATCAACGATAGGATATAAGATTTAAAAATCTATATGTACTCCAAATCCCTTGCCAAAAAGAAAAAAAAAACTTTTGATACATACATAATTTGGCCTTTTCAACACCCAAAATGAGCTCAAAAGGCCCAAAAACCACACGAGTCCGGCGCAGACTCTAGCAAGCCCCTACCAGGTGCACTCTTTTCCCATTTGGGATTTTGAAAAATTGTCCAAAGGTACTTGTGTTTGTAGCCATTTCTAGGGTTTTTTAGCCTTCTGAGCTCATTTTTTGTGTAAAAAATGTCAAATTATAAAAACATATTAAAATTTTTCTTTTTTCAAAGAAATTAGAGCTTCCAAAGGATTTGTGCAATGATTACTAGATATTTATTTCTTTTTGTAACAATTTTTCATTGAAACATTGAGGGATTTATTAGAGCCATCAAGGTCGCTAAAGACATCATTGCATTAAGAGAGTTGATACGTAACCTTCATTACCATATATATTGATGATGTGGTCATGATCATAAGAGTGTGCTAAAGCCTCAGTAAAGGGGAAAAATCAATGTAATACGAACAATCTTCATCCCCTAAAATTTTGCTAATCCTAGTTTCAAAGTTCAAAGCTTTTCAAGAATTCATTGGCAACAAGTGGAATCCAATCAATTTCTCTTCTAAGAAAGTGTTGGATACAGAGATGAGGTAGCTTGTGGCTAGCAAGCATGTACTCTCTTTGATATTTTGCATAGAAAAGTTCAAGCATTATGTAACAGTTTGAATTTTATAATTATCACAATTGATGGTCATGCTAATAGGTTTTTCAATCCCCAAATCCCATGGGAACATTGGCTAAGTGGTTGAGTATGCTATAAGAGTATGAAAAGTATAAAGGAGTGGACCTTACAATTTTAAAAATGCATTAATTGATCTAGACGATGATCCAAATGGGGATAATTCTTCCTTTTACCACCTTCTCTTTCCCCCGAATACTTTGTTCCAATCATAACTACAAAAAGATCCGAAAAGACAACGAGGCACTGCACAATTATGGAGGTCATTTTCTATCATCAAGGGATTGAAGGAATTTTGAGACTAGCAATTAATACAGAGACAGTCTAGTGGATAATCAAGAGGGTTTTGTGGAGGACATTATGTTGTTATTTACTATACTAGTATAAAGATCAAGCATAATACTATTGACCCACTCTTCTCAAGGATGCAACTGCCCATTGCAAGACAGGTGAGTTTTGTCGATTCTTGGCAAAAGGTGCCTCGAACATGGGACAACATCATCCTATAATTTCCATAGATCCCTTCCAAAAGTGGAGGGTGAACTTTATTGCCCACTTTTTACTTTTGTTTGTCAATAAAAGGAAGAAGGACATGGCGATTCTAGTACCAAGGGCAAGGTAAGTGATTTTCTCATTGAAAGGAAATGCTCTCAGTTTGGTGTTGTTAATGGTCAAAAAAGACCAATGTAACTGTCATTAATTTTAATGAGTGTAATATGAAGTGACATGCATAATATAGAATAAGAGGGCTAGGGACCCATGGTCAAGGTAACAAGCTTACTCATGTGCCAACGCCTCCATGTGGATGGCTACATGTGTAAAGTGGATAGGATGGTTCTGCATAGTCTAAGTATATTAGTATATTATAAGGGAAGGATGAGATGGAAAGCATCCTCCCCTTGTCCTCTAAGATGCTTTGTGTGCACATGAAAATAAGGAAAAGGTCCAACGAAAAGGGTCATCCCCACTGTAACCAACGAGATAAGATCTTGATTTATGTAAAAAATGAGGCTAAGGATCACTCACCACACCCACCGACTGAGAGATATTTGGCAAAGATGCTCACATGGAAGGTACCCCCACCCACCTTGTGCAAGGAAAAGGTGTAGCCCATATGGATAATATCATGGGAAAGAAAGGTATATTTCGAAACTCAACAAGAATCTTTTTTGAGTTGGACAAATGATAGAACATAACTTTAAAGTCATCTTTGTTAGGGATGAGTATACAATCCAAAGAAGATTAGATGGTTTCTTACAATCAAAGCTACACGCCATGTCAATTGAGTATCAACCTGTGCCGCTTTTCTCAATATGATACAAGAGATTATGGACAAGTCAATTTTAAAAGTTTAATGTACTTGGGAAATGAAAATATGATAATCGGCATTCCAAAACTTACACTTCTCAAAAAAGTTACAAAGCATGCTACTTTGACAAAGAAACTTTGGGAAGAAGCACCTCTAGGTCAACAGTACTCTTAATTTGATTCATTCAACTACTATGCACAAACCGGTACCATAAATGGTTCAATATGTTATCTGAATTTCATTGACAACTACAAGAGATATTTCTACTCTATTTTCTCAAAGAGAAATCTAAAGTTTTTACCAAGTTTCAAGAGTGCAAACACATTGTAGAGAACCAACAAGAAGAAAAATCAAAGTTCTCAAACCAAATCAAGGAGGTAAATTCATTTCTTCTGCATTCCTGAACTTTTATAAAGATCAAGAAGTTCAAAGACAATCCACATATGCAAACACTTCCCAACAAGGTACCCTATAGCACTAAAAGGAAGAACTGTACTTATCAGTAGTACTAGAGCAATGCTCAGTAAGAAGCATCTTCCAAGTCAGAAAAACAATCAACATTATGAATTGCTTACTTGATCAGCTTCCGATCGAACGCATTCAAGTTATGATACCTTATGAGATATTCATTGAATGCAAGCCAAGGATTGGACATCTTTTTAGATGCATAGTATATGCTCACATACATGATAATCACCACATAAAGTTGGATGTAAAAACAAATGCATCATGGTTGACAAGTAAAGACAGAAAATTATATGATCCCACCAACCGAAAGTTCATTTTCTCTAGAGATGTAGTGTTTGATGCAGAGTACAAATGGATTTCATCAAATATACAAGAGATAATCACACCAAAAACTCAATCACATCTAGAGAAAGCTAATAAAGAGCAAGCAGCATTGTCAACAGATCCCCTAGAAGAGCAACAACTCAAATAGTCTACATGAGAATGAAGGTCACCATTCAAGTTATAAATATGCTCGAAAAAGCAAAACTATCCAAGTTCAAAGTACCAACTATGTACTCATAACTACCAGTATATGCTTCTATACTTCAAGGACATAGTTGACAAGCCAAAATGACAAACTACTATGAATGGAGAAATGGATGTCTTGTAAAAGAACACTTAGCATTTATGTGACTTGACATCAAGAAAGAAGGCAATTGCAGACAAGTGGATTTAAAAGTAAAGTACAATTCAAATGACAGCGTTGAGAGATACAAAGCCACTTCTTGCATTGAAGAATACAAGCACATATATAAGACAACTAATGAAATTATATGATGTCCTTACTTTAGCTTCAAAATCCATTTGTTTTCTTAGTGTGCTTTGAATGTAATGAATGGATCAAACATCTAAATATCGCCTCTTACAAATGAGACTAGCAATGAATGTAATGAATGGATCAAACATCTAAATATTGCCTCTTACAAATGAGACTAGCAAGCACCTTGCATGCAATGACAAGAGTCGAAGAAGAAATTTTCACAAACAACTAAAAAGAAGAGTAGTTGTAAACAATCCATATTTACTATGTTATATAAATAGTATGTAGTGATACTAGACTTCTTGTGTCACATGTACTAATACTCACATATTCACATAGTCTGGAGATAGAATGCGATAGGATTATTTAGTCTAAAGACCAAAGCAAAGATTCACTTCACATTTCGTTCCCCTTGATTGGTTACAACATTGTTTCTTTTTCGATTTTAGTTATTGCTCGACAAAGATATATGCTCCTCATTTTATATACATTCCCTCAATTCAATGATAATATAGTTAAAATTTTATATTTCAAGGCTCCTTACATTCTTTACTTCAATAATGCCAAGCCCAAATACGAGATGTGCCCCTCAGAAGACAACCAAGTAGATCTACCCATTCCAATTATTGTATAGCTGGCCATTGGCCATAAACCTCCAACCTCCTAAGATGTAAAGCCAATTGTATTGTAATTATGTCTACAAATGTTATTTTGCACTCTTCTCCATTGGCAAATCTTAGGCTTTTGATAAGTTTCTCTAGTTCACTACTTGGGCTTCAACATATTGACTTCTGCTTTAAGAAATACATCTATGTGATCCTCAATTTATATCATGCAAGAGCAAGTCCTTGACTTGATGCATAACTATGTAAATCTTGGAACATTATTTGAACAACATTAATGCTACTTGGTCAAGATGTCAAAAAGATTGTCTAAACTACTTCACATACAAAACTTTTGAGTTAAACTTGTCCCATAAGAACATGCCCTAGTATATAAAGATATCTTAAATCAATAGAAATTGGAATACTTGATAAAGTTTTTATGTGGATTATCGTCTCACACCACTATTCTTCTGTGTTTCCAAAAACCAATCTTCTTGTGCGCAAGTGCTCTTAAAGCAACCTACCATATGTATTGTCATAACTATCTTGGAAGTTGCTAGTTTTTACTAAATACCTCATTTTAAAAATTAAGAATAACGTCTTTGTTGTATTTGCAAATTGGCATTTAAAGTATTTGCACACAATGATGTCCTTTCAGTTGACCTAGTGAGCTTGCAAACAACAAATGATTCTCAAATTTTGTAGTCAGTGAGCAACAAAACAGAGAAAATAAACTTGAGCAATCAATTCATTAACATGCAAGTTTTGGACATCTCCAATTCATCTCCTGAACCACCTGCAAAATTAAAGCAAGTGTTAAAGTGTCGAAATACAGCATGTTAAATATCACATTTTCCACATTTGCAATTTCATTTCTATTTTTATAAAAGAGTAGTTATTATAAATCATGTTTGCTTGAGCCTTTACTAAATTATATCTACCTCTTCTGAGACAGTTCATTTATATAGACTGAAGAGAGTGTTCTTCGATAACTTTCAAATCCATTGATCATGTTATTTGTATCCCATCAATAGATCCCAAGACATAAGAATGTCCAAATATAAACATTAATTTTAGATATAGCATGTGAACATAGAGCTAGCTCCAGCAGTTAAGCACTCTCACGGCAGAGGTGTACCAGCTAAATGGAACAACCATATGGACGCCCTGAGCACCACATGTACTGCCCAGCTGGATCGCTACACAGACAACTGATGAAGTTGGCCAGGTAGCCCTCAGCCATTGGACTATCTAGCTGGGGCAATCCTGTAGTTCTTTGAGGCACATACTCAGCAATAGCACGTGTATACAGATTTACAGCAGCATTTGAAGGTCCAGATAGCAGCTATACAATGCAATGGTTTCTGATCAGTCATCTTAAGCAGATCTGAAGCACTAGCACATCGGCCATTATTGTGCACCATAAACCTAGCCTTGGGTGCAGCAGCCGCTAGCAGCACACAACATCGGAGCAGACAGAAGCCTTCATTGTTCTTACTGGTAGGGACTACAATGTTCAGCTAGTTGGCATCTAAAGAATAGAAACACTATATCATCAACAGCTACTTAGATCAAATGTTGTAATTCTACCCTTACTATAAGTTAATTTAGGAGCAAATATAAAAAATTCAAAGACTGACACACAGCTTCTAAGAACACACTGTAGAACTCACCAACCAAACTCGAGAGCCATGGGATAAAGCCTCAGGCGCCGAGGTTAAGGGTAAGACCCATGGTCTAACCTTGGTCACAGCTCGATAAGTGCTCATGCCCCAAACCAGAGATACAAGGAACCCTACAACATGCATACTAGCCTTGCCAGATGGCATGCATGTTGTCAAGGCCAATATCCAAGCACTAAATGTATGCAACCCAATTCCTCTTGCTATCTATAGCCGAAGGCCGAGGTAAATATGGCATGGTAGCTTCATCTTGTCCAACCAACTTTCATCCTTAGCCTCACAGCCCTCTCCCTTAGCTAATGGACCCCACCTCTAGGGTCATGCATCCCTGACCCCATGTTAGCTGCTAAAACCCAAGAATCAGGAGAAGTGAAACCGGCCTTCAATAAGTCAAAGGGCAGTAAAACTAACGAGTACACTGTTACATTAACAATTCAGCAAAAGTACAGATTGGGAGCTAGAGTACCCCTGCACCGAGAAAAAGACACAGATTGGCCCCAAAACTTGACGCCCCTTCCAGTATTTCTTTAATAAGTGAGAGGCCTTGAAATCCAGGCTACATAAAGGATACAGTCCTTCCACATCCCAGTGGGCATCCACCTACCCTGCATAGCCCTTTCTGTTCACCGCTCTCACTACTCCCAGCAGTAGGTCTCCATCCCTAGACCAGGACGCTTGCACACAGCCTGGAACTGTCACTAGTACCACACTTGGCCATACAGTTCCCCATAGCTATTACCGGTGCCATATTAGCCATCTATCTGCTCAAAGCAGAAAGGGAAAGCATACACAAGCTTTCTCCTCTGACCAGGACTGCAATGACCAATAGTCTCTCACCCTATGAGTCGCACATATCCTGATACATCAACTTGATAACCATAAGAGAACTGGCTTCACAACATAGCAAACACTATGGCAGTCACACCTGTACCATCCCTCTCAGGGTTCGAGGAATACTTCCCATTCCAAGCATGGATTTCCGACCCCTGCCTACTCAGCCACGAGGCTGTACCAAAGATGTGCCATGCATGCCTAGCAACCACTGCCTACAAGTGACCCATCTCCTAGAGAAACCAAAAACATATTCCCACATGGAACATGTTACTTACCAAAGCTAGCAAATAGGATTCGCTATGAATTCGATCTCACTTGCATTCAATGCTCTTTGCACTTTCAATAGGCATCAGTATCCCAAACACTAGCCCTGCTCTCACACCCCAGTGACAACAGGCATCCACATCAATACATATTACAAACACCTGCATAAGAACCTGGAGTTGTTGCTAGCATCCCAAACGGGGTCACACAACTCCCCAAATTGCCACAGGTGTCTACTGCCTCACTGAGATACCCAAGCAATTGGGTGAGAGCATAGCTGGCCTGCCCACAAACTTCAAAAGCATGAATTTGAACTGCAAAAATCCACACTGCATCTCTCTGCCAACTAGACCTCTCCAAACACAGTTCATAGACCAATGCAATCACAGTTAAGCATGAGTAAACTTTTAACCAGCTCGGAGCTCAAACCAAGCTCAATCACGAGCTAATGCATACACCCGGAGAGCTTTCCAACCACACTGCTCGTACAACCTTGGCTCTCCTGCCTGTGAACACAACCCAAGGCAACCTCCACAAGCCTGTACAAAGCAACTAAAAGACAGGCCTAACTCTCCATTCACCGCTGTCCGATTGTACGGAACGTCAGCAACAAGCAGTGATCATTCGTACAATTGTACAGAACGTACTAGTGCGTGCAGCTCTTGCGCAATAACTCATACCGGTCCGGAATTCATACCAGCAACCCAAGCTTGCCTTTCATCCCCGTGATCCCGTTGACTTCCATCCATTTTCCTTGCCTGGAGGCTTCCAAGGTCCTCCTTGCCAAAATGGTTTTGCATGGGCATGCCACTTGGCAAGCCACGTCTTGGTTTGCCCCCAAGCCTTCTATTTGGTCAATACCAATGACCAACTTAAGGTACATTTGCCCCTTGCCCCTTGTATGGAGACCATACCAAGGTTCTTTGGGCCCCTCTTGGCCCTAGACCTTTCATTTTCCCCCAAAGCAATAATGCTAGGGGTTCTAGCACATCAACTAACCCTTGACCTCGCTCCTTGTTTTCCCAAGGTCCTGCCCACCTGTAGGCCAACATGCATGTGCTAGAAATCATGCCCTCGTGACAAGAAGCCTGAATAAGAGTCAAAAGAACTTGTATGATGCATCAACTATTAATTTTGAAGAGAAACAAAATTTCATCAAATGATTCATAGACGGTGTTACACGTGATCTGCAGTCTCATTCCTATTCCTCTTCCCAAGTATGCATGAATTTCCCATTTCCATCCATTTTCTTGTATGACTATGAATAGGTCATGAATCACTCCACCCAATATTTTCAGCCCTCCTCACATGCTTAAACTGGCACAATCAGCTATCCAAAAAACCATATACACACAGATACAGAGACCTTCGCACCCACATCAGCTGATCATGGCATGAAGGTAGAAAAATATGATCTTTCTGCACATTTTTTTTGAAAGTATACAAATCACTGGACAACTGCTTCCTCCAAACCATGCCTTCACAGACATCAGTGACGCACGATGGCCCTTCAGTAGACCAAAAGGTGTATGTAGCAAGGTATAAACACTTCCCATGCAAAGCTCAACTACCATTTTAGCCATGCATTTTCAGCATTCACAGTTACAGAGACATGTAGCTTGCTAAGTGCAGGAAGAAATCAATTCCCAGTTCCAATTGGTAACAAAAAATGCTTCAAAGAAGAAAACACAGAGTTTATGCAAGTGCTTGCCTAAAATTTCTGGAATGATAACGTTTAATTGTCCTTTGTAACTATCTATTCCTTTAGGAAACTAATGACGTGTCCAATTCATCATGTGCACGGGCCTAGAGGAAGGTTCTTGTGTAACTAACCCACTTTTAGGGATAGGTTCTTGTGTTGCTTCCTCGATGACCTTGGCGGATTTATCATTGAGTTGCACTATACGCGGAATCATGACATCCCTTGGGCTCGCAGAATTGTTCATCGTGTTGGGCTTGAGGGTAGGTTCTTATGGGACTGCATGTCATATTGACGCAGGTTCTTGTGTTACTACCTTATGAATCCCAGCGAGTTGAGGTTGCATATTCGATGTTGTTAGAAGTTTTGGAATCCAAATGTATCGCTCGCCTTGATAGTATCCCTAGTCTTCCAAGAGCCTTATCGCAACCCAACACTTGTGAAACTTCTATCTATGGAGTGTTGGAGTTTGTCCTTGTAGGCGAGGCAATTGGAGACATCGAGCCCCGCTCCTTGATGGGGATTGCCTATGTTGGCGAGGGACAAGAAGGGGTCAGAAACACTTCCACCATGACTTTGGTCTTCTAGGGTTGCTGCTCTCTTTTGAAGTGGCATTGTGCACAAAGGATGGCTTCATGCACCTATTGTTCGCAAAATTTTTGGGTAGGGCCACTAGCATTGGGCATGAAAAGTAGAGGTGGGAGACTAGTTTGCGGCAAGGGTTTTCCTTTATCAAGATTAGGACTTCAAGTTGCATTTTTATGGATTTCCTTTCAAGGATCGTACCAAGGGGAACTAGAGGCTTTTGGAACTTTAAAATTTCCTTCATATAAAATTTCCTTGCCTCTTGCAGGTGGTCATATTGTGGGGGAAGTGGAATGAACTTTACGAAACATAATTACTGTTGTTCTCCCCCCGTACGTGAGAGTTGCGGTTCTAGCTCTCCAGTCGATTTGGCAGTCCACGACATAGCACCAAGTCCTTCCCAATATCATTTGTTGTCGATCATCTTTGTGGGAAGAACATAAAAATGAATCTCTACCACCTGGCGAACAACAATCAATTTCAAGTCTACATACCCCAATGTACTTAAGAGTTGGCCATTGATTGCCCAGACTGAAGCAACGTTAAGAGCTAGGGGTACCTGTAGCGCTTCCCATATTTCCCCTGAATTGTATTTTACATGTATCCTGATATAGTTAGTGACGTGTTTACAATGTCACAAGAAGGCATGAACCAGCACATGCTACAACTTATTTAATTTGAAGCCAAATTTATTTATCAACGTGTTGTGCCTATTTCGTATGCAAGATCCAAGAAAGGAGGGAGGAAAGCGACACACCCCAAAAGCTGTCCTTCCATTCGAATGCCCAAAAACACTCTGTACAATTCTGAGCCCTTTTTTTAACATGAGATCCTTCTCCCAATACCAAACAGCAAAAGGACTCCCTTTCCATATCCACCGCCTCCCCCCTTTCACACCTCCCTTCTCTCTCTAGAATTCTTCCCCCCTTATCCACTAGACCCTTCTTTTTTAATTTACACTACACCTAAACCCTTCATCAACCTAGCCATTCTACCCCCCATGGGAGCTTGACCTTGCTTGACACATTATGACATAACTTGGGCTCAGGTGACCCATTTCACACGAAACGAATCTCATTCAGAAGCCTGTGAGACTCTCTACGTCCCTCTAGACTCATAGAGGTGAGTTTACAAAAACCCAGTATAGCCTCTCACCACCAGCGTCACTAAAGCTGCAAACCACCCCAAAGGCCATGAAATAGATTCTCACATAATATATTCCCACCCAGCTGCGGAGTGCGCAACACATTAACAGTTGCATGGGCTCAACCTCCCAAAAAAGGCCCATCAACCTATATCAAAAACAAAAGTTACAAAGTTGCCATCCACTGTAAAAGAAATCATCCAAAGAATCAAGGCCCCACTAGCCCCCATGCATGCTGCCCGCCACGGACAATAATAGAAACAACAAGATCTAAACATAAACGCTGCCACATAGTGTATCAATCCAAGTGACACAATGCCTTCCCCAACATGGACAAGGCATAGCTCAAAAAGACGGCCATAACTACGAAAAGCTATTATAGGGAATCACCAAACAAGAGCCTTTTGTGCTATCTCAATAATGACACCCTACTCTGAAGTACTCCATCCATAGCAGCCAACCCATCAGCAAACTCGCCCTCTATTAGGACACCACATAACTCCACTGATCATTCGGCATCACAACTGTAACTAAGGTTGGCTCATCTTCATGGAAGCCACAGCCTTTGAGGTCACCTCCACAAACAAAGATCCCTCAGATTCACCCATCTTCCAATAACTGACTGCATCAATCTTTCTCAACCACGGTCTCCCGAGTATGGCTGGGCAAACTCTTGCTTGTATCTTCAATGTCCACTACATAGAAATTGATGGTGGTGGTCAACCCATTGACAGTGATGGGCAAATCCTCAATGACTTTCACGGTAGCGAGTCGTCGACCATCTGCTACTTTGATTCGAGTGGAGGAATGCCTTGTGCATTTCAAATTCAACTTCTTCATGATACGGGGCACCATGATATTACATGCGGCTCCCCCATCAACACACACACTTTTGATGCGGCAATTATCTATGATGACATCTACTATATGCGGTTGCCGGATCAACATCTTCGGAGATAGAAGAAATCTCTCGTATTTTTTCCTTTTTCTTGCTCCTTCGTGTTGAGAGCCCTTGCTGCAACTCATGTCTCAGTTAGGGCTTAATGCTATTAGTTGAGGCAGCATGATGCTCAAAGACCGATGAGTAAGGTCCTGAATGATCGAATAGTCCTCTTGCCTTGAGCCAATAGGGAAATCTGAGGGTGACCACTTACTCCTGCGAGATCTTTTAGCCTTCTCTGGTGGTGGGTCTATCATCTCAGCATTTGGGGGCTCTGAGAAGGACACCTTCTTCCTGGGCCCACAGTCCATGGTTTGGAGAGGGGTCCAAGGTGGTACAACTTCTCTTCCCAAGGTCAAGGACCTCCATGTCAAAATCCTCGATGCCTGATTCACCTATGAGATTCACCCTTGGGATATTAGGACATTCGGTGCAATAATGTCCCTTCTGGTGGAACTCGTAACATACAACATTGGCACATTCTCTTGGAGGGCGATTGGCTTGATTTCTGATGCCCACCATCTCAAGCTGAAGATCATTCAGGGCCTTGGCAAGGTCATTGACTCCGGGTTCTTTAGTAGGAGGGGCCAAGGGAGTAGGAAGGAGGGGGGCTCGGGGACGAGGCTGGGGAAATCTTCCAGGCAGAGGGGTGGCGCATTGTTGGGGGTAAGCATCTAAGGGAGGACCATACATTTCAGGTGGAGGCAGTGGATACATCCCTAATGGGGGGTGGGGGTGTGCCCCTGTGTTGGACCCCCCAAGTTGTTGTTGCAAGAATTGAGGGGGTTGGGGAGGGACAGCTGTCTTCTTTAAAGCGGAGTCGGATTGAACTTTGTCAAACTTTTGAGCAATCTCTTGTACTCACATCATGCTCTCTGGATTCTCCCATTTAAGCTTGAGGTGGAATTCATCACTTGCTCCTACTACGAGGTAGCCCAGCACATGCTAAGTCATTCCAGCTCAAAATCTGGCATTGTCCTCCTGCATGGCAATTAACCGGTCCAGGAGCACGGCCGCTCGATCCACATATCGACGCGCCGTCTCACCTTTTGACTGTTGCCACCTGTAGGTACACATTCTCTGGCTCCTCTTCTTTGTTGAAATACTCGATCATAGCCGCTGTCAACCTCGGCCAACTTTGGCGAACGTCCTCGGCTTGCTTCTCATACCACACTTGAGCCAAACCCTCTAGAAATGTGGGAAGAACCAACAACCATCTATCTTCAGTAAGAAAATTGAGAGAAACACAATGGCGTTTGAAGGCCACAAGATACTCGTTTGGATTTTCTTCAACCCGACCACAGAACACGGGAATGTCAACCATGCTTGGAAAAGAGGAGGGGATTGAAGAATACAGTGGAGGACGTAAGAAAATAGAAGATTATGTATTGACAATAGAGAGTGAAATTTTAAAATGAAAGTGCAGGATGAGTCTAGAAAGCAAATGTAAGCTAAAAATGGAGTATTGGGAGTGGTGCGATATTCCATACTGCCACGAGGCTGCCGTACAAAAACTTTTATCCGTCGGGTGAAGTCAATGTCACACCCACCCCTGCCACTTTTGTCGAAGGTCTATAAGCACCATCAAAGTGTAAGACCCAAGATGACATCATATGAGCACCAAGACACGTACGTCCCAAGTGTCCCGATAATCTAGGATTGGGAGGATGAGTGGATGAGGGGAAGCCAAAACCTCAACAAGGCATTCTGGCCTGAACAACCTCTCAATTTTCTGTTGAAAATTCACTTTGTGTCCAAACAGAATTACCACATGAAGTTCATGATGCTGAACAAAAGGTTGATTAGGAACAAACGGGTTCCGAGGATGGAACATCTTAACCATATAAATGCATGTTATTACATAAGAGTTATGAGAACCCTAGCTCCTTGGCATAATCATAGTAATAGCTCCTTGGCTTTTCCTACACCTTAACCTTTTCCTTGAACACTCTTTTCTTCTTGACCTTCAAAGGGATAGAGTTAGATGAACAACTAGATTCTGGCATTTTGTTGGCCGCTTGAGAGAATTCGCTAGAAGAGACTCACTTTCCATGCGTCTTCTTCACCTAGGAGGAATAATTTCTTATTCTAACCAGCTAGTTGTGAAGAGCTCGGAGAATTGAACACTTCTGAGAAATTCCACCTCGGCAAAAAGATACGGCCCCCGGAAGCTTTGTTGCCATAGAGGATGTAGGATGCAAAGTAGGGAGGAGGAGGCGGTGGGCACAAAGCATGAGGGAGGAGTGGATAGTGAGGCAGGCAAACACGGTGCATGGAGCACGGAGGTGGTAGCACAGGTGAAGGTAGCAGTAGGATCAGTGGTGGCATGGAGGCACAGGCAATTGCAACAGCAAGATCGATGGCAGTGCAATGGCCGCAGCACAGATGGTGAGGCATGAGGCACGGTGCCCGATGGTGGTGACGATAGGCGCAGGTGGCAAGGCGCGGATGGAGAGAATGTGAGTGAGAGAGAGAGAGAGAGAGAGAGAGAGAGAGAGAGAGAGAGAGTCAACTTTTTTAGAGAGAGGAGAGAGAGAGAGAGAGGAGAGACAAATAGAGGGAGAAAAAGAGGTGGCGGAAAAAAGGGACTAGAGGGAGGACTACAGAGAGAGACAATGAGAGGGAGAGGGGGTGGGAAGAGAGCATTTGCACAAGAGAACTACCAAGTTGTTAAAGGTGGCATGATCCTCATACATGGAGATTCGTATCCCAACAGCCACACTATTTCTATTAACTAGAAAAGAAATCTAGGCACGAGGCTAGACGCTAGACATGGCGACACTCGAGGGCCATGGGGGATAGGGCAGGTGAGGGGAGAATCGTAAACATGGGTGGAAAAAAGGGATTAAGAGGGGTGGGAATGAAGAGGGAGACTATGGCACAAGGGGGAAGGGAGAGGGGGAAGAGGAGCATGTACATGATGGGAGGTGGAATGTAGAGATGGAGACATCAAGGGAAGAGAGTCATGCTTTATTTGAAAGGAAGGATGGGGGAAATCAAAATACTAGCATGGTGGCTATACAAGATTGAGAGTGTCACATCAAGGAATAGCCCCCTCCTTTTATAGCCAAGAGAGGGGGTCTCTCCCAATAAATGTATCCTCCCACATGCATGGTGTGTGTGGAGGAATCTCCCATGTGGGCTAGGTAGGTACACACTCTCAATTGTGTGCGACAACCTTTTGCCTCATTTTTCCACATAAATCAAACACCATATCCCAAGTCTAAGATACTCCCTAGGTCCCTTCTCAATTTTATTATATGTTCAAACATATAGGAGGACAAGTGGAGGGTTGGCACAAGGAATCTTGCCATCTCATCCTACTTTCCCCATTATTTAACTTGCATTCTTGGACTATCTAACCCCCCCCCACATGGGCCTATCCTACATGGAGGGAATAATCCAATATAATATCCATCTCCACCTAATTTATATTACTTTTTCCATGGTCTTTGGGCCATGTCTCACTAAATGCAGGCATGGAACTGCCTAGGTGGAGGGGTGGCACATGGAGGAACCATGCCACCTCAACATTTTATAATATTACTACCATGGATTATGTACAACACCCCTATGGGTCCTCGTATGTGGAAGGGTGGCACATGGTCATACCCTGCCACCTCAACCCTGGGCCCTTATCCATAACTCTGTGTGTGTGTGTGTGTGTGTGTGTGTGTGTGTGTGTGTGTGTGTGTGTGTGTGTGTGTGTGTGTGTGTGTGTGTGTGTGTGTGTGTGTGTGTGTGTGTGTGTGTGTGTGAGAGAGACTAGGAATTCACTCCTGGAAACAGGTAGTGGTTCTATCCTGGTTAATAGAGAACTGAATTTGCAATTTATTTGAAATATATCTTTTATTCATATAAAAAATTCATTTCTAAAACGATGGATCTCATAGCAACTGGGATGAGAAGAATTCTAGCGTCGAGGATTGTTACCTGAGAAGAAGAAGGAGCATCAACCTCAAAGATAAGGCTAAAGATAGATTAGACATCATGATCTCATCCTCATCATCATCTCCAATTCCATTTGACCACTTGAGGCCGTCTACATACATGGGCCTTATGGCACAATTGTCCTTTCTAAGGGTGGACACTTGCACCTTTCTCTTATTTTTACCTTCTTCATCATGGATTGGTAATTAGTCTAGTTATGCTTTATCTTTGCCTACTACTAGAGCCAATGATGACCTAGTAGCATGGCATATGATCTTGAAATATCATTTGTCTTTTAAAAGTTCATACTAGCCACCTATCTTCCAACCCTTGGACAAGCCAAATTAACTTGGCATGTCTTTGATTTGCCATCTTCTGGCCAATTCTATATTAGTGATGCCTAACTCCTTTTCAGGAGGCATCTAGAACAATATTTAGCAAGGTTGTTATAATAAATGAATTTAAAAAATTATTCAAGTATTAACTTTACTAGAATAAGTGGCAGCCTTAATAGTTGTAGAGTCAGTGTCATACAAGGTTGTTTCTGATGGTCCCATTCCATCTCTTCTTGGCTCATCTGTAGTGAACCACATGTTTTAAATAGTAAACCAATAGGTCGTAAGCCCTATTTAGAGTATTTTTCTCGTAATAGACATACATATGATAGACACAAATTTTTTTGACACTCATGCATGACGCGTGGTGAGAAACAAGAAAATGTGCATGCCAGACCATGTATATGATATCTAATGGGTATGGTGCTTTGCACAAGCATCAAAATTTATAGTATTAAACCCCCTACAAAATAGCATAGCCATCAAAGAGATGCACATAGGATAGATGCACCCCGATGTGTGTTTTTTTACATTCATGAGAAACAAGAAAAAATGCATGCCCAACCATGCAAATGATATCTGATGAGTATGGTACTTTGCGTAGGCCTTAAAGTAAGTAATATCAAGTCCTATTTAGAGTATCTTACCCATCAAATACATGTACATAAGATAGATACTTCCCGATGGATGTTTCTTGACTCATGGATGTATTCAAGCTATGATATAGACATCCACCTCCAAAGTTGCATGATCTTAATTTGGCATCACTTACACTTGAAAAGAATTGCTTGCTCTACCTCCATGCCCACTTTCATGGCTTTGAATCAATATCCTCTCTGCGATTGCTCTTGAAGGATTCAACCTAGACTTTAGGTGTCTTCTGAAAGATGTATCACCAAGGCTTCTCTATATCCAAAAATAACAAAAGGAAATTATTTGAGCATCATATTGATGTTCAATTAATAAAGGTCCTCCCATAAGTCATATCTACCTTTATTTTCCTCTTTAGACTACTTCTATTATAGACTTTGGAGTGGGTCTAGAATTGAAGAATTTACATGATATCAAATCTTTCATTGATACCTTGGGGTATGATTCACTTGATGCCATTGAGGTCTTCATGGTAGTAATTTTTGTCTACTTCTTTGCATCAATTGCCTATGCAATCTAATCATGTTCCACACATCATCACATGTGGCCTTTCACACTCCAGAATTGAGAGCTTTTTCATTACCTTTACCATTATTTCAATTCGCAAAGAGAACCACACATTCCATTTCTATGAACACATCACCACCATTATTGTTGGCCTTGATCCATTGTCTGGTTAGATTTATCCTCCAAGGGCTCAACGAGCACCATGTTACTCTTTGGCTCTAAAGTATTGTGCACATTTCACCTTTCTAGGTGAGAAAGCACCTATGGTATTTTAAGGAGCTGGCTGTACCATACTTATTGATGACGCGCTACAATTTTTTGATAAACAGGTAGCATCATGGCTATGGAAATGGTTGTTGTCAGAGTATCATCACCAAGTTGCTTTTGGAGAGCTCTTTGGGGCTTGGGCAGACTAGGATAGCCTACAAGTCACAAAAAAGTTTGCTAAACATCCAGAATGGGTGCAAGCCAAGATGTTTGTTGTTGCTGAAAGAACCCAGAGATATGTCGGACCCTAGCGGGGGTAGTACTTAATGATGTTATCTATGTATTGTCATGTATGAAATGCATTTATTAAGACCTTGGATAAAGTACTTTTGAATCGACCCATGAACTATAATTATTCAGCCTTTGGATCATAATAGTCTCTGAAGGCTTGGAGCATGTACTTTTGAATGATCTATGATTGTATCATGTACTTTGTGAACGGGTCATGAAATGTAATTATTTAGGTTTTAGGGTTCATGTACCATTTATAGGTTAATATGTATTCCACTTATGTTGATAGCTTGGTGTGTCTCTTCACAGTTTGAATTAGAAATTCAACAAATGAATGCCTAATTATTGGCTATCAATAGTTTTAGATATTGGTCATCCTCCATCCTAAAGCACTGCCCAGATGTCATAATTAAATTGTTATCAGACTTAAAAAATATTATGTTCATCTCAACAAAACAAAACATATTGTTGTCCATTATAACTATGTTTGACATGAAGTCCCCATGGTTGAATATTGTCCAACACATGAGTGGTAGTCACAAAGTCACATAACGAGTCACATAGTAGCAAGGTTGCTGGAAGTATCTTAGCTTTGAAATGCCTCTTAAGTCAATAAATGGGGCTAGGTTGAGTAAAGAAAACTTACTGGTTGCTACTATTTATTTTGTAGCAATTACAACCATATAAGTAAAAAATATTTCACTTAACTATCACAAAGCACTTCCATCTTGAGGTTATCACTATATTTTATTTATTTATAATTGGGTGTGCTGTCCCCTTTCATTTTCATAGTAACAAAGCACTACCAAGCTCTTGCATCAACAAATTTACCTTTAAAAAGCAATGACATTCTTTCAAACCAAATAAACAATAGTAAATTGTGCTCTTTTCTAGAGATAAATGTTTGTCAATGTGTTTGTCAATATGGCCCTTGAAAACACATTGACAAATGTCTATGATGGGTTGGTCTGCCCCTAAAGGGCACACCTCAAGGGTCATATTGACTAACACATTGAGAAATAGTTGTCTGTATAAAGGGCATAATCCAAGCACTCACACAGCTTTCACTGTTATAAGACTATTTGGTATAGTTATATAAATCATGAAGCACTCACTTAACTGTCATAAAGCAATTTCAAGCAGTCACATAGCACTTCCAAAAGCCTCATAGCAGCCACAAAGCACTACCAAGCAATTTCATCACAGTCAAAAAGCACTCACCAAGCAATCACATAGCAGTGTCAAAGTACTGACCAAACAATCACATAGCTTTCACTGTTATGAGACTATTTGTTACAGCCATATAAGTCACAAAGCACTCACATAACTCCTGTCACATAAAGCAATTCCAAAATGTCTCATAGAAATCACAAAGCACTTCCAAACAGTCACAAAAAGTCTCTCTCACATAACTGCTATCACAAAGCACTTCCAAGTAGTCACAAAGCACTTCCAAAAAGTCTCATAGCAATCACAAAGCACTATGCAGCAGTGTTATAATACTCACAAAGCACTAACCAAGCCCTCACATAGTAGTCTCAAAGCACTCACATAGCATTTATAACTTCAATTGGGCCAAAGGTAGGTTCCCAAGAGTATGTCCACTGACATAGCTCTCATTGTTATGACACTGCATGTCCACAGACACTATATACACTAGCAAAGAGACCAGCCAACATCCTTGTCCAGCATATTTCAAGAAAGAAACATTGTTAGAAACATATTGCAAGAAAGAAAGACCAGCCAACATCCGTGTCCAACATATTGCAAGAAAGAAACATTGTTAGAAATGAAAGCAAGGTAGGGAAATAAATCTATTAAAGATCATAAGGCATACTATTGTAGACTGCTTTGTACACTTCACGTGAAAGCAAGTACAAGTTTCCCTCTCCCTCAATGGCTTCTAGTGGAAACTTGATTGACCTTACAAGCTAGGGAGTATAATAAGACCTCAGGTTGATTATCAAGCACCTTATAGCGACGGTGACCTTGATGGCCATAGAATAAACCCTTCACAACATAGGAGCCTTTTGCTATTATGTTGCCCCAACAATCTTGTATAGCCTTTTTGCTCCACTCTTTAGCTTTGGTACACTTTGAAATGTAGAAGCCTACACCTTCTTCATTGTCTACCTTTGTATTCAATGCTGCAAAATTATCCCCCACGCAAAGAGCATCACTAATTGCATCATGATGAACTGCATACATAGGCTCATCAATGAGCTCCTCATCACTACCTAAATCATATGGATTATTAGGAACAATGATGTGGTATTCCCAGGTGGACACGTGGTTTTTTAATACTGTAGTTTCTCCAAGACTCTTGGATACAAGCATTGCAGTAGCATGACAACATTTTCATTGCCATTTCCTTCTAGGCCATTGTGTAGCTCCTCTAACACAATGCATAGATTGTATCTTGGCCATAGGTTGACAATCCCACTGGATAGGTCTATCGTCCCTTTATCTCCCATAACACTCATCCTACACTCCTTTCCTTAGATGCATAGCTTGTGGTAGCCCCATGAGACAAGTTGGTCCTCAAGAAACCCACAACATCAGTTGCACATTTTAAGGTGGATCTATTTTTCTTTAGTGTTCATGTGTCAGTGCTCTCTTCACAACATCCCCATCCCCATCATGCTCGCCCTTGCCATGCCTAGATCTAAAGAAATTTCATGTCATTTGCAAACCTATGTGTTGTTCAAATCTAGAAATGAAATAGAAAGGTCTTCTAGCCTTGAATTGGGAGGTTGTTCCATCTGCTGACCAAATCCAATGCTTGGTAAGCTCCAACCCTTGATCCCTCAACCATCCATGATGCATCATAAAACAATGATGGACAAAGAGGGTGTCATGCACCTTGTCATCCGAAATAAAGAAGTGAAATGTCTTCTTTACCTCAGTTCCGATACGAACGTATGTTACATGCACAAAAATTGTATCTTGGATGGAGTGCCAATGAAGAGACTGAATCTCATTTTTCTCCTTCAAAGAGTAGTTTTCTACAAAGTCCACCACTGAAACTACTACATCTTCAAGAAACCTCAGCACGCACTCTTTAACCTACCACTTACAAGTGTAATTGTGCTTCATGAACATTTTGAGGTGAGTCTTCATTAACCGCATAAGATCACTACAATGTATCTCCTTGCTCACAAGGTCTTTCCCTTGCTTCTTTTTCCGTGCATAGTGGTGCCCGATTTGACATTCCAAAAGACCTTCACCATCACCTTTTTTGAAACTTCATTTATCTCGTGAGGTCAACATGACATTTTCTTTGGACCACATTTTATTGCATTCACTTAATAGACATTGACAATAGTGGAATGGTGCTCCAATAGGTTGGGGGAACACCACAAAATCCCAAAGAGCCCTAACGCCCTTGTAAGCACATTCAAAAGCTTTGCAACCACCCTCACCGTTGCATATCTCATAGTTATAGCTACAAGATGCTCCATGAAGACCAAAACTCTGGGTCCTTAGTTGATTGACTGCATCCTTGAGAAAAACCATCTGCACATGATAAATGCAACAGCATGTGTACATGTCCTTCAGCTTTCTCACGAAATGGGACTTCAAGCATCAAACAAGTGTTGTTGAATTTTGATCTCTGGAAAGGTGTCCTTGAATCACTCAAAGAGCTCAAGCTATGGTGACGTACAGAGCAAAGGAACTCTCAGAAGTAGTAACACAAACTGACATTACTCTACTTTCAAAAAAAGTCACCTACATTGTGCTCTCATTATATAATAACAACATTACTCTCATAACAAACTCACCCACTTTACAAGAACCAAGGTTGCATCTAGCCACGATTCATTGCTGCCAAGTCCAACATTGATACCATCCCATAGCTTTCTTTGTGGCCAAAACTGTAATATCACTTCGAACGTTGTGAGTCCTTACTCCAATATCTACTGTGGCTGGCAAGAAAGTTGGACTTGGCGACAATGAATGGTGGGCATAGAGGCAACCTTGGTTCTTGTAATCTTGGGCCCAACCAGTCAAGAAGCAGTCTAAAACAACTCAAGCAGCTCACTATGGCTCCAACCAATCACAAAGCAATGTGAAAGCAATTACTCATTGTTCCAACCAGTTAGAAAGCAGTCCAAAAGCAAATACTCATTGCTCCATCTAGTCAGAAAGCCGTTACTCATTGCCCCAACGAGTCAGAAAGTAATCTCAAAGCAGTCTTAAAGCATTTCATGATGGCTCCAACCGTTTGAGAAGCACTCACAGAGCAGTCTCAAAGCAGTTACACATTGCTCCAACTGTCAAAAAGCAGTCTCAAAGCAGTTCATGATGGCTCCAGCCAGTGAGGAAGTAGTGCAAAATAATTATCAAAGCAGTTCATCATGACTCTAACCAATCACAAAGCATCACAAAGCATGGTCAAAGTAGTCCATCATGGCTCCTAACAATCAAAAAGAAATCTGAAAGAATTCTCAAACAATAAGGTAGTCTGAAAGTAGTCTGAAAGCAGGCATCATCAGTCTCGAAGCAGTCTCAAACAAAGCATTCTCAAAGTAGTATCAAAGAGTCTCAAAGCACTTTATCATGGCTCCAGCCACAAAGCATTCTCAAAGCACTCTCAAACAGTCCCAAAAAAAATTTTACTTGGTGTTTTTATTGCTTGGGGAGTAAAAAAGCTGTTACAAAGCAGCCAAAAAGCACCTAGTAGCTTTATTGCATGTGCTCTTCATTATGGCCCCTAGTGGCCACAAAACATTTTCAAAGCAGTCAAAAAGCATCTCAATCCAAAGCAATCCAAAAAGTCATAGAATTCATGGGGGGACAATGAATGTCTAAAGCAGTGTTGTGCCTATTGGAAGTACCCAATACAAGCACTATGAAAGTCAAAGCAGTGAGTGCACCAAACCTAAGGTTCCTCAAAAAGATGGACAGGGTGCTTCACATAGCTTTTTTTGCCTATCCTCTTTCGACAAACATCTTTCTCATTAAGGAACACTCTTGTTTCCTGAGTCCAAAATGCAAAGACAATATCCTGAACCTCTTTTGTAATGTAACTATATCGTCGTTGTTGTCTCCAATACGAGGATAGCAACAACATTCCTTGATGTTTGATGAACAAACGAGATTTTGCAAAGTAAAATTTCCTTTTATGGACACCCAAAAGCTTAACGCCTTTGTAATGTTGAATTTTTGGTCCATCAGAATTCATCACCATCTTCATGGTAGAACTTCGTCGTTGCCATTGTGCAAATGCTTGACACTGGGATGAAAAACGATTTGTTCAAAGATATCCTTTTTGGCTACTACTGATTCCATTCGGCTTGCTTATTTCTAAAAGAACGACACAACCTCATTCGCTATCGTTCGCCTCTTGTTCACGTCGACTACAACATTAGCCTGACTACCATTGTTTGCTTCTGCCTTGCTTTTTGTCGATGCTTTCTTTCCTTCGCAGCCTCATAATTTTTGACAAAGTTTACCTCTTGTTCTTGTTCGTGAGCATCCTGCATTGACATCCTTTGTTGCTGAAGACAAATACGTTAGACACACCTGCATAAAAGAAACATAAACTTGGATAACTACATGCCACCTTCATAGTGTCATTCTGAATTATCAATCAAGAACAAAAAATCCAATGTTTAGCTGACAAAGAAAGAAATACGAGTGACAGTGATTTGAATCTCTCGAGATCTGATTCTTATTGTAACGAGCAAGGCGGGCAACCTCCTGAGCAAGATCTTGTAAGATAAGACAACGCAGGTAGAGAGCTTGCAGGGGAGGAAAGGAGAGAGAAGTGTTGCTTGCCTTATCATCAACGCTTTTGCACATGACATAACATATGCATTAAAAAACTCATAAACACACTAGACTTCTTGCTTGGCCAAGCATATGGGGATGTCATGGTCCTTACCACTGCGAGGTGATAACATAGGTAGCAGTCAACCATAGACATTGCCTTAGTCAAAAGCACATTAGATACACCCAATTCTTTCAGCATATGCATAGCTATCTCTACGAGATTCAACTCTGCAACAATTCCAAAGGCATTCACATAGTTGTCTCTACGAGATGCCTTTCTTTCAACATTATGTATACCCATTTCTTTCAACTTACACATAGGCATATACACATAGTTGTCTATGAGATGCCTTTCAGCAACAATTCCATTCTACTATGATCACAAGAAGTCATGAACGAGAATTATGTGTTGATATTTTCTTCTTGCTAACTCTCAATATCTTGTTAATCTCCTAAATTCTCCATAAACTCTCTCAATTTTGAGAAAGTTTCTGATTGCTTGTTGAGATTATACGTGCAAACTTTTCAAGAGTACTCTTCAATGAAAGTTAGGACTCTTGCTGCCAAATGAAGCTGTATTCATAGGCCGACAAGACTTGCATAAGATCAAGGGGATCTATAGCCCTCAATCATACTTTATAAATGAAAGTATATGCATCTTCCATCCACACAGTGCTCACAAAAAGACATTCGTGATTCTACTGGATCTAAGGCATCAACCATCTTATGCCTTTTCAATGTGCAAAGGCATCAAGAATGAATCCGTGGTATCAAAGTATGAAGATCAAAATTGTTTTGAGGCATGTGGGAAAACTTGGACAAGTATATGAACTGTCTCTCGAGTCGACATCTAAACCCCATGTCAATATATGATCACACTTTGAATACACCACCTAGAGAGAAGCTTGCTTGAATCTACTCTCAAAACTCGAAGTAAGGCCCAATAGATACCCAATGATTGCTCTATCATTGAGCTCATGTACTGCAATCTCAACCTAGTTATCTCTAGGGAAAGTGTGATGTGGCAAGAGGTGGGAGTTCAAGATGCTACCATTTGAGCTCCTCTAGCCTCACCTGCAAGGATCATTTTATCTACAACACAAAAACTTGGATGCAAAGTGTTCCCAACAGAGAGGAATATGAAAGAAGGGAAGGAGTGGGGAAGAAAGGAGGGCAGGAGTGGGGCAGGGAAGGGAAGGAAGGAAGGGAGAGAGCGCGAGAGAAAAAAAACAAGATAGGAGAGGAATTGAAGGAAAACGAAGAAAGGAAGCGAAGAAGAGGGGGATAGGAAGGGCCGTTGATGAGCCAAGGGGAGAGAACCAGCTAGAAGGCTGTAGGAGGCAATCCGAAAGAGCGGCCGAGGGGCACCTGTGCACCTCATTGGAGGAGGAAACGAGGAGGGTGGGGACATTAGAGGAGAGGAGTGAGTGGGGAAAAGCAAAGAAAGGGGTAGCCACTCACAACATGGAGCTACTATCCGCAGCCCAGACAGGGGATAGATGGTAGAGTAGAGGAGCGGAGAGACTCTAGGGAGGAGTGGAAGCTAGGAAGGAGACTGAAGGGAGGAGCGGAAGCTAGGGAGAAGAGGCGAAGGGAAAGGTTGGAGAAGTAGACACAGGAGGCAGGGGGAGAGAGCTTGGTAGCAGTAAGACAAGCAGGAACAAGTGCAAATTTCAAAAGTTTCATGCGCGTTCATGAAATAAATGCAAAAACTGCATCATATGGACAAAAAATATCAAACTAACGACTCAAATGTTCTCGACCATGAAAATTACTAATCCGATGCAGTTATTTGTGCACATGCAATACAACATTCAATTAAGTTTCCTCAATCTAACACATTATATCCTTCTTCATAGTTAAACAAAACAAATAAGATTGCTACTTCTTCAAAACAGAATGGATTTGCTCAACCATCAATAAGAATTCCTTTTAGGTGAGTATATCCTTATTGATAATAGATAAAGCCTTATCATTCAGTTTTGTTAATTAAGACCACGGAGACATCAACTTTGCTACATTGCAAGGCTCATAGATTTAAGTTACCGAACATAAAATATAGAGGATTGTATAAAAACTCTCATTGGTTTTGTCCCAGCTTTATTATATTCTCATGGATTGAATCATATTGAAGACAAGTATACACATGTCCAAGGCCAGCATACTGCATGCACATGAAAGGAAAGGCAGCCTTCAAAGTTGTAAAGAATACCTCCACCTAAGTGCACTACTGACAAGGAGCGCATCTTTCCTCAAATGGTGGATACAAAAGGAAAGGAGGGATCCCAAGCAGATACCAACATACACAGCAGTTGTCTTTTCATCTTAAAACGTTACATGTTAAAACTTGGATCCAAATATATCTCAACTTCCTTTAAATTGACTGGGATTAATGTCGATACACCCTTCAATGGCTCTTTCTTTTTTTACGGGGCAAGGAAATTTCACTTTTCTTGTTATGCTCATCTTCTCCATAATTCTCTTGCAGATCTTTACCAGCATCATCAAGCTTATTTTTCCTGCCATTCCTTTCGATAGCTGATGTATCAAATTCAAGTTGGACATCACAACCCTTATCAATGTCATCCTCTCCAGCACTTCTATCATTCTGTCCACAACTAAAGCTCCAACCTGGAAAATCAGGTTCTCCTGGAGATTGACTTTGCCAATTTGGAAAGAGCGTTGTTGGAGTGGAGCTGTAGAACGCAAGTGGTACCTGCTTCATCCTTTTGCCAACCTGTGTAGCCCAACAACCACCCCCCAACAAACACACACAACACCAAAAGAAAGAATCAAAATTTCAATGCAGTGTACATCTAGATTTATTTCAAAAATAAACCCCAAGACTGAAGCTCAGACATATTTAGGATACCTCTGCAGCAAAGATTGTTGCATACGATCCTGAACTGAAATCTTTGATTTCCAATTCTGTTGTTTTTGCTCTCACTGTCAAATCTGTCTCAAGTGATGCTACAAGCCTGCAAATTCAAGATTGTGCATTGAATGAAGCATAAAAGCTATGGATGACCTTTTTTTAACAAGGCCTATAATCATATAATATTAATGGAAGTCGAGCTTGATCAATTCCAAATCTCAGTGTTGGAAGACTTTAAACAAATAGTGTACTCTCTTAAAGCTTCAAAAAAGAGTATATTTCCATGTAAGCCTACAAGAAAAGATTTTCATAAGATCTCAATTCATGGGAAATCCAAGCATAACAGTGCACAAATGAACCTTCAAACAACAAACACGGCATACTAATTGCACAATCAGCTTCGCAATGTGTAGGACAATAATACATCCGGCAGTGTTTAACTACTCAGACACAGATCAGCTCAACCCATGTCCATCACTTCTCACATATGGACAGCAGGTTCAGCCATGACAAACGTTACATTAAAATACACAGCTATTAATTGACCAATTGGCCCTACAAAAAACATTTCTTACAGCTCTGCTTGCCTACAATCCAGGGAGACCATTTAAAAAGAAAATTTGTAAGAGCAAAATCAGTCATCCAGCAAGACAGGCAACTAAAACTGCTCCATCCCTAGAGAATAGGCTCTTAAACCTAGGCTTTTGCCTAGTAAAGTAAGCCATTGTGAAGCTCGGAGAAATTTCTTGTAGTAGCTCACGACACCCAACAACTGCTTCAACTCGTCGCTGGTCAGCATGAACCTCTCTCAATGACTGTGCACTCAATCCTAGGCTTATTATACTCAATCCACTCAATACCCCTAACTAACAGCACGTCTACTCGCAAATTCAACTAACCCTTCCCCAGCAAGATCGCCAAAAGATGATGCTTTGCTTTGCTCACTCCCCAATGGTTAACTTACGAGTGCTTTGTGTACATTGCTCGTGAACTGTTAACCAAACCCTGTCCAATGCTTGGATGAAGATGCTCGCTCTTGCAATCCTTTGTGAGCTGTGTACATGCGTGCTCGGATGTGATGGAAGCAGATGCCAACAAAACAACTCGGAGGTCAGGGTTGCTGCTGAAGGAAAAACCATATGACGGCGGGTGATGGAGTTTTTAACAGTTGAACAAATAGAATAAAACCAAAATCGACCAATTGAAGTAAAAGGCACACTTTGTAGTAAAGAAGTCTATTATAACCAAGCTGCCTCGGCTTGAACTGAGCACTCAATAGCAAACTCCTAACCTAGCAAGCCAGGTGAGAGAGAGTGCGTGAGCCACATAATGTCACTCGGCTCTTCTCTGCTCCCTATTGCAATGCTTCTTCTACTAGGTAGTAAGACTATTGAACGAACGAACTAAAGCTCGTGCACTTGATTCGCTAGACCACGTTGAAAAGAGGGAGCAAGGAGGCAGTCGATAGAGCGAGCGAGGAAAAGCGAGCGGGCCCAAAAAAGTGAGCGAGCTTTTCCACAATTTCCTTATCGAGGTACTCAACATAGCTTTGTGGAAACCACTATTTGGGAAGATTCTCGAAAATAAAACTTATGTTACTATGTGTAACTATACCAACATTGCGAATTATAGTCTACCTTAACTTCCAATTGGAGCCATACTCACATTATGCAACAATAGTATGTGGGTTTGAAAGAAACCGAATTTCCACTCCAAAGCAAATTCCATTACTGATACAACAATTCTTTTGCATTTGAAATGGGTCTTATTATCAAACTCCTTCAATAATCAAAACAAATGCGTTGCTTGATATGTTGAACTTAGTAACGTAAATATCACTTCACCCATATGCGGGGAAAAAAAACTGTCCGTAGACTTCATAGCATGGGATTGCATCAACACTTATGACATTCAAAATGGTTCTTCTTATTAAAAGTGTTATCAACCATAAAAAAAGTGAATGTTTAATATGTTGAAAAACTCAAGTGTCATTTATGACATTCAAAATTGTTCTTGCAACCATCCTGTAGTTCCTAGAGATTTTGCCCATACTTCCAACCCCTTCCCTTCAACCACTAAGAGGTATCTAATAGTTTTATAGAACACTTGAGATATCATCACCTCCTAATACCAAACCATTATTACTATTTGTAGAACACTTGAGATATCATCACCTCTTAATACAAGACCATTCTTACTATTTGTAGAACACTTGAGATATCATCACTCCTTCCCTTCAGCCACTAAGAGGTACCTAATACTTTTGTAGAACACTTGAACCATTCTTACTATTTGTAGAACACTTGAGATATCATCACCTCTTACTACAAAACCATTCTTACGATTTGTATAACACTTGAGATATCATCACCTCTTAATATAAGACCATTCTTAGTATTTGTAGATCACTTTAGATATCATCGCCTCTTAATACAAGACCATTCTTACTATTTGAGAGATTAATGGATTGAAGGTTTGAAGCTCATAGGAGACGAAGGAAGAGAAAGTCAGTTTCAACATGAGGATAATAAAACTAATTGGAATATTTTGACTTATGTATTATACCTTTTTTAAGACTATGAATTTAAGTCAGTTTCAACATTAGGATGATAAAACTAATTAGAATATTCTGACTTATATATTATATATTTTTGAAGACTATGAATTTTAATGAGGAGAGGCACGCACACTACTTAGTAAATACACTAGTACTACTACTAGCCTACGACTATTAAGCCTAGTAGCACCAGTGTGATTTTGAGCCTTGTATCAGCCTTTCAATAATTTTCTTTCATCGTTAGTGCAATAAAAATTATTCCTTCTATCAGAAGAATCTTGCCAAATTTATTCAAAGTGATGATTTTGTAGTCTACAACCACTATCCTCTGACTCTCAAAAATATATTAAATGTGAGCACCCATTTATCTTGTATGATCAACCCTGGACTATGCTGCGATAGGACATTACTAGAACAAAAAAAATATGAATTGATATGGCGATGTTCGGTGTGAAATAACCAAATTAAGGATTTAATAAGAAAGAAAACAATCAGAATCAATAGGCTATTCAATGGCTCAGATCTGCACAAAAATTATAATGTGCCTCCCAACTCTTATGCATTCCAGCTCCTCATGTTTGACAAGAATGCAAACAATAATGAAATCACATTATCTTTAGTTTCAAAGCAAGCAAAGCACCAAAAATAAATGCAAACGTATTGGATAAGAAATAAATAGGTATAGATATAGATAGACCTATATATATGCATTCATAGATATAATGATGATTAAAGTTGGACAGTCGTAATAATATTATGTGTACTATCATTGGGATTAGGACTACTATTGATAATTTGTATGTAGTAGTAGGAGAACTACCATTAAGGAACACTCTAATAAAATTACTAATGGTAGTGACAAAACTACCACTAGTAGTTTGGTAAGTACCCCTAACATCTACAACAAATATTTGATGGGTAGCTAGTATTAGGTCAAAAGGCCCCAATTGTGCTATAATAATGGATCAAAAAAGAGAGTGCTATAGCATCACCTAAGGGTCACTTTTTATCCATGAAAGAAACAAGTCGGTGCAACCTAGGCAATACAGATCTAGCTCATGTGGAGTGGTTCGTGTCTCTTTCCTTGATAAAAAAGTTACACTACCTTTGATAGTAACTACAAAGATTGCTGCCATAGTGCCGTAGAGTAGCCCCTAGGTTGCACCATCATCCTTTTTTGCTTTTGAGCCATTAAGTTTGATCCACTGATTTTATGTAGAATTATTCTACTATATGTTCACATGTCCTTAATAGGATCTTGATATAATCCCTTCCATTGTAAGTACTTTTACTATAAGTTTCACATATCCTTAACAAACCACTAGGCTTCAACACAGATTCATTCTTATGTTTCAAGCCTCAAACTCAAACACCCTTGTAAAAGGGATAATGTATTAAAGCTACATTCAATCCATCAAATCTTTTGAATGACAGTTCTATTGAAAATTCATGTATCATCAATAGGATTCCATCCATTATATGTTCATTTATATTTAATAGTATGTCTAAAAATTCATGTATCTTCAATATTATTTCTCTCATGTGTTCCAATATCTTCAAAAGGATACCTTTATTTATGTCCAAACTTGAGCATTGATTTGTATTTATCAAACACAATTTCACTCCACCTATTCTTTAGAATAAAATTTTTTCGCCAAAAGTGGGCCAAACGTAAGGTCTTGATTAATGCTTCTTTAGGCTTGAATATTTAATGCATTAATTTCACGACTATTATTTATGCTTGAACTTGTAATGTATTAATTTCATGACTTAGGATTTTATGAAGTTATATCTAACATGTCTCAAATTTAATGAAAATTAATATCCTCCGTACAACTGCCATACTCCAGGGTTCCGTACAACGTACCCTGTATTTCTTCCGTACGACCGTACATCGTACGGTGGACTTGATCCGTACAGTCACTATACATTATACTTGAGCTGTCCGTACAACTAGTACTTATTTCGAGATCTCCATATAGGTTTTGCACGTACAAGGTCATATTCAGGACATTGGTATTTCTTGGGGCTTCCAGTTCTTTTCACCTTCTTTGGTTGCAATTTCTTGCAAGAGCATTGGGACTTTGGAGTTTGGTCTGCAATCTCTTGTTTGTTTGTACTTTTATAACTATGTCGGATACGTTGCCGAACTTCCCTGAAATTTCATCAATCTTAGTAAAATGACTACATCATCATCAAATCTTCCTTTAAGGTTCAATATAGTTATCACTTCCCTCGACACTAACATAACAGACACCCGTGCTAAATCTTTAGGCACCATCTATTTTGTGGGAAGAGAAGAGTATATTGCAACGGAAATTCTACGCGGTTTTGGGCATGGTTTTGCAGTAGATTGGTGGACTTTTGGGGTTTTCCTTTATGAATTAATCTACGATTCCACACTGTTTAAAGGACGAAGTCAGAAAGAGACCTTCCCTAAAATAGGCAACGCGTTAACGCGCTACCTATTTCATGCATTTAGGCCTTAAAAGTAGGACCCCATTGGCAACACAATGGGGTCCTAGTTTTGAGGCCTGAATGCATGAAATAGACAGCGCGTTAACGTGTTGCCTATTTCAGGCATTCACGCCCTAAAAGTAGTACCCCGTATCTTTGGACTTGCATATCCAAATGGGGTCATGTCATATATCAAATCGAACGGCAAGATCCAATTTAGATGGTTTTCCTGTCCATTTTCTCCATCAACTAAAACTATATTCATCAAATAATGTTGTTGATCAATTTTTGGCATACCCCACCAAAATCAAGACTCCCATTGCAAAGAAAGGTAAAGAACACAAGTGCTTGTTCTTATGCTCATGAGACAACAAAACGCATGACATGGGAAACCAATGGGGTCTTACTTTTGATGTTTATATGTATGTATGTATGTATATGTTGATGCATATATGTATATATTGATGCACACAATTTTGATATATGGAGAAAATGGACATGAAAATCATCTAAATTGGCTCTTGCCGTTTGATTTGATATATGACATGACCCCATTCGGATATGCAAGTCCAAAGATACGGGGTCCTACTTTAAGGGTCTGAATGCCTGAAATAGGCAACGCGTTAACTGGGGTCCTACTTTTGAGGCCTAAATGCATGAAATAGGTAACGCGTCCCGAATGCCCGAAATAGGCAGCGCGTTAACGCGCTGCCTATTTCATGCATTCAGGCCCTAAAAGTAGGACCTCGTATCTTTGGACTTGCATATCCGAATGGGGTCATGTCATATATCAAATCGAATGGCAAGATCCAATTTAGATGGTTTTCATGTCCATTTTCTCCATCAACTAAAACTATATTCATCAAATAATGTTGTTTATCAATTTTTGGCATACCCCCCCCCAAAATCAAGACCCCCATTGCAAAGAAAGGTAAGGAACACAAGTGCTTGATCTTATGCTCATGAGACAACAAAATGCATGAAATAGGCAACCAATGAGGCCCTAATTTTGCTGTATGTATGTAAGTATGTATATATGTATGTATATACATACATATATATATATATGTGTGTGTGTGTGTGTGTGTGTGTGTGTGTACACACACATATGTATGTATGTATCTATCTATCTATATATACACACACACACACATATCAAATCGAACGGCAAGAGCCAATTTAGATGGTTTTCATGCCTATTTTCTCCATCAATCAAAACTGTATGCATGAATATATACATCAAGATATGCATCAATATATACATATGTATATATCTTGATGTATATATTCATGCATACAGTTTTGATTGATGGAGAAAATAGGCATGAAAACCATCTAAATTGGCTCTTGCCGTTCGATTTGATATAGGACATGATCCCATTGGGATTTATAAGTCCAAAGATATGGGGTCCTACTTTTAAGGCCTGAATTCCTGAAATAGGTAGCTTGTTAATGTGCTGCCTATTTCATGCATTTAGGCCTCAAAAGTAGGACCTCATTTGGTCCTACATGGGGTCCTACTTTTGAGGCCTAAATGTATGAAATAGGTAGCGCGTTGACGTGCTGCCGATTTCAAGCATTCAAGCCCTAAAAGTAAGACCCCGTATCTTTGGAATTACAAATCCAAATGGGGTCATGTCATACATCAACTCGAATGGCAAGAGCCAATTTAGATGTTTTCATGCCTATTTTATCTATTTAATAAAACTATATGCATCAAATAATGTTTTTTATCAATTTTTGGCATACACTCCCAATATCAAGACCCCCATTGGAAAGAAAGGTAAGGAACACAAGTGCTTGTTCTTATGTTCGTGAGACATTAAAAAAGAGGCTTGGTATCCCAAAAATGGCAGCGCGTCAATGCTGTCATTTTTAGGTTGCCAGGTCTCTTTTTTGTTGTCTCACGAGCACACATATGGAGGTTATTATACAATATAACTAAGAAGTAGTATTGCAGTAGTTCTACAATTTGGATGCATTAAGAGCAAGGAAGAATATAATAATTGAATACATTTTTTTATCAATACATATTGCTAGTGAGACTACCAAAAAGAGGCTCTACCTCTCATGATGTCTCTGGATACAGAATATGAGATTGCTTGATGCTTGGATTGCACCTGGAAACGTTGCGTGGGCAAAGCCACTATATGTCTCAAGTGTTGGAAATTGATGTATGGCTCAAGTGCTAGAATGTGCAAATCATGGCCAAAATCAAGACCCCTTAGAGATTCCATGAGGGCTATCCTTTTACTACTACACACGTCACCTTTAGTCGAGGGCAGAACCATTCGTCATCATAGGCAACAGGTTTATGGGACCCCATCCCATTATTCAAAGACAAAGTATTTCTGACCATTCCCAAATCGAGTTTGCCAATTCCTAATCTGATTGATTTTATTTACTGGACTTGCAATGCTTGCAAAGCCCTTGCTTAAGCTTGAATGAGCCTCTTGATTTTGGGGGTATAATGGTCAAAAATGGCTTAACACGCTCAAAATCAAGAGGCTCATTCAAGCTTAAGCAAGGGCTTTGCAGGTCTTGTTTTTGGGTGGCAAAAGCATGAAAAATGACAGTGCATTAACGTGTTGCCATTCTTATGCTTCCCCCCTCCAAAAACAAGACCCCCAAGCTATTCATTGGAGACACCAAAATGAGGGGAAGGATGACGTGAGGAGTAGAGGAGCTGGCCAATGAGGGGAGGGACAGCCTTGGAATTGCCAACAACAAGCATGATGCAAGGAGGTGAGAAGGCAAAGACGTAAGGAGGTGAGGAGGTGAGGAAGCAAGGAGGCGAGGAGGCAAGAGGCAGTCTTGAAGGGCAACAAGAGGGTGGAGGTGGCCGAAAGAGTAAGCAGGAAAGGGAGGGATGGAGATTGCTTGCAGGAAATGCTTGGATTAATGCTACAAATGCCTTTTTTTGTGTGTGTTTTGCAGCATGAAATTTTTATGGCATTTTTCTTTTTTAAAATACAACATTGTTGTGATTAATTGCGCTACAAACAACTCAAGCCGTAAAGCACCATGGATTAGTACAACAATATACATCACAAATGGATGCATACACTCATATACATCACCGATGGATGCATACACTTATACTCACATCAATTTCCAATATTGTATTAGATGGACCCTTAGCATACATGTGTGCATAGAAGACCATTTCCTACATTGATCCCTGATTTCATAGTTAAATTATTCTCTTTCTCACATTCTTACATGTGAAGATTTAATGTACATGCATTATGGGCACATTATATTGCAGTTTATGACTAACTTTTTTTATGAATGCATGATACTTGTATATGGTCAAAGAAGGTGTATTATCATTTTTGAATGACAACATTACTCTATGCTCCATTTTATCCTATATTAGAAACTATGATCACTAGATATTACATAAATGTATTGCTCCATTATATCCTATACTAAAAACTATTCTGACCCAAATACATAATGCCAATTGAGGTTAGTACTTATGACAAGTGATGAAAACATTCTAATGGTATGAATGAGATCTTGTAAATTTTGGATATATAATATGGGTACTATGTTGATTGAGCCATGACCCTTTCCTAAGGGAATATTTTCAACTTAATTACTAAATACATACTTACAATGGTGACCTGATTCCCATCCATATGTATAATCAAGTTTTACTTTGTGTTTAAAAAAAAGCGTTTGCATAAGGTTAAAATTCGAATAGTATTTATATTTGTTTAAGACTATCCATTGAGCTGGCTCCTATCCTTATATTGAACATGATAATGTTCATAAAGATTTTATGAATACAAATAGATAGCATTGGCTCTCCTTTTAGTGGTTGGGAATGAACCCTAAAAGTACCCTAAAACGACTATGTATTCCCTTATTTGTAGCATGGAAGTGATCATGGTAGAGTGGCATAATCCCTATTTTGCTTTTTTCATAGGTTCTTTTACTACTCATGGTTGGCGGATACACCACGGCATAGATCCGAATAGATGCTTGACTATACTTTCCTTGATGATTGTTCGATTGTGCCTGATGAGTGGTCATTGGCTTAATTGATGCATTAAGTGCAATGTTTTCCTTAAAGTTTTTCATACTACAGGATACGAGTTTGCTTATAGGGGTGGAAATAGAAGCTTGTTAATGCCTGGTGCATATTTTCCGTTAGATGCAGCAGGATACTAGTTACAGAGTGTCTTTGCCACTTATTTCACTTGAATCATGCTCCTCTTATGCTTGAGTTTGTGGTCACGTATTGAGTTTAATGGAGGGCTAAAATCCTTTTTTGGCTCCCTAAGTTTTTTAAAGCATGGTATTGTCCAGATTACATAGGTATTTTCACTAAGCAAAATTAATCCTTATGATGAAAATGTGTTTTTTTTCTTTTGACATAGTTGGTTCTGTTTCCATGTTTTTGGATCAAATGTATGGACGATCTTCTGCAAGCATAAAAGACATGATATGTATATGTAGCACATGATCATGTTTACATATTTTCAGTCATATATTCTACCTTGTGATCTATCATTATCTTGCTGTGTGGATGTTCAATCTGAGTAGTGTTTGCTTTTTTTATCGCAAATTTTATGTATTGTTGTGTCTCTACCTCTCCACAACGACTCAAAATATATTCCATTCAAAACGAATCATACAATAGGTGGGAGAGAAAGTACTCTATCCCTAGCCTCAACAATGTGGCAAAAAAGCCATGGTGGTGGTCTAAAATGCCACGACCCAAAAGGGGTCAAATGAAAAAATAATGAGCAGTCCCATGTCCTCATGAAGGATATAAGTCTCCCACGAGCTGCCAAAGAGGTGCCTGTACACCGCTCCCACTGACTCCTGAGAGTGAAGATAATCTCCGCCCAAATGGAAGCGAGAGTGTCAGCCTGCCCCCAAGGACAAAAGAACATCGCGAACACCATATCCGCCATAGGGTAATGCTGGAAATCACCTCCCAGGCTGACCCTGCAGCTGAAGTAAGCAGGGAATCCTGAGCTAGTACAGGTACCAAAAGCAAATCCGGCGGCTCCATGATGCTGGCCTCTGTGGGACCCCGTCTCTGGCGACACTGCATGAAGAAACCGTGGTCTCCTGGCTCTGACTCAAAGAGAGTAAAGGCTCCAGATCCTCTCCCCCAAAGGGCAGCGCCCCATGTCATCAGAAAGGACTCGGATGTAACATGTGAGAACAACCTGAAGATACCTGTCCAGACCACTCTAGAGCTGGGGCAGCTCCATAAACAATGCTTGCTAGATTCCTCTGCAAGCTGACAACGCATACACAAGGAGGGTCTACCCATCTGCTGAAGCCAAGTACCCACAGGTATGCCCCTATGTATAGTGAGCCAAAGAAAGTAGGAGACTTTCCTGGCTCTACTGATGCCCCAAAAGTGAGTCCAGTAGCTCAGCAAGAGCTCTGCAGCAAGTCCCTGTGCGTGCCAATGCTGGGAGGCAGATGGTAGGTGATGAGAGTCTCTCTGTTGAAGCCTGTAACCTGCCCTCGTCGAGTACTGGAAAAAGGAAAGACAACGATCGCCTGCCACCGGAGTAGGCCATGCCCACTCACCTGGGTCCCAGTCAAGCTCCGCAAGAGGTCGACCCTGAAAAATCCAAAGTCTCCATCTAGTATCCTCTGCAATGGTCAACCTGGAAGGATCTGTGGCCCATTCCTTACCCAGGCAACCAATGACCCTGACTCTCTGCCAAAGGAGCTCCTGTCGATCCAGGGGCTGAGTGGGATACAATCTGTGAGAGGAGTCCGTCTCAAAATAAATAAACGGTGCCGGTCCTAAACGAACTCCAATGCATAGCCCAGCCTCACTAAAACAACCTGACCAAGTAGAGATAGGGTGAACATAGGCTGGATCTGTAAGTATATCCCTCCACTGCTGAGGAATAGCTCTCATGATCAGTAATCTGGTGGTAGCAATCTGTCCAAGTGGCCCGTGTCTATCTCTGATCACCTCCTCTGACATCTCCACACCTCCCCTGAACCATCTCAGCAGAATTTGCTACTTCACTTTGACCATCTGTCTGGGGATGGAAAGAAGAAGAAAAATTCAGATTCGTCCCCATATTATCAAATAAAGCTCTCCAGAATAGACTGGTCATTCATTCTGGGATCTCGATCATTGACAATGGACTTGGGCATACCATGATGCTTAAAGATCTGTGCCATGAAAAGCTTAGCCATATGATCTACCTTATGGTTTTTCAAACCGGAATGAAATGAGCTTGCTTGCTGAATCTATCAATGATAGTCCAAATCCCATCATTCCCTGACTTTGATCTTGGCAAATCAAAAATGAAGTCCATTGTAATACTTTCCCACGGTGCCTGAGGCACAGGAAGAGGCATAAGTAGGCCAGGCGCCTTCCCTCTATCATTCTTCCCTTTCTGACACGTAAGGCATTCAGTAACAAACTGATGTATATCTTTTCGCATCCTTGGCCAAAAGAAATACCTCTAGTGTGCTAGAGTTGTTGCTGTAATTCCTCTATGTCCAGCATAGGGAGGTGCATGGCATTCTTCCAAAATCTTTTTCCTCATCTCCTTGGTGATGCATAGGCAGTCATATTTCATTAAATACCCATGTTTCAGGGAAAAGTGACTGGTGGACTGCCTCTCTTGCATTTGCTGTAATATCTCACCAAAATCTGCATCATTAGCATATTGCTCCCTCATGCCTTCCAGGTCCTGATGTTAAGCAATGGTCATATTGTTGACCTGGGGTCTTCGGGACAAGGCATCTGCCACTCTGTTCCGAATTCCTGGAGTATGGACAATCTGAAAATGATACATTGACAGCATATTTGCCCATTTCATATGCTTCTCGGAAAGTTTTGTCTGAGTTAAAAAATATCTCAGACTTTGGTGATCTGTTTTAACAGTAAAATCTGCACCCAAAAGATAATGCTTCCATGTGTTCACAGCATGAACTACAGCCAACAATTCCTTTTCATAGATTCCCAGATATCTCTCAGCACTATGCAATCTTCGGCTTTCGTATGCTACACATGTCCATTTTGATGTAATGCAGCCCCAACACACTCTCCACAGGCATCAGCTGTCTCAACAGAAAAAGCCCCCTTGCGTGTCTTACTGCGCTACAAGTCCTACCAGACAAAGGTGCTTCAAGTCTACTCTCCCTGAGAGTCTGTAGCAACCAGTTCGGAACTGTTTTTTTGCTACATGTATCTCTTGAATCGCTTGCCTGACAACATCATCCACTGCCTGTGGAGGAACAAAATCAGCATGTGGCTGAATCGGGGCATGTGGACCAGGTGGAGGTTGCTGTAAATTCTGATTTTCAGCATGAGCTTCAGTTGGGGAACCAAAAGCTTTAGGAAGCATCTCCTCAAAAACATCATCTGAAGAAGCTGGAATAGTGAATTCAGCGTGTGTATGTGCTGAATTCTCTGAAAAAATAACATCTCTACTCACAAAAATCTTGCATGTGGCAGGATTGTGGAGACGATAGCCTTTGCTTTGTGCACTATACCCAACAAAGATACACTTTAGTGCCTTATCTGATAACTTATGTCGAAACTCCACAAGCACGTGAGCATATGCAACACATCCAAAAACACGAAAGTAATCCCTGAAGGCTTTCTCCCATGCCAAGCCTCATAGGGAGTGATTGTCTTCAAAGCCTTAGTGGGAGCCCGATTCAAAACATAATTGGCACACATGAGGCCTTCGAGTCAAAATCTGTGAGGCAACTTCTTGCTAGTAAGCATGCATCTATCCATCTCCATGAGAGTGCGATTTTTTCACTTAGCTTTGCCATTTTGCTGAGGGGTAAGCCTCACTGTAAGCTGATGTGCGATGCCTTTCTCCTTCAAAAATGCCTCAAATTCATGAGACATATACTCCTCCCCTCTATCAGTGCGAAGTGTATGCACCTTGAGTCCTGTCTCATTTTCAACCATGGCCACAAAGTGTTTGAAATGCATAAACACAACTGATTTTTTCTTCAAGCCATAGACCCAAGTATAATTGGTGTAGTCATCTATAAATGTAACATAATACAGATAACCACCAAAAGCAGGTGTCCTCATGGGACCGCAGACATCACTGTGTATCAGCTGTAATTTTCGAGTAGCTCATACTGCACCATCCTTTTTAAAGGGAAATCTATGCATCTTACCAAGGATGCATCCCTCACAGGCATGAAGAGGAGGTGACTCCAAAGGAGGCAATGCATCAACCATAGCATGCTTCTGAAGTGTCATCAAGCTGCCATAGCTCATGTGCCCATATCTGGCATGCCATAACTCCACATTCTGCATGGCAGCAGTGGGAGTGCTTACTGCAAGTGCAAGATCGGATCTTTTCTCATAAATATCAAGCTGAAAAAGACCCTGTTACAAAGTGCCACACAACATCAAAGCATAATCATTCTCTTTGTCTCGAACTACACACTTAACATCATCAAATATGACCTGAAATCCTCCTCGATTGAGAGAGGACCTGAAAGTAAATTCTTCTTTATACCTGGCACAAAGAACATCAGTAATTCTGAAATCTTTGCCATCCGTGGATGTAAGTATTATGTCACCCACTCCACACACTGAATAAGAAGAATTGTTTGCACATGTCACCTTCTTTTTAGCGGGTGGTGCATGCAGAGATGCAAAAAGACTCTTCCTTGAATTGATGTGCTTGGAAGCACCACTATCAAAATACCATGTGTTCAGTGTCTCATTGACACTGAAAGAGCATGTATCCTTTGAAGGGTCATAGCTGCAAGTCAAGAAAGCATATGAGTCATCTATAAGAGTGGCTGTAGTATCTGGACCAACCACTGGAAAATCTGAAATGCAAGACAAAAAGGCATAATCCTCTTCCATAAAGTTGGCTGTAGCATCCCCTTCTTCATGTGCATTAGGAGCTGATGCATCTGAGACAGCCAAATCCGAATCCTTTTTCTTCTCCTTAGCTATTCGCTTCTTGCATTCACCAATGTAGTGACCTAGCTTCTTGCAGTAGTGACAAATGCCCTTCCTCTTTGGTTTCTCTGCATCACCTTTAGCCTTATGAGAGGGATGTCCAAAGTCAGCTTTATGCTGATGTGTGGGCTGATTTCCATGTTGCTTTTGCTGCCCTTTCCCTTTGGGCCTGAACTTTGAAAGCATGGCATGCTCGCCAACCCGTGTGGCCATGTTCTTTCTTGTTTGCTCTTCCTGCAACAAGAGTCCTACCAACTCATGAAAAGAAACAGGATTGCTACCCCCCCTCAATGACAAATTAAGCCAGGTATGGAAACCGAGATAGGACTCCAGAAGAGAATTCAGAGTGGTGGTAATCATCTCTGAATCCAAAATAATAGCTCTCTCTTCAGGAATGATACTCTGGCATCATTTCTTGCTGCAAACATGCTCTCTAAAATATCCCAAGCTGCCTTCGAGGTCGTCTTGCATGACCGAATGTGAGGAACGATAACCTCTTGACAGAAAGGGAAATAACTGAAAGAGCTTGTGCATCCTGTGAACCCCACCTTTTCTGTTCTATTGTGGGAGCCACCAAAGTAGCATCTGTTGCTCCTATCACTTGTCCTGCACCTTGACCTCTACCCCAACCTCCACCTTGAGTGGGAGTGATAGGTGCAGCCACAGTTTCAGGCCTTGATTTATCTCCATTGACATAATCCCATAGATGTTTGCCAACCAAGATGTTGTGAACCATAAAACTCCACAAGGAGTAGTTGGTGCCATCCAACTTATCCTCATGTGTGAGGACTCCAAAGATTTCATTGGGATTGTTCTGAGCCATATCTGCCAAACAACTCAAAAATGCAGCAAAGTAGACAAGTGAAATCCCTTCTTGGGATGTAAGATGCACAACCAAAGTCTGCAAAAAATCCGCCCAAAATGGCAATTGCTGTCGCAGCCTATCAAAGGCTTGAAATGCACCAAAATGCTCTGCAAATGCCCAAAATCTGCAAAAAATGACAAATGTCTGCAATGTGACTCAAACTAAGTCCAAAACTGCTTGCAAAGCTCCAAATAATCTGTCCACTGCCAAATTGCATCCAAAGTGCAAAAGCCCCAAATTCTTGCAAGAAATTGCAACTGAAAGAGGGCAGATTGACTAAAAGCCCCAACTTTTGCAATTATCTGCAAAAGCCTCAAATTTTGTCTACAAGATTGCAAGCAGAACCAAAAAGCCCCAAATTTTTGGAGCAGATTCTACAACCTGATTGCAATGCCTGCAACAAATAAGATGCCCCAAATGTGCTTCCAAAATTTAAGCCAAACAATGGCTATCTGCAAATGCACCTGCAAAGGAAAACCTACAAAGTAATCCTTCAAGAAGGCCCTGCAAAGAAAAATCTGCAAATTGTACGGACGCCTACACAATGTACGGAACTGACCGAATGAAATGCATGGCAAGTGTACGGCAAAAGTGCTGCAAATGTACGGATGTACAGCCTGTACGTCGAATGCATGGAACTGACGGGATGCAGCTTGTACGGATGAGAGATGCGCAGTACGGTGTAGGTACAGCTCCCACGTGCAGATAGCTTGTACAAACGGTCTGTGCTGGAAACGTACGGACTGTATGGAGCAGACTTGTATGGATTGTGTACAGCAAAGTACACGAAGCTAGAGCAAGAGCCGTACAGTTGTACGGCCGACGTTTGACGGCGAGCTGGTACGGAATGGCGACTATACGAAAGGGCTAGAGTAGTACAGCGTACGGACGGAATGCAACAAGGTACAGAATTCCGTACGTTGTACGGACGACCAGCAGCAGCACAAGCACGAGCGGAACGGACTCATGGAGCTTGGGCTGGAGCAAGAGCTCAACGAGGCTCTAATACCAAATGTTGAAAAGAGGGAGCAAGAAGCAAGAGTGAGCTAGAGAGCAAAGCAAAACATAGAATGCAATAGACAAGATAAGGTGAGTACAAGTGAAGAGATGGTTTTGTCCAAGTGACGAAACCATACTAACCCACTAACTGTGGTTAGGGGAAAAAACCTCTAATGAGGGAAAAGTGCCCCTAACTCACTTATGAATTACATTGGCAACTGCCTAGAATATGCCAATAATTCTAACAGACCAATGCTCGCAATTGGTCTACCCCCCTTAGTTCTAGATTGCCTTGCTTCAGACGCGGGGTCACCGCTTCCTACTACTGATGCTCGCCATTAAGAAGTTAACTAATGATCACCGCTTGTTTTAATGCTCGCCATTCAAAAGTTAACTAATGAGATGGTTCACCTAATCGCCAATCATGGGGTTCACCTGCTCTTGCATCTGTGTTGGTAAGTCTACCTATTGGCCTAAGCCGAGGGCAAACGCTACTACTACTAACAAGCACAAAAAGCGTAGCACATTTACATGCTTCCACCCAGAATCCATCTTTGCTACTAGAGCATACATGCAACACAGGAGGACTGATTGAGCATCTAGGCTCCTTGTAGATCTTAGCAATACAGTTGCACTGACTGTGATCTCTGCTGGATGTCTCTTGCACTTCTCTACGTGGTGTTCCCCCGCTTGTGGATGAATAAAGTCAAAGTTCCTCTCTATATTCTGTGTCATTTCTTTAAGTATGGGATCAGCGTGTGTGCACCAACAGTGTGGGAGAGATTAGGGAGAGGTTGAGTTTATTCTGCTGCGTAGGTTACTTCTCCAGTAGGCCCTCAACTCTTAACATGCATAACCATCCACATTATTGTAATTAAATGCAGAAAGGATTTATTTTTAAACAACCAAAACTATCAGCATTGAGCACTGCAAATAGAAAGATTAGAAAAATACCAACAAACTAGGAAACTAGGAACCAATCAAGGTACCTGGATACAGCTGGACAATAATGCCGACGAATTGCCTCCATCTCCCATAGAGAGCTCTCTAATTCCAGTAAGGGGAAAAAAAAACAATTTTAAAGTCATGGATTGAGTCACTCTGTATAACAAAGATCAGGGCCATTCAATGAGCATCAAAGAGTCACCCTGCCCATCTATGTAATAGACCAAAGGATTACTGCACCTACTTAGGGCATTGCAATTGGCTGGATCCAGTTCAGAAGCAATAAATGGATCAACCCCTAGCCTTTTTCCTGCCTGTTGCATGTCTGGGCCTTCATTTACCGCAGATTCAATTAATTCGTAGGAATCAGGGGCTTGGAACTCTGCACCAGCAGCATCCTGCTGCAGTTTAAATCACACAACATGATCCCATAAATCACCATGATCTTCTTACTTTTTTTCATCTCAAACCTGTTCCACAACATGCTTCACTCCTTGATCTGCCTCAAAAGAGATATTAAGACACCCTAGCAAATTAGTTTACCTGACAAGAACTTACATTCCAACCAATTCAAAAGATATTTTTTAGTTTGGGAAAAATATCCATCATGGTCATTGTGCTTATTCAGAACAAAAAGTTACCACATCTAATTTCGTCCCTTGTATTTTAAACATGCACAAAGGGATTAAGAAGCCTAATTAGAAACAGCAGCACTTACTAATTGAAATTCACTCAGACAATACAGCAAATATCTAGATGAATCCAGGAGGATGCCCAAACTCATCCTCTAAAAACACAACATAGTGCAGTTTCAATCTCATGATAGTCACTCATAAGGTTGAAAACCATAAACTCCAACACGCATAGCAGGGACTAGCTACTGACATCCCCACTGACGTCATCAGCAGCCAACAGTGGGTGTAGACCATAGTATAAACATATGCTCTCACACATAGAAATCCACACACGTACACATACTTGAGCATCCATTCATACAAAGTCTTTGTACTGAGTTTCTTTCGGCACTCCAAAAGTGAAGGGCAGACTAAGCATGACGAAGGCTAGCACTAAAGAAGAAGGATAAGCATCGAAGTTCAGTCAGACAATACAGCAAGTAGAGAGAGAAGAGTAACTCAGTATAATCATCCACGAAGCATGGGAAAACTGCTCGGGAAGAGCCAAGTACATCCAGCCAATGGTGTTGGGGACATAGTTGCACGAAACGCTGTTTCTTGCGGCAGAAATGGAAACGCCAGCCATTTCCGAAACGGCGTTTCTGGTTGCTTTTTTTTTTTTAATTGAAAAATTAAATTTTTTGGGCTTTTCTAAAACACCCTTGAGCCTCTCCATTCTCCTCTACCCTCTCCACTCTCCTACTCTAGCCTCTCCACTCCCCTACCCTCTCCATCCTCCTCCTCTAGCCTCTCCAACCTCCTACCCTCTCCTCTCTTCTACACGCTCCTACTCTAGCCTCTCCATCCTCCTGCTCCTCTCCTCATTCTCTTGCTCTCCCTCCTTTTTCTCCGCATACTCTCCCCCCCTCCTCATACTCTTCCTACTGCTCCTTCTCCTCCTCCTCCTTCTCCTCTCCACCCTCCTCCTTGAGTCCTCCTCCTCCTACTCCTCATAGTCTCCCTCCCCCTTTTCCTCATAAATTTATGTTTACACATAAATTGTACCATATTGATGTTTCTCGTTTTGCCGTTTCGGCTTGGCCAGAAAACTCTGTTCTACCGTTTCCAAATCCCCCGTTCCCATTTCGGTGTGCAACTATGGCTGGGAAAAATATAAGTCAAGGGCGGTTGCCACCTACTAAGAACTATAGAATAGAAGATCTTTCACACTCTACACAATCTGCGGGGCCTTAGGAGGCTTCACTTGCTGTGTACGAATGACACAAAAATAGTCACCTATTTATGGAAAGTTTGGACCCTGGAGTCTACCCAAAATACCCAACTTAGTCTGCTGTAGAAACCCGACTGGGTCTATGGATCTAGCTGACTGGATCCCGACCTGGTTGGGTTGGATGAGTAGGCGCCTACCATCTGGGCTATAGATAGGCCCTGGCAGCCCAATAACCAAGCTCTTTTTACTGCCCTGCTCCAACCAGACCTGCCACATGGACATGCAACTACTCTAGCTTCTCTTCCAGGTACTTCCAGTCCATCAAACCTACTACAAATCATGCGCAAACATTCTGTCCAAGTTAGACACCCTCCTAAGTGCCCTAACCCCTTGTCCTCTTCATACGGGGGTTAGTGACATTAACACCCCCTCACCATGACTCGACTGTGGGACAATGCCGATGCATTTGATGAGATGCTCAAGCTGCTCTCTAGGACAAGCCTTGTTAAAAATATCAAAGATGTTTTCCTCTGTTGGGCAATAAAGCACATCCACGATCTCGTCTCCTGAATGAAGTGATATTGAACCTCAATATACTTTTTACGCGCATGGAACAGCGGGTTCTTTGCAATCACTATACAACTCATGTTGTCACACATGATCACCGTCGCCTCCTCCTCAAGAACTCTCATGTCCTCCAATATCCATCTGACCCAAACAGACTCGCATGCTACCAACCAAGCTGCCCTATATTCAGCCTCCGTAGAAGATAGCCCAGCTATAGGTTGCTTCTTGCTTAGCCAAGATATCGCACCCTTTACAAACATGAAGCAGTAACCTGAAGTTGAGCCGTGTATCCCCAATCTCTAGAATCACACAATCCTCCAAGATCGCTATCAAGGCGATA